>NC_137347.1:708724-1140728 GCF_965287045.1 Carcharhinus amblyrhynchos
ACGACTGTGACAGGCCGGAGTGTTTTATCACTGACTGTGACAGGCCGGAGTGTTTTATCACTGACTGTGACAGGCCGGAGTGTTTTATCACTGACTGTGACAGGCCGGAGTGTTTTATCACTGACTGTGACAGGCCGGAGTGTTTTATCACTGACTGTGCAGGCCGGAGTGTTTTATCACTGACTGTGACAGGCCGGAGTGTTTTATCACTGACTGTGACAGGCCGGAGTGTTTTATCACTGACTGTGACAGGCCGGAGTGTTTTATCACTGACTGTGACAGGCCGGAGTGTTTTATCACTGACTGTGACAGGCCGGAGTGTTTTATCACTGACTGTGACAGGCCGGAGTGTTTTATCACTGACTGTGACAGGCCGGAGTGTTTTATCACTGACTGTGACAGGCCGGAGTGTTTTATCACTGACTGTGACAGGCCGGAGTGTTTTATCACTGACTGTGACAGGCCGGAGTGTTTTATCACTGACTGTGACAGGCCGGAGTGTTTTATCACTGACTGTGACAGGCCGGAGTGTTTATCACTGACTGTGACAGGCCGGAGTGTTTTATCACTGACTGTGACAGGCCGGAGTGTTTTATCACTGACTGTGACAGGCCGGAGTGTTTTATCACTGACTGTGACAGGCCGGAGTGTTTTATCACTGACTGTGACAGGCCGGAGTGTTTTATCACTGACTGTGACAGGCCGGAGTGTTTTATCACTGACTGTGACAGGCCGGAGTGTTTTATCACTGACTGTGACAGGCCGGAGTGTTTTATCACTGACTGTGACAGGCCGGAGTGTTTTATCACTGACTGTGACAGGCCGGAGTGTTTTATCACTGACTGTGACAGGCCGGAGTGTTTTATCACTGACTGTGACAGGCCGGAGTGTTTTATCACTGACTGTGACAGGCCGGAGTGTTTTATCACTGACTGTGACAGGCCGGAGTGTTTTATCACTGACTGTGACAGGCCGGAGTGTTTTATCACTGACTGTGACAGGCCGGAGTGTTTTATCACTGACTGTGACAGGCCGGAGTGTTTTATCACTGACTGTGACAGGCCGGAGTGTTTTATCACTGACTGTGACAGGCCGGAGTGTTTTATCACTGACTGTGACAGGCCGGAGTGTTTTATCACTGACTGTGACAGGCCGGAGTGTTTTATCACTGACTGTGACAGGCCGGAGTGTTTTATCACTGACTGTGACAGGCCGGAGTGTTTTATCACTGACTGTGACAGGCCGGAGTGTTTTATCACTGACTGTGACAGGCCGGAGTGTTTTATCACTGACTGTGACAGGCCGGAGTGTTTTATCACTGACTGTGACAGGCCGGAGTGTTTTATCACTGACTGTGACAGGCCGGAGTGTTTTATCACTGACTGTGACAGGCCGGAGTGTTTTATCACTGACTGTGACAGGCCGGAGTGTTTTATCACTGACTGTGACAGGCCGGAGTGTTTTATCACTGACTGTGACAGGCCGGAGTGTTTTATCACTGACTGTGACAGGCCGGAGTGTTTTATCACTGACTGTGACAGGCCGGAGTGTTTTATCACTGACTGTGACAGGCCGGAGTGTTTTATCACTGACTGTGACAGGCCGGAGTGTTTTATCACTGACTGTGACAGGCCGGAGTGTTTTATCACTGACTGTGACAGGCCGGAGTGTTTTTATCACTGACTGTGACAGGCCGGAGTGTTTTATCACTGACTGTGACAGGCCGGAGTGTTTTATCACTGACTGTGACAGGCCGGAGTGTTTTATCACTGACTGTGACAGGCCGGAGTGTTTTATCACTGACTGTGACAGGCCGGAGTGTTTTATCACTGACTGTGACAGGCCGGAGTGTTTTATCACTGACTGTGACAGGCCGGAGTGTTTTATCACTGACTGTGACAGGCCGGAGTGTTTTATCACTGACTGTGACAGGCCGGAGTGTTTTATCACTGACTGTGACAGGCCGGAGTGTTTTATCACTGACTGTGACAGGCCGGAGTGTTTTATCACTGACTGTGACAGGCCGGAGTGTTTTATCACTGACTGTGACAGGCCGGAGTGTTTTATCACTGACTGTGACAGGCCGGAGTGTTTTATCACTGACTGTGACAGGCCGGAGTGTTTTATCACTGACTGTGACAGGCCGGAGTGTTTTATCACTGACTGTGACAGGCCGGAGTGTTTTATCACTGACTGTGACAGGCCGGAGTGTTTTATCACTGACTGTGACAGGCCGGAGTGTTTTATCACTGACTGTGACAGGCCGGAGTGTTTTATCACTGACTGTGACAGGCCGGAGTGTTTTATCACTGACTGTGACAGGCCGGAGTGTTTTATCACTGACTGTGACAGGCCGGAGTGTTTTATCACTGACTGTGACAGGCCGGAGTGTTTTATCACTGACTGTGACAGGCCGGAGTGTTTTATCACTGACTGTGACAGGCCGGAGTGTTTTATCACTGACTGTGACAGGCCGGAGTGTTTTATCACTGACTGTGACAGGCCGGAGTGTTTTATCACTGACTGTGACAGGCCGGAGTGTTTTATCACTGACTGTGACAGGCCCGGAGTGTTTTATCACTGACTGTGACAGGCCGGAGTGTTTTATCACTGACTGTGACAGGCCGGAGTGTTTTATCACTGACTGTGACAGGCCGGAGTGTTTTATCACTGACTGTGACAGGCCGGAGTGTTTTATCACTGACTGTGACAGGCCGGAGTGTTTTATCACTGACTGTGACAGGCCGGAGTGTTTTATCACTGACTGTGACAGGCCGGAGTGTTTTATCACTGACTGTGACAGGCCGGAGTGTTTTATCACTGACTGTGACAGGCCGGAGTGTTTTATCACTGACTGTGACAGGCCGGAGTGTTTTATCACTGACTGTGACAGGCCGGAGTGTTTTATCACTGACTGTGACAGGCCGGAGTGTTTTATCACGGACTGTGACAGGCCGGAGTGTTTTATCACGGACTGTGACAGGCCGGAGTGTTTTATCACTGACTGTGACAGGCCGGAGTGTTTTATCACTGACTGTGACAGGCCGGAGTGTTTTATCACTGACTGTGACAGGCCGGAGTGTTTTATCACTGACTGTGACAGGCCGGAGTGTTTTATCACTGACTGTGACAGGCCGGAGTGTTTTATCACTGACTGTGACAGGCCGGAGTGTTTTATCACTGACTGTGACAGGCCGGAGTGTTTTATCACTGACTGTGACAGGCCGGAGTGTTTTATCACTGACTGTGACAGGCCGGAGTGTTTTATCACTGACTGTGACAGGCCGGAGTGTTTTATCACTGACTGTGACAGGCCGGAGTGTTTTATCACTGACTGTGACAGGCCGGAGTGTTTTATCACTGACTGTGACAGGCCGGAGTGTTTTATCACTGACTGTGACAGGCCGGAGTGTTTTATCACTGACTGTGACAGGCCGGAGTGTTTTATCCCTGACTGTGACAGGCCGGAGTGTTTTATTACTGACTGTGACAGGCCGGAGTGTTTTATCACTGACTGTGACAGGCCGGAGTGTTTTATCACTGACTGTGACAGGCCGGAGTGTTTTATCACTGACTGTGACAGGCCGGACTGTTTTATCACTGACTGTGACAGGCCGGAGTGTTTTATCACTGACTGTGACAGGCCGGAGTGTTTTATTACTGACTGTGACAGGCCGGAGTGTTTTATTACTGACTGTGACAGGCCGGAGTGTTTTATCACTGACTGTGACAGGCCGGAGTGTTTTATCACTGACTGTGACAGGCCGGAGTGTTTTATCCCTGACTGTGACAGGCCGGAGTGTTTTATCACTGACTGTGACAGGCCGGAGTGTTTTATCACTGACTGTGACAGGCCGGAGTGTTTTATCACTGACTGTGACAGGCCGGAGTGTTTTATCACTGACTGTGACAGGCCGGAGTGTTTTATCCCTGACTGTGACAGGCCGGAGTGTTTTATCACTGACTGTGACAGGCCGGAGTGTTTTATCACTGACTGTGACAGGCCGGAGTGTTTTATTACTGACTGTGACAGGCCGGAGTGTTTTATCACTGACTGTGACAGGCCGGAGTGTTTTATCACTGACTGTGACAGGCCGGAGTGTTTTATCACTGACTGTGACAGGCCGGAGTGTTTTATCACTGACTGTGACAGGCCGGAGTGTTTTATCTCTGACTGTGACAGGCCGGAGTGTTGTATTCCTGACTGTGACAGGCCGGAGTGTTTTATTCCTGACTGTGACAGGCCGGAGTGTTTTATTACTGACTGTGACAGGCCGGAGTGTTTTATCACTGACTGTGACAGGCCGGAGTGTTTTATCACTGACTGTGACAGGCCGGAGTGTTTTATCACTGACTGTGACAGGCCGGACTGTTTTATCACTGACTGTGACAGGCCGGAGTGTTTTATCACTGACTGTGACAGGCCGGAGTGTTTTATTACTGACTGTGACAGGCCGGAGTGTTTTATTACTGACTGTGACAGGCCGGAGTGTTTTATCACTGACTGTGACAGGCCGGAGTGTTTTATCACTGACTGTGACAGGCCGGAGTGTTTTATCCCTGACTGTGACAGGCCGGAGTGTTTTATCACTGACTGTGACAGGCCGGAGTGTTTTATCACTGACTGTGACAGGCCGGAGTGTTTTATCACTGACTGTGACAGGCCGGAGTGTTTTATCACTGACTGTGACAGGCCGGAGTGTTTTATCCCTGACTGTGACAGGCCGGAGTGTTTTATCACTGACTGTGACAGGCCGGAGTGTTTTATCACTGACTGTGACAGGCCGGAGTGTTTTATTACTGACTGTGACAGGCCGGAGTGTTTTATTTCTGACTGTGACAGGCCGGAGTGTTGTATTCCTGACTGTGACAGGCCGGAGTGTTTTATTCCTGACTGTGACAGGCCGGAGTGTTTTATTACTGACTGTGACAGGCCGGAGTGTTTTATCACTGACTGTGACAGGCCGGAGTGTTTTATCACTGACTGTGACAGGCCGGAGTGTTTTATCACTGACTGTGACAGGCCGGAGTGTTTTATCACTGACTGTGACAGGCCGGAGTGTTTTATCACTGACTGTGACAGGCCGGAGTGTTTTATCACTGACTGTGACAGGCCGGAGTGTTTTATCACTGACTGTGACAGGCCGGAGTGTTTTTTCACTGACTGTGACAGGCCGGAGTGTTTTATCACTGACTGTGACAGGCCGGAGTGTTTTATCACTGACTGTGACAGGCCGGAGTGTTTTATCACTGACTGTGACAGGCCGGAGTGTTTTATCACTGACTGTGACAGGCCGGAGTGTTTTATCACTGACTGTGACAGGCCGGAGTGTTTTATCACTGACTGTGACAGGCCGGAGTGTTTTATCACTGACTGTGACAGGCCGGAGTGTTTTATCACTGACTGTGACAGGCCGGAGTGTTTTATCACTGACTGTGACAGGCCGGAGTGTTTTATCACTGACTGTGACAGGCCGGAGTGTTTTATCACTGACTGTGACAGGCCGGAGTGTTTTTTCACTGACTGTGACAGGCCGGAGTGTTTTATCACTGACTGTGACAGGCCGGAGTGTTTTATCACTGACTGTGACAGGCCGGAGTGTTTTATCACTGACTGTGACAGGCCGGAGTGTTTTATCACTGACTGTGACAGGCCGGAGTGTTTTATCACTGACTGTGACAGGCCGGAGTGTTTTATCACTGACTGTGACAGGCCGGAGTGTTTTATTACTGACTGTGACAGGCCGGAGTGTTTTATCACTGACTGTGACAGGCCGGAGTGTTTTATCACTGACTGTGACAGGCCGGAGTGTTTTATCACTGACTGTGACAGGCCGGAGTGTTTTATCACTGACTGTGACAGGCCGGAGTGTTTTATCACTGACTGTGACAGGCCGGAGTGTTTTATTACTGACTGTGACAGGCCGGAGTGTTTTTTCACTGACTGTGACAGGCCGGAGTGTTTTATCACTGACTGTGACAGGCCGGAGTGTTTTATCACTGACTGTGACAGGCCGGAGTGTTTTATCACTGACTGTGACAGGCCGGAGTGTTTTATCACTGACTGTGACAGGCCGGAGTGTTTTATCACTGACTGTGACAGGCCGGAGTGTTTTATCACTGACTGTGACAGGCCGGAGTGTTTTATTACTGACTGTGACAGGCCGGAGTGTTTTATCACTGACTGTGACAGGCCGGAGTGTTTTATCACTGACTGTGACAGGCCGGAGTGTTTTATCACTGACTGTGACAGGCCTGAGTGTTTTTTCACTGACTGTGACAGGCCGGAGTGTTTTATCACTGACTGTGACAGGCCGGAGTGTTTTATCACTGACTGTGACAGGCCGGAGTGTTTTATCACTGACTGTGACAGGCCGGAGTGTTTTATTCCTGACTGTGACAGGCCGGAGTGTTTTATTACTGACTGTGACAGGCCGGAGTGTTTTATTACTGACTGTGACAGGCCGGAGTGTTTTTTTACTGACTGTGACAGGCCGGAGTGTTTTATTACTGACTGTGACAGAGGCTTCAGACAATATTAGGCCTACACTTCACAAAGCTTTCGAGGTTGGTAGAGCCCCCACAAGAGAACCAGGATCTATGATTCCCTCAGGACAGACAATATTCAAAGCTGGTGACCCTTTCCACATGAGGAACTTTGGGGTGACCTATGCTGTGTCCTTGCGATTACTACAGAGAAAACATGGCCTCTGTCTTAAAACATCCAAATATGGGCAAAACTTTCAGCATAATCCTGGACCATTGTAGGAGTAGGGAGCCTGTGCCAGTGCAAGGCTCATTACCCGCCATGGGGACAGACCACTGTGGGCATTGAGCCACGCCTGCCCCTCTGGGCGATAGGGACACAGATTCTGAGATGGAAGAGGGAGAGACCAATGCCCCGCTGAAGCAAAACCTCAAGAAGAGCTACCAGTGTTGGTAGCTTTTTAGCACTCTCTTTGGAAACAGAGGTCTTCAATCCACTTCACACACCTTGATCCGGTCCTGCAGATTGGAAAACAGCAACTGTGATGCCATTGTTTAAAAAAGGAGGTAGACAAAAGGTTGTTAACTTCAGTAGTAGGGAAAATACTTGAATCTATCATCAAGGAAGAAATAGCAAGACATTTGGATATAAATTGTCCCATTGGTAAGACATAGCATGGGTTCATGAAGGGAAAACACAGTAAGAAGTCTCACAACACCAGGTTTAAGTCCAACCTTCATGAAGGGAAGGCCAGGTTTGACTAATTTGGTGGAATTCATTGAGAACATTACATGTGCAATGGACAATGGGGAACCTGTGGATGTGGTATGTCTGGATTTCCAGAAGGCATTTGACAAAGTGCTGCACCAAAGACTGCTACATAAGATAAAGGTGCACAGTGTTACGGGTAAAGTATTAGCAAGGATAGAGGATTGGTTAACTAACAGAAAGCAAAGAGTGGGAGTAAATGGGTGTTTTCCTGGTTGGTGATCAGTGACTAGTGGTGTGCCTCAGGGATCAGTGTTGGGACCGCAACTGTTTACGATTTACATCGAAGATTTGGAGTTGGGGACAAAGTGTAATGTGTCAAAATTCGCAGATGACACTAAGTTGAGTGGTAGAGCAAAGTGTGCAGAGGATGCCTGAAAGCCTACAAAGGGATATAGATAGCCTAAGTGAGTGGGTGAGGGTCTGGCAGATGGAGTACAATGTTGGTAAATGTGAGGTCATCCAGTTTGGTAGGAATAACAGCAAAATGGACTATTACCTAAATGGCAGAAAATTGCAGCATGTTGCTGTGCAGAGGGACCTGGGTGTCCTTGTGCAGGAATCTCAAGGAATTGGTTTGCAGGTATAGCAGGTAATTAAGAAGGTAAATGGAATTTTGTCTTTCATTGCGAGAGGGATGGAGTTTAAAAACAGTGAGGTTATGTCGCAGCTGTATAAGGTGCTGGTGAGGCCACACCTGGAGTACTGTGTACAGTTTTGGTCTCCTTACTTGAGAAAGGATATACTGGCACTGGAGGGGGTGCAGAGGAGATTCACTAGATTGATTCCAGAGTTGAGAGGATTGGCTTATGGGGAGAGACTGAGGCTGTACTCAGAAAAATGAAGGGAAATCTTATAGAAACATATAAGATTATGAAGGGAATAGATCAAGTAAAGTTTATTTATTAGTCAGAAGTAAGGCTTACATTAACACTGCAATGAAGTTACTAGGCACCTGTTTGGGTCAATGCACCTAACCAGCACGTCTTTCAGAATGTGGGAGGAAACTGGAGCACCTGGAAGAAACCCACACACACACAGAACATGAAAGGTCCACACAGAGAGTGACCCTAGCTGGGTTTCGAATTCAGGTCCCTGGCGCTGTGAAGCAGCAGTGCTAACCATGGTACCACCGTGCCACCCGCTAGGTAAGGTAAAAGCAGGGAAGTTGTTTCCACTGGAGAGTGAAACTAGAACTGGGGGCATAGCCTCAAAATAAGGGGATGCAGATTTAGGACTGAGTTGAGGAGGAACTTCTTCACACAAACAGTTATGAACCTGTGGAATTCCCTGCCCAGTGAATCAGTTGAGGCTACATCACTGAATGTTTTTAAGGCAAGGATAGATAAATTTTTGAACAGTAAAGGAATTAAGGGTTATGGTGAGCGGGTGGGTAAGTGGAGCTGAGTCCACGAAAAGATCAGCCATGATCTTATTGAATGGGGGGGCAGGCTCAAGGGGCCAGATGGTCTACTGCTCTCCTCGTTCTTATGTTTATGGTGCTCCCTTCAGAAACGGAGGTCTCCAATCCGTTTCACACATCTTGATCCAGTTCTGCTCCAATCAACCACAAGCCAATCGCCAGGCTGTGGAAATGACCTCTTGTGCCAAGGGTGCTTGGGAAGAAACAGAGTTGAGATGTGAGGGATGTTATGATGGCCATGGGGGATTATCAATAAACCCTCTGGATATTCGTGAATACATCTCCCCTATTCAGGGAATGGAAGCTCATCCAATAGAGAAGGAGCAGAGGGGGCTTTGAATCATAGTCATAGAGGCCCAACTTGTCCATGCTGCCTTTTTTTTGAAACCCCTAACCTAATCCCAATTGGCTGCATTTGGCCCATATTCCTCCATACACATTGTACCCATGTAGCTGTCTAAATGCTTTTTAAAAGACAAAATTGTACTCGCCTCTAAAACTACCTCTGGCAGCTTGTTCCAGCCACTCACCACCCTCTGTGTCAAAAAATTGTCCCTCTGGACACTTCTGTATCTCTCCCCCTCACCTTAAACCTCTGCCCTCTAGTTTTATACTCCCCTACTTTTGGGAAAAGATATTGACTATCTAGCTGATCTGTGCCCCTCATTATTTTATAGACCTCTATAAGATCACCCCTCAGCCTCCTACACTCCAGAGAAAAAAGTCCCAGTCTATCCAGCCTCTCCTCATAACTCAATCCATCAGGTCCCGGTAGCATCTCAGTAAATCTTTTCTGCACACTTTCTAGTGTAATAATATCCTTTCTATAATAGGGTGACCAGAATTGTACACAGTATTCCAAGTGGAATGCAGCAAGGCCCATTCAGGACAGCATTCAATAAACTCGGGCCTGACCTGCACTCTGTAGTCTGAACACACTATAAATAAAGGGTGATTTGTGATGGAAGACCAGCCTCAGTAAGGTTATTACACCTTGGATCCCTTGCTGGTTGGAACTCTCTCTTATATGCAATGACCCAGCCTTCACTGCTCCCTGGGGGAGAGAATTCCAAATCGTCTGAGGAAAAAAATTCCTCCTCATTGTTGCCTTAAGTGGGAGATCTTTTGTTTTTAATCTGTGTCCCCTCAATCGCGATTCCTCAACTAGAGGCAACATCCTTTCGGCATCCACCCTGTCCAGGCCCCTATGTTTTCATAAGAACACCTCTCTTTCCTGGAAACTCCGATGAGTATCGGTCCCATCTGCTCAATCTTTCCCTGGTAATGTTTCTTCAAAACCACACCATTTCCTTTATTCTCAGAATCAGCTTAGTGAACTTCCTGAGAACTGAGGAAGTCGTGGATAGCGTGTTCATGGAGTTGGTCACACTGCAGGTAAAAATTACTGAAGGAGACAGGGAATGAGTGACCAGCAGACAGTGGAAGAGTAGGAAGGCAGTGCAGGAGTCCCCCGTGGTCATCTCACCCCAAAACAGATATACCGTTTTGGATACTGTTGGGAGAGATGGCTCACCAGGGGAAGGTGGCAGCAGGCAGGTTCATGTCACTGTAGCTGGCTGTGCTGCACAGGGGGGCAGGAAAAAGAGTGGAAAGCTATAGTGATAGGGGACTCGATTGTAAGGGGAATAGACGGTCGCAAATGAGACTCCATGATGGTATGTTGCCTCCCTGGTGCAAGGGTCAAGGAAGTCTCAGAGCAGCTGCAGGACGTTCTGGAGGGTGAGCAGCCAGCTGTCATGGTGCAAATAGGCACCAACGATATAGATAACAAAAACGGGATGAGGTCCTACAAACTAAACTTAGGGAGCCAGGAGTTAAATTAAAAAATAGGACCTCAAAGTTGGTAATCTCAGGATTGCTACCAGTGCCACATGTTAGTCAGGTTAGGAATGTCAGGATAGCTACCATGAATACGTGACTTGGGAAATGGTGCAAGAGGGAGAGATTTAAATTCCTGGGACATTGGAACCAGTTCTGTGGGACCAGTACAAATCAAATGGTCTGTACCTGGGCATGACTGGAACCAACGTCCTGGGGGAGTGTTTGCTAGGACTGTTGGGGATGGGAACTGATGCAGGAAGTAAAGTGGAGGCAGAAACAAAAGGCAGGAAGGGGAAAAGTGGAAAGCAGAGAAACCAAAGACAGAAATCAAAAAGGGTCAGACTACAAAGTACAGGGACTGTGGAGAACTCAACGAATGAGTCCAGTAAGGCTAAGAGAAATAAAATATAGGGAGAGTGTACAAAACATGACCAGACAGATGGTCTGAGAAAGCAGGGCAGAGAGCGAGGGAAGTCTAGGTTAAACTGCATTTATTTCAATGCAAGAGGCCTGACGGGCAAGGCAGATGAACTCAGCATGAACGTTTGCATGGGTCTGGGATATTATAGCTATTACTGAAGCATAGCTAAGGGAGGGACAGGACTGACAGCTCAATATTCCAGGGTACAGATGCTATCAGAAAGATAAAACAGGAGGCAAGAGAGGAGACAGAGTTCACTTTTGATTAGGGAAGACGTCACAGCAGCACTGAGAGCAGATATATCCAAGGGTTTGGCCACTGAGTCTATATGGGTAGAACTGAAAAATAAGAAGAAGAAATCACTTTGATAGGATTGTACTATAGGCTCCCAAATAGTCAGCCGGAAATTGAGTAGCAAATATGTAAGGAGTTTACAGATAGCTTCAAGAAAAATAAGGTGGTAATAGTAGGGGACTTTAACTTTTCCACCATTGACTGGGACAGCTATAGTATTAGAGGGTTGGATGGAGAGAAATTTGTTTAGTGTAATCAGGAGGAATTTCTCATTCAGTATGTGGATGGTCCGACTACAGAGGGGGCAAAACATGACCTCCTCCTGGGAAATAAGGAAGGGCAGATAACAGAAGCATTAGTGAGAGATCACTTTAGGACCAGTGACCATAATTCCCTTAGTTTTAAGATAGTTTTGGAGAATGATAGGTCTGGCCCAAAAGTTAAACTTCTAAATTGGGGAAGGGTCAATTTTGATGGCATTAGACAGGAGCTTTCAAAAGTTGATTGGGAGAATCTGTTGGCAGGTAAAAGGATGGTGGTGAGTGGGAGGCTTTCAGAAGTGTGTTAACAAGGGTTCAGGGTAAGCACATTCCTGTTAGAGTGAAGGGCAAGGTTGGTAGAAGTAGGGAACCTTGGATGACTCAAGTTATTGAGGCCCTAGTCAAAAAGACCAAGGAGGCATATGACGTACATAGGCAGCTGGGATCAAGTGGATCCCTTGAAGAGTATAAAGGTTGAAGGTGTAGAACTAAGAGAGAAATCAGGAGGGCATAAAAGGGGACATGAGATTGCTTTGGCAGATAAGGCAAATGAGAATCCAAAGAGCTTCGACAAATACATGAGAGGCAAAAGAATAATGAGGGAGACAGTAGGGCCTCTTAAGGGTTAACAAGGTCATCTATGTATAGATTCACAAGAGATGGTTGAGATCTTAAATGAATATTTCTCATTGGTATTTACGGTTGAAAATGGCATGGATGTTAGGGAACGTGGGGAAATAAATAATGATGTCTAGAAGATATTACAGAGAAGGAGGTGTTGAAAGTCTTAAAGTGCATCAAGATAGATAAATCCCCGGGACCTGATGAAGTGTATCCCAGGACGTTGTGGGAGGCTAGGAAGGAAATTGCGGGTCCCCTCGCCGAGATATTTGAATCATTGACAGCCACAGGTGAGGTGCCTGAAGATTGGAGGCTGGCAAATGTTGTGCCTTTGTTTAAGAAGGGCTGCAGGAAAAAGCCTGGGAACTACAGGCCGGTGAGTTGTTGGAAGGTATTTTGAGAGACAGGATCGACAGGCATTTAGAGAGTCAAGGTCTGATTAGGGACAATCAGCATGGCCTTGTGAGTGGAAAATCATGTCTGACAAATTTAATTGAGTTTTTTGAAGGGATAACCAAGAAGGTCGATGAGGGCATGGTTGGTTGTTGCGTAAGGTTAAAACTCACAGGATCCAGGGTGAGGTCGCCAATTGGATACAAAATTGGCTTGATGACAAAAGCCAGAGGGTGATTGTAGAGGGTTGCTTTTCAAACTAGAGGCCTGTGACCAGCGGTGTGCCTCAGAGATCGGTGCTGGGCCCACTGTTATTTGTTATTTATATTAATGATCTGGAGGCATGGTTAGTAAGATTGGTGGCATACTGGATAGTGAAGAAGGGTATTGAGAATTGCAAAGGGATCTTGATGAATTGGGCCAATGGGATGATGAATGGCACATGGAGTTTAGATAAATGTGAGATGGATTGAATCAGGGCAGGACCTACTCAGTTAATGGTAGGGCGTTGGGAAAGTTATAGAACATTGAGACCTAGGAATACAGGTTCATAACTTCTTGAAAATGGAGTCACAGGTGGACAGAATGGTGAAGAAGGCATTCAGCATACTTGGTTTCATTGATTAGAATATTGAATACAGGAGTTGGGATGTCTTGTTGAAGTTGTACAAGACATTGGTAAGGCCACACATGGAGCACTGTGTGCAGTTCTGGTCACCCTAATATAGCAAGGATATTATTAAACTAGAAAGAGCGCAGAAAAGATTTACTAGGAAGCTACCCGGACTTGATGGTTTGAGTTATAAGGAGAGGTTGGATAGACTGGAACTTTTTCCTCTGGAGCGTCGGAGGCTGAGGGCTGATCTTATAGAGGTCTATAAAATAATGAGGGGCACAGATCAGATAGATAGTCAATATCTTTTCCCAAAGGTAGGAGAGTCTAAAACTAGAGGGCATAGGTTTAAGGTGAGAGAGGAGAGATACAAGAGGATCCAGAGGGTCGTTTTTTTTCATTCAGAGGGTGATGAGTGTCTGGAACAAGCCTCCAGGAGCAGTAATAGAGTTGGGTACAATTTTGTCTTTTAAAAAGCATTTAGATAGTTAAATGAGTAAGATGGATATAGAGGGGTAAGGGCCAAATGCCGGCAATTGGGACTAGCTTTGTGGTTAAAAACTGGGCAGCATGGACAAGTTGGGCCGAAGGGCCTGTTTCCATGCTGTAAATCTCTATGACGATGACTCTATAACTTTAAGTTTATTGCACCCATATGGGACTGATTTGTTCTGTTAGCTAAAGGGCTTGTGTGTAGATCCGATTAAAACCAATCTGTGAAGTTTGATCGCCATTTGAGCCTACGTTGATTCAGGGTTAGGCAGACAACTTTTGAATGTTGTCCTTTATCCTAAATTGTGTTTCCATTTTATTCCTGATTTGCTGATCACCTTCAATTCTGTCTGTCGCCACGAACCAGCTCTGCCCCCATTTTGTCACACGTTTTGGCCTCAGTATCATTTTATCCTCATTTCTCCCTCGGTTGTGCACATCTGTCATTATTTTACTTGTTCCAATCCCACTGCCGTTGTTTACATGTTGCCACCTCTATTGTCATTAGTTTTGACCTCTTTTTCCCCAATACAGATCCTCCTGCACCTCCCCCCCCTCCACGTCCCACTTTCACCTGTCACACCTGAAAGTTTTTCCAGTTATGCTGAAATGTCATTAACTAGAAACGTTGGGCAGGATTTTACAGACTCTCTTGTCCCAAAAGCGTAAAATCCTGCCCAAGGTCCATGAGTCTTTCCATTGTCCGTCCCGCGCCTTCCCAAATTCCCATGGTAAGCAGAATGGTAAAATTCTGGCCATTAAGTTTATTTCTGTTTTCTAGATCTTTTGTGTAGTGTAATTATTTTATATCCCTACCCCACCAATGATGTTCTGCTAGGCCCAGCTGTCCTGCAGCATTGTTGTGCTGGGAGCAGCCTGAATTAATTCAGATTGAGACACCCAATCACATGGCAGGACATCCCGCCCTAGAGAGCTGCTAACCAATCCGCCTAGTGAACTAATCCCATTGGCTGGTGGCTCTGTCATCCCAGGAGCACCATTGGCCAATACTGGGCCTATAGGCAGCCCCCTGAGCAAGTAATGCACAGTGAGAAGTCTCACAACACCAGGTTAAAGTCCAACAGGTTTATTTGGTAGCAAAAGCCACTAGCTTTCAGAGTGCTGCTCCTTCATCAGGTGAGTGGGAATTCTGTTCACGAACAGAGCATATAAAGACACAAACTCAATTTACAAAATAATGGTTGGAATGAAAAACTTTACAGGTAATCAAGCCTTAAAGGTACAGACAATGTGAGTGGAGACAGCATTAAGCACAGGTTAAAGAGATGTGTATTGTCTCCA
This sequence comes from Carcharhinus amblyrhynchos, assembly GCF_965287045.1. NCBI lineage: Eukaryota > Metazoa > Chordata > Chondrichthyes > Carcharhiniformes > Carcharhinidae > Carcharhinus > Carcharhinus amblyrhynchos. The sequence goes on from NC_137347.1 coordinate 723,641, forward strand.
GCCAGGACAGTTAGTGAGATTTTGCAAGTCCAGGCAAGTCGTGAGGGTTACGGATAGTGTGACATGAACCCAAAATCCCAGTTGAGGCCGTCCTCATGTGTGCGGAACTTGGCTATCAGTCTCTGCTCAGCGACTCTGCGCTGTCGTGTGTTGTGAAGGTCGCCTTGGAGAACGCTTACCTGAAGATCAGAGGCCGAATGCCCGTGACCACTGAAGTGTTTGCCAACAGGAAGGGAACAGTCTTGCCTGGTGATTGTCAAGTGGTGTTCATTCATCCGTTGTCATAGCGTCTGCATGGTCTCCCCAATGTACCATGCCTCAGACAGCCTCAACCGGGATCTTGGGTTCATGTTGCACTATCTGTAACCCCCACGACTTGCCTGGACTTGCAAAATCTCACTAACTGTCCTGTCTGGAGACAATACACATCTCTTTAACCTGTGCTTAACCCTCTCTCCACTCACATTGTCTGTACCTCTAAGATTTGATTACTTGTAAAGACTCACATTCAACCATTATTTTGTAAATTGAGTTTGTGTCTTTATATGCCCTGTTTGTGAACAGAACTCCCACTCACCTGATGAAGGAGCAGCGCTCTGAAAGCTAGTGGCTTTTGCTACCAAATAAACCTGTTGGACTTTAATCTGGTGTTGTGAGATTTCTTACTGTGTTTACCCCAGTCCAACACCGACATCTCCACATCAAATGATGCAGCCTAAACTGGAGGGTAAGTGTGGGGTTTTGGACTGCCCTGGCGGAGAGGTGGGGTTTAAGAGACGGAGTGCAGGATTAAGGCTGGATTCAAACTTTTGGGGGGTTACCTGCTGTCATAACCTGAGATAACTCAGAGAGTTGGTATCAATGGGTACTATTCTCATTGGCAGTTGGTGACTAGTGGAGTGCCGCAGGGATCGGTGCTGGGGCCTCAGCTATTTACCATTTATATAGATGATCTGGAGAAGGGGGCTGAGTGTAGGGTAATGAAATTTGCTGATGACACAAAGATGAGTGGAAAAGCAAATTGTGCGGAGGGTGTGGAAAGTCTGCAGAGGGATCTGGATAGGCTGAGCGAGTGGGCGAGGACCTGGCAGATGGAGTATAATGTTAGCAAGTGTGAGGTCATCCACTTTGGCAGAAATAACAGTAGGAGGAATTATTATTTAAAAGGTGAAAAGCTGCAGCATGCGACGGTGCAGAGGGACCTGGGGGTTCTTGTGCATGAGTCACAAAAACCCAGTCTGCAGGTGCAGCAGGTGATCAAGAAGGCGAATGGTATGCTGGCCTTTATAGCGAGGAGGATAGAATATAAAAGCAGGGAGGTCTTGCTGCAACTGTACAGGGCACTGGTGAGGCCGCAGCTGGAGTACTGTGTGCAGTTTTGGTCGCCACACTTGTGGAAGGATATATTGGCCTTGGAGGGAGTGCAGAGGAGGTTCACTAGGCTGATACCGGAGATGAGGGGGTTGGACTATGAAGAGAGACTAAATAGACTGGGTCTGTACTCGTTGGAGTTTAGAAGGATGAGGGGGGATCTTATAGAGACTTATAAGATAATGAAAGGGATGGATAGGGTAGAGGTAGAGAGATTCTTCCCACTTAGAAAGGATAGCAGGACTAGGGGGCACAGCCTCAAGATAAGGGGGGGGGGGCAGTTTAGATCGGAGTTGAGGAGGAACTTCTTCACTCAAAGGGTGGTGAATCTCTGGAGTTCTCTGCCCGTTGAAGTGGTGGAGGCTACCTCGCTGAATATATTTAAGTCTCGGGTAGATAGGTTTCTGATAGACAGGGGAATTAAGGGTTATGGGGAGAAAGCGGGAAAATGGAACTGATCCACGTCAGATCAGCCATGATCTTATTGAATGGCGGGGCAGGCTCGAAGGGCTAGATGGCCTACTCCTGCTCCTATTTCTTATGTTCTTATTAACTCAATGTGGCAAGTAACAAACTAAAACATTAAAGGCATTTAAATAGTCATTTGATAAACATATGGATGATATTGGTTTAGTGCAGGTTAGCTGAGCTTTAGATTGGTTCCACTGGTTGGTGCAACATCGAGGGCCGAAGGGCCTGTACTGCGCTGGAATGTTCTATGTTTTAAAAGATATATTGATTGAGGAGAACTATGTACAACAAAGAGTTTAATGGCGCAACTATACAGATCTACTCTGAACAATGCCCCGACTCCCACTGAAAACCTCTAGCCAGGGGAATGTACACCCTCACTCCCAATAGGCCCAGCTTCATGCACTCACACTCCATTGGCTCTGGCCCAGTCACATGGCCTGTGAAGGATTGCCCATTAAAGGGGCCACGGTGTACAGTTCTGAATGGCACAGGGGAAACTCCCCAAAGGAAGGACGTCCCATTCCTGCCCAACAACAGCCCACCCAGTGAAAGCTGCCATGCTCCCTCACTTACCTCTACCTCCACCTGCCATATGTACGATAGCAGTGGAAGTAAAATGAGGCCCTTAAGCGGCTATTGATTGGTCTGAATGGGGATAAGGTGGTGTGGAAAATTCATTTGCTGTGATATGGGGGGACAGGTTAGGGGTGGGTGGGAATAGGTTGTGGGAGGGCCACCTGTTACCAGCACTGTGACCCCTGCCCAGCTTCGAGTAGGTAAGCTGAGGGAGGCTAAAATCCCTCGTTACCGTCAATTAACCTGTATTCAAATCCATTTAATGACTCCAATTTCACTAACAAATGGATGTCAGCAGCAACTTTTTACACTATTATTGGGACTTTAGCTTTGGATATAGTTTATAGTTTACAGTGCAGAATATACAAAAGCTGGTGCTGCCAGGGTGGGGTTTGGAGGCAGCACCACGAGGGTGTGCTGGGGAATCTTTCTCAGATGTTCCGAGAGTTTACCCAGCAATTGCCCAGAAGAGGTAACTTCCCCTGGACAATTATACAATCATAGAGAAAGAGGGCCTTCGACACTGAGCTGGGAATATTTAAATCCCGAATTGTGGATAGTTTTGTCAGTTTACGCCAACAGTTACTCTGAAAGAATTAGAAGAAATAAAGAACTTCTAACTCCAAAGTGACTATGTTAAACACTCAGACTGGGCTGCAGACAGGACACCCCCAACACTCCAAACTCCAGAAGCTCTCCCCACCTGCACCCCCTCCTAACTGAGCACCTCCTCTCCCACACACCCTATTCCTCACCCTGACTCGACCCCTATCACTCCCCAAACACAACTCATATCCCCTAACCTGACCCAACCCGTACTCCCTGACTCTCATTCCCCCCACTGGACCTGAGGCCCCCCCTCCCCCCCATTTCTAAACCCTCCCACCCAATGCCCTGCCTCTTCCAATGCCCTGTTTATCTAATTGATTGTGAGCACCAAGCAGTCCAATAGGATCTTGTGGCTGTGGTGTGACAATTCCTCTAACTGCCATACCTCACTCACCTTGCAAATCCCACATTAGCTGGCACGTAATTGCCAGGTAAATGCCTCTTTCCAGACTATTGCGGTAATAAAATCATAGAATCCCTACAGTGCATAAGTAGGCCATTTGGCCCATCAAGCTTGTACTGACAACAATCCCACACAGGCCCTAACCCTGTAACCCCACATATTTACCCTGACACCAAGGAGCAATTTAGCATGGCCGATCTATCTAACACGCTCATCTTTGGACTGTGGGAGGAAACCAGAACACCCAGAGGAAACCCACACAGGCCTGGGGAGAATGTACAAACTCTGCACAGACATAACCCCCAGGCAACACTGGCCCTGTGAGGCAGCAGTGCCAACCACTGTGCCACTGTGCTGCCCCTTCTTAAAAATCCTACTAAGTCCTCCTGACCTCCAGCAGTTAATGGATGTACAATGTCCACATCCAGCTCAATGTGATGTGGATCTTCTACAAACATTAACTGGAGTTTAGCTTCCTCTCCATAGACTCTTTCTGTGGAAGTTTGAGTCCCGCTGTAATCCAGGCTGGAGATCTCTGTCGCACTGAGGAGTGTTCCACTGTTGAGGGTGCTTGCTTTCAGGTGAGATAATGTATTAAGGGTTAGGGTAGGGTTAGGGTTAGGGTTATGCCTGCCCATTCAGACATAAAACATAAAGGATCCCGTGGCATTATTCATTTAACAGAGACCAGAGGAGCTCTCCCTTATATCCTGCTCCATATCTCTCATCCAATGTCAAAAACAAATTAGTCGGCCGTTTGTCACATTGCAGTTTGTGAAATCTTGCACAAATTGGTTGCCATGTCCTATTTTACAACAGTAAATGCTACATTTCCAAAGTGTTTCGTTGACTGGGAAGTGCTTTGGAACACGTGTAGTCATTGAGAGTTTCAATAACAAACACATCTATCTTTCCTGAGTTAACAAACCTTTAATTCCTGTTAATAGCAGTTTTACTTGTTCTTAATCTAGATTTGCATTAATTGGATCTGGAACTGGTGTGTTTAAGCTGCTGTAATTTAATTTGGGATGGTTAGATGTTGGAAATATTATTATTACTAAATACGTGTTACTTTCAGTAAATTACATCCCCAACTTCAAAACAAAACCCTCCGGGATCCTTCTCCTCATCAATCTCAATTCTCCTCTTGTCATTAACAGGAAATGTAAAACTATTTGAGCTCTCACACTTCATTGCATTATTGATGTTGGTTCCTTTGTGCTCATCTGCAAATTGTAAAACCATTCTTCACATCAATATAAGGATTCTATCATCGGTATTGTAAGCTCAGAGCTCAGTTTCAGTGAAAATGGTTGCTGTGTGGGGTCCAGTTATAGAGGTGCTGTTACTCTTAATAGTCCAGATTGTCTCCTAGATCATCTTTTATCTTGAACACAACAGCAAGAGAGAGAGAGAAAGAGAAAGAGCTGGCAAACTGGACAGGTTCATTCATCACTGCAAACATTACCATCCACATTCATCCTGTAAAGTGTGTAACCAGTGTGTTATAAAGAACCCTGCTTTGATCAGACTGAGTGTTGTAATGGAGCTGTAATGAATGTGTTATAGGGAACCCTGTTTAGGTCAGACTCTCTGGGTGGAATCTTAAGCCTTCATTCAGCATCCACGGGAATGGTGGTATGGGCTCAAAGTGTGGAGAGTGATTCTCGCCAGCGACATTGATTTGGAACGAATCTCACTGGTACAGTGATGTGGAACACACTGGGGAAAGGCCTAATTTGAATGCATCAGCATTTTGTTAGCCAGCACTCACTCCAGATTATTCACCAGGCACCGGTGTCATCTCAGTGCCATTTCTAACAGGTATCCATAAACATGAACCTGGCACCATCACTCCCCCGGAGGGGATATCAGTGTTTAGCACTCAGGCAGCCATCACTTATCAGGCAGCCCAGCACTCAGTGGGCACCGGAGGAATACTGAGGACACACATTAGTGTAACTCAGGGCCGTGCCTTAGGATCACTGTAACAGATGGAGGGGTGCGGGACGGGGTGTGTGTTGGGCGGTTACTCGATGGTCTTACCTTGGTCGCATCTTGCTCCGATAGAATGTGGCATCGCTTCCCAGTCCCTCCATACTGGGTTGGTGTTCAAACAGTAGCTGAGTGAGTTCCCTGCCTTGTTGGAACTGGGTGGGAGGTGGTCACAACAGAGAGCGAGTACTAGGGGTGAGTGTGAGGTTCTGGAGTCCTGCTTTGGGAGATGCTAGGCTGCAAGGGCACTGTGGGGGTTCTCAATGATGGGGAGCCTCCTGAGGCGTAAAGTCCCTCTCACTTTGTGGAGGGCGAATGCAGTGAAATGAATCCAGCATGCCAGCTTCATATCCAGAGGTAGGTCATAGAATCATAGAACCCTACAGTGCAGAAAGAGGCCCTTCGGCCCATCGAGTCTGCACCAAACACAATCCCACCCAGGCCCTACCCCCATATCCCTACATATTATACCCACTAATCCCTCTAACCTACACATCCCTGGACACTAAGAGGTAATTTCTTAGCACGGCCAATCAACCTAACCCTCACATCTTCGGACTGTGGGAGGAAACCGGAGCACCCGGAGGAAACCCACGCAGACACGAGGAGAATGTACAAACTCCACACAGACAGTGACCCGGGCCGAGAATCGAACCCAGGACCCTGGAGCTGTGAAGCAGCAGTGCTAACCCACTGTGCTACCGTGCTGCCCAATGGTGGATCTAGTGGCACAGTCTGGGGACGCAGGTTAACCCTTTAGGAAACCAAGCCCCAAGCACGTGGACGCTTCTTTCAAGTCAGGCATCAGCAGTACACAGCTCGCACTGGGGAGGACCCCAGGCAAGGTAGGATGGTGATAGGTGGTACTGCGCCCCCTGTTCAATATCAAAACTGGCACCATTTTACAGGAGAGCCGCCAGAATACAGACCTTACTGTCATGCATCTCGCTGCTTCACTTTAGCATTGCGCAGGGTTGGGATTTATGTTCTTTGATGGGGTGGGTTGTGGGGGATATAATGTGTGGGTCAGATGCCATGAGACAATGGAGGGTCTACCATATTCATCCTGTTGGAGTACAGAGGAAGCTTTGTGGGAATGGGGCTGTAGTGTCAGAGGGTGGGCAGAAATTCACACAGGCAAAGGGAAGCTCTGGGGTGTAAGGTACAGATATAGGGAGTGACGAGGGTCAGGGCTCTGTGACACCTCCTTAGCACTCACTGTGATGGTCCCACTCTTAGAGTGCTTGATTCTGGGGAATTATGGAGCCTGTGAAGTTGGCCAGCAGCAGAGACAATGATGTGCTGCTAATCATGGCAGGAGCAGCAGCCTACAACTGCTCAGGGAGCAGGAGCACACATGGAGCAGCAATGTCAGTGACAGTACTAGCCAAGAATCCTCCAGCATCAATGTTCCTACCTTCAGATGCCTGAGCTGCAGTGCTGGAGAAGACTGTGTCTGTCCCACGGACAGTGGACCACCTCTGTCACATACTGCACAAGCTGACAACCCTTGGAACTGGGGGAACCCAATGCTTGTGGCCTTTAAACTTACAGCCGCTCTGAACTTTCACACTAGTGGTTCATTCCAGGGCAGCACAGGAAACATCTGTGGCATCTCAGTATCTGCCAATTATAAATGTGCCAATTAGGGAGGTGACTGATGCCACTTATGCCAGGCATGACATGTTTCTCAATTTTGACTAATTCCAGATGAGCCAGGATCCAGGGCTATGGGCTTTCCCCACCCAGCAGGGATGCCTCAGGTGGAAGGTCTGATAGACTGCATCCACCTGACTCTTAAATCACCATGGCAGCAAGCAGCATCATTCAGGAAAGGATTCCACTCCCTCAATGTCCAATTTGTCTGTGACCACACAGGCGCCTCATGCAGATGTGTCCCCGTTTCCCAGGGGGCGCCCATGACAGTTACACCTAGGGCCGCTCGCAAATCCCAGCTGTTTGTGAGAGAGCTCAGCAGCTGGAGGGATTGCTTCTCGGAGACAAAAGCACCCACTCAGGAGGTGGCTGATGACACCAATGCAGAGGCTACCAGCAGGAACTCAATACAATGAGGCTCACACTGCATCGCGTGTGTTGGTGAAGCAGGCGGTTGGGCTGCTGAAGATATGGTTCCAGTGCCTGGACTGGTCCGGGGGGACGGGGGGGGGGGGCCTTCAATACAGCCCCGAGGGTCTCCCACATTATTGTGCTCTGCTGCAACCTCCACAACCCAACACTACAGAGGGGAGACAACCTAGACCTGGAGGAGATGGGTGAGCACAAGACATCCTCGGGTGAAGAGGGCAATGAACCTGATGATGCCGAGGAGGAATTCTAGGCAGCGAACAGGACCAGAACTGGCCAATGAGCAAAGGATGCCCTGGTCAGCTCTCGTTTCAGGTATGAGTGGGAGTAGCAGGTGGTGAGGTCTCCCACACTGGCTGTAAGGTCACGCCAATGACATTATGCCACCATTATTTATTAGTTGAAGAGTGAGTTAAGAAGGGCTAAAAGAGGACATGAGAAGACTTTGGCTGATAGGATTAAAGAGAATCCTAAGGCATTCTATAGGTATGTTAAGAACAGAAGGTTGGTCAGGGCAAGATTAGGGCCAGTTACAGACAGCAGAGGGAAGTTGTGTGTGGAACCGGAGGAGATTGGAGAAGTATTGAACCAATATTTCTCTTCGGTGTTCACGCAGGGGGACATGAATATAGCTGAGGAGGACACTGAGTTGCAGGGGTGTAAAATAGACAGTATTACGGTTGATAAGGGGGATGTGCTGGATATTCTTGAGGGGCTGAAAATAGATAAGTCCCCTGGTCCGGATGGGATCTACCCTAGGATTCTCTGGGAGGCTAGAGAGGTGATTGCAGAGCCTCTGGCTCTGATCTTCAGGTCGTCATTGGTCTCTGGTGTAGTCCCAGAGGATTGGAGGATAGCGAATGTTGTCCCATTGTTTAAGAAGGGGAACAGAGACTTTGCCGGGAATTATAGACCGGTGAGTCTTACTTCTGTTGTGGGCAAGGTTTTAGAAAAAATTATTAGGGGTAGGATTTATAGTTATTTGGAGTGTAATGAATTGATTAGAAGTAGTCAGCATGGTTTTGTAGCGGGTAGGTCGTGCCTTACTAACCTTATTGAGTTTTTTGAGAAGGTGACCAAAGAGGTGGATGGGGGCAAGGCAGTTGACGTGGTATATATGGATTTTAGTAAGGCGTTTGATAAGGTTCACCATGGTAGGCTTCTGCAGAAAATGCAGATGTATGGGATTGTGGGTAATCTAGGAAGTTGGATCAGGAATTGGCTAGCGGATAGGAGACAGAGGGTGGTGGTTGATGGTAAATATTCATCATGGAGTTCGGTTACGAGTGGTGTGCCTCAGGGATCTGTTTTGGGGCCACTGTTGTTTGTAATCTTTATTAATGATCTGGTTGAGGGTATAGTTGGGTGGATTAGTAAATTTGCTGATGACACCAAAGTCGGAGGTGTGGTAGATTGTGAGGAAGGGTGTCATAGTCTGCAGGGAGACTTAGATAGGTTGCAGAGCTGGGCCGAGAGGTGGCGGATGGAATTTAATGCGGAGAAGTGTGAGGTAATTCACTTTGGTAGGAGCAACAGATGTGTCGAGTATAGGGCTAACGGGAGGACTTTGAATAGTGTGGATGAGCAGAGGGATCTAGGTGTATGTGTACATAGATCCCTGAAAGTTGGGAATCAAGTAGATAAGGTTGTTAAGAAGGCGTACGGTGTCTTGGCGTTTATTGGTAGGGGATTGAATTTAGGAGTCGCAGCGTCATGTTGCAACTGTACACAACTCTGGTGCGGCCGCACTTGGAGTACTGTGTGCAGTTCTGGTCCCCACATTACAGGAAGGATGTGGAGGCTTTGGAGAGGGTGCAGAGGAGGTTTACTAGGATGTTGCCTGGTATGGTGGGGAGATCCTATGAGGAGAGACTGAGGGATTTAGGGTTGTTTTCGTTGGAAAGAAGGCGGCTAAGAGGGGATCTTATTGAAACATATAAGATGATTAGAGGTTTAGATAGGGTGGATAGTGATAGCCTTTTTCCTCGGATGGAGAAAGCTAGCACGAGGGGGCATGGCTTTAAATTAAGGGGGGGTAGTTATAGGACGGATGTCAGGGGTAGGTTCTTTACCCAGAGGGTGGTGAGGGATTGGAATGCCCTGCCTGCTACAGTTGTAAATGCACCTAGTTTGGGGGCGTTTAAGAGATCTGTGGATAGGTTTATGGACGAAAAGGGATTGGTATAGGCTAGTGGGTCATTGTTTTTGTAACTGGTCGGCGCAACATCGTGGGCTGAAGGGCCTGTTCTGCGCTGTAATGTTCTATGTTCTATAATCTAACCATTTGGATGCATATTTTCAATGGCAGAGGGGAGCAGCCATTGGCCTGTATCATAAGAACATAAGAAATAGGAGCAGGAGTAGGCCATCTAGCCCTTTGAGTATCTGCAGGGGAATGATGGTGACTTGCAGTTTTTCACATTCTCATACATATGTCTGACTCCCGTCTGTGCCCTGCCATCGAACAGGCACATCATGGAGTTTATCAAAGCTGGAACGATAGCGTGCCCTGCAGTGCTTGAGACAAAGTACGTGGCCAGGTTTTCATTTTCATCTTACACCTGAGGTGGGCAGCCAATCCCGCGACAGCCCCCTGGCCTCTCCCGCTGAAGTGGACAGAAGCAAAATTGGAATGCTGTTGTCTGGGTGGGCAGAGGGTGGGTTTGGGGGTGAGGGGTGGGGAGGGGAGGGTTTGCTCCTTCCATGAATGGAGTCTCAGGAAGAATGGCCGGAGGTTGGGAGGTTGCCACCGGGGGATGTGGGGGGTGACCTAAGCAGGGCTCCTTCACCCGACCCTCAATGTGGAAAAGACACAGCACCACCATTCACACACACTGCAGGAATGAAACACTAGGGTTGTGTGTGGGTTTGCCGAGCTTGGCAGCTCTGTGAGTGAACAGAGTGACTTCTCCATACTGGTGCTTACTCTCACTGGTGCCCACTAGGTACCTAACACTTTGTAATCTTCACCCTCCCACTACCCACTACATCTCAGCGCTTCCCCAAGGTCCACAGCTGAGGATGGGGAGGCCTGGTGATTTCCGTGCCCTGTTGTCTGAGGTTGACCTTGATGGGTATTCCTGGGGGTGGGGGCCTGGACTCTGAGGGCCCTGGCCTGCTTGCGGACAGCATAGACATTGCAGTGTTGCCCTCATCTGTGTGTGAGGCTGAAGGAGTGTCTCTCATAGGAATGGGGGACCCAGGCTGGACACCTCAGGATCTCCTGGGTAGGAGGTCCCGGGATGTGACCTAGATTATCCTCATGCGTTTGGGTCCAATGGTGGTCCTCCACGGGATGGAGGGGCAGCTGCAATGAGATCTAGAAGCTCAACTGTCCTCTGGTGCTGATACCCACGGATTCCCCCAGTGCCTGCACCATGCAGTTGAAGATCCGCACACAGAATCATAGAATCTACTGTGCAGAAGGAGGCCATTTGGCCCATTGAGTCCGGATCAACAACAATCCCATCCAAGTCCTAGCCCCGTAACCCCACATAGTGACTTCCTAATCTCCCTGACACTAAGGGGCAATTTAGCACGGCCAATCAATCTAACCTGCATATCTTTGGACTGGGGGAGGAAACCGGAGCACCCGGAGGAAACCCACACAGACACAGGGAGAATGTGCAAACACAGGCAGTGACCCAAGTCGGCAATTGAAGCCAGGTCCCTGGCACTGTGAGGTAGCAGGGCAAACCACTGTGCCACTGTGGAGTTCATGAGCTGAGCCAAGATGCAGACATTTCCTGCCATGGAGTGCATGTCCTGCACCAATGTCTCCATTGCGGACGCCATGCTCGCAGTATTAGCCTCAGTGCACTGCAGTGACAGCAGCATCTCCTCAGATAGAAGGTGATGGGACTCCTCCAGTAGGTCTTGCACTCCGAGGAGGGATGCTCTCATCCCTTCCTGATACTTGTGACCAGGCTGCTGTAGGATAACCAGGCCCAGGGACACATCATCAGCCTGGGGCTAAGCAGAGTCCTGGGCTCCAGCATGTCTCCGAGTGCCGGTTCCCTGGGCCATCCCTGCCTCCGCCTGCTGCGGAACTTCAGCTGAGAGAGGGTCGCCAGTGAGTGACCCAGAATCCTGTCTCCTTACTGAACCCACCGAGGTGTGAGTACCTGCACTGGTGCCGGGTACGGGTGATAGCTGTGACACCTCTTCAACATTGGGTCTGGGAAGCTCCCCTCTGAGCTGCTCTAGTCCAATGGGTCCAGGAGGTGCAAGGATGGTCTGGCCTCTTCTGCTGCTTTGCCAGCAAGAGAAGGGAGTTAGGGGTGGCACTGCTGCCTCACAGCACCAGGAACATGGGTTCGATTCTGGCCTTGGGTCACTGTCTGTGTGGAGTTTGCACATTTGCCGAATGGCCTCTTCCTGTACTGTAGGGTTCCTATGATTTCTATGATTTCTATGATCCAAAGATGGGTAGGTTAGGTGGATAGGCCAGGCTTAATTGCCCCTTTGTGTCCCAAGATGTGTCGGTTCGAGGTATTGGCCATGGGAAATGTGGGATTGGGTGGGGATTGAACCTGGGTAAACACTCGGTTTGGGTACAAACTCAGTGTGCTGAATGCCTCTTCTGCACTGTACTGATTGTATGATTTTGTGATCACTGGATAAATGATGGAACATTGATTACTCACTTGAAACTTGAGAAATGATAGTGTGTATTGAGGATTCTCACATTTCTATGCTGCCTCCCACTTCTCCAGCAATGCAGGAAGACTCTTTATCTCCTCCCAGGCCAGCTCGAGGACTCGTTCCTCAAATGATGTCCTGAGCTCTGCCAGTACTCGGCTGGGCGTGCTTGCTCCCCCTTGTTGTGGTTGAGTTTTTCCTGCCATGACACAGATGAGGAGAGTGTGGGTGGCAGTGTTGGTATTCATGTTGGTGATAAGGTGTGGCAGGAGTGGGGCTGGAGTGTGAGGAGGATAGCAGTCAGTGGGGTGGGGGTGTTGGAATGTGGTGAGGAGAGGACGGAGTGGTGGAGGGTCTCCATTACAGGTTTTGGCAAAGCCACAGGTGGCTGTTTGGGAGCTGAAGGTGGGAGGAGTGTGCAAAAAATTACACTGCAGCTGTCAGCACGATTCAGTCCATTAGAACCACTGCCAAATCCTGGTAAAATCACCCCCTGTGTGTTGTAATGATAGTGTCAGCAGTGTGTGAGAGAGAACCCTGCTTTGACTATGGTGTGTGTTCTGAAATTATGGGTAAGTCAGAAATCGTGGGCATGGTGATAAACTGGTGTGAATTTGGGAATTTTGTTATTTCAGGAAATAAAATGGAATTTGAGAGAAATCAAAAAATGGCAAAGAAAAGGGAATTGTGTGGCAGTGAAGTACTAATGAAGTGAACCTGGTAATATGGGAGGTGCGTGCTGATGTTTACTGAGCAGTTATCCTTGACTCCTGCCCCAAGCTCCATGTAATGACAACTTGTGCAATGTTAAGTAAGTGGTGACATTGTTAGGACTGAGTTACAAAGTGATAATCCTCTCTTAACACCATGAACCTCCTCCTACCCGTCCCCACCCCCCAGCTTCTTATCTGCTGCTTGCAGCCAGCGGGGAAAAAATTGAATGACCAGAAAATCAATAATCCCAAATCAGCTATAATATTGACAATCGTCTGCACAGGACTGACTCAAATTGGATGAAATGGGCTTGGTTGCAGCATCAAATTCCACTGGTGGGACATTTTCAGAGTTCTAGCTTTGGTTATGATTTATTCAGTCTCTTCCCCAGTCCCTGAAAATCCTGATCACACAAATCATTTGTTGAGAAAATATTGGCCATTCCAGAGGTCAGTGCAATTTTAATTCAATTAATAAATCCGGGATTGAAAGCTGATCTCAGAAATGGTGATTGGAAGAATCTGACTGAGGTCAGACTTCCATCACCAATCACCCTTTATTTACAACAAGCCATTCAGTGCTGGAGGGTTTGTTCCGCTGCGAGTGATCGACCTGCATTCAACTGGAGGCAGGACCAGATCAAGATGTGTGAAGCGGATCGGAGACCTCCGTTTGCGAAGGGAGCGCTGTGAAGCACTAATGCTGGTTCTTCTTGAGGTCTTGCTTCAGTGGGGCACCGGTCTCTCCCATCTCGGAATCCCACTTCCATCTCGGAATCCGTGTCTTCATCACCTAGAGGGACAGGCATGGAGTTGCATGGCTGAGGGATTGGTGTAGGGTAGAGGGCTTTACTTTTGTCGATCACTGGGAAGTATTTGTGAGAGAAGGGCACCTGTACAGGAGGGATGGGGAACATGTGAATGGGAGGGGGACAAATATCCTAGCTGGGAGGCTAGCTGGAGTGTTTTGGCAGGGTTTAAACTAATAGGGAGGTGGGGTGGGGATGGGACTGATAGCTCATTAGGCACTGGGATCGGGAGCGAGTTGGGTGACTGGGTAGGTTCGGTTGAAAGGAAAATTATCCGGGGGAAGGAGGATCCGAGTGGGCCTGGAGGGTTGGATTGCGTCTGTTTCAATGCGAGGAGTGTGACGGGTAAAACGGATGAGCTTAGGGCCTTGATGTTCATGAGGAATTTAGATGTGGTGGCAGTAACGGAGACGTGGTTAAAGGAAGGGCAGGACTGGCAGCTGAATATTCCTGGGTACAAGTGTTTTAGGTGTGACAGAGGAGGGTTGAAGAGAGGTGGTGGGGGTGGCGTTGTTAGTTAAGGAGCGCGTCACAGTAGTGCAGAGGGAGGACAATATGGAGGAGTTAGGGATTGAGTCGCTGTGGGTGGAGTTGAGGTTTAGGAAGGGAGCGATTACTATGCCAGGGGTGTACTACAGACCGCCCAACAGCCCGAGGGCAGTGGAGGAAGGCATTTGTAAAGACATTTTAGATAGGTGCAGAAAGAATAGGGTGGTTGTAGTGGGTGACTTTAATCTCCCTGGAGTGGATTGGAAGGTGCCTAGAGCTGGGGGTACGGATGGGGAGGAATTTGTAAAATGTGTTTTGGAAGGGTCCTTGGAGCAGTACGTAACTAGCCCGACTAGGGAGGGGGCTATACTGGATTTAGTTTTGGGTAATGAGCCGGGGCAGGTGGTTGAGGTTGCAGGAGGCGAACATGTGGCTAACAGTGACCACAAGTCCGTCTACTTTAGGATAAAAATGGAAAAGGATGAGTGCTGTCCGAAGGGGAGGGTGTTGAACTGGGGGAAGGCGAGCTATAGCCGGATTAGGAAGGAGCTGAAGGACACTGATTCAGAGAGGTTGTTAGCTGGCAAGTCCACGGTTGGTAAGTGGGAGGCTTTCAAGGGAAAACTGATAATGTTGCAGGAAAGACATGTGCCGGTAAAGGGGAAGGATGGGAAAGGCAGGATTAGAGAGCCGTGGATTACAGGGGGCATTGAGGACTTGGTCAGGAAGAAGAGAGAGGCATATGACAGGCCTAAGCTACTGGGAACAGAGAGAGCGCTGGAGGAATATAGAGAGAGCAGGAGGGAGCTTAAAAGGGGAGTTAGAAGGGAGAAAAGGGGGCATGAAATGGCTTTGGCTGATAGGATTAAAGAAAATCCAAAGGCATTTTACTCTTATATTAGGAACAAGAGAGTGGTTAGAGGGAAAATAGGTCCTCTTAGGGACAAAGGAGGGGAGGTATGTATCGAGACTGAGGGAATGGGGGGGATTCTGAATGAATACTTTGCGTCGGTATTCATGAAGGAGAGGGGTTTGGTGTCTTGTAACATCTTGGAGGGAGCTGTAGACCAGTTGAAGGAAATATCCATTACGAGGGAGGAAGTGTTAGGGTTTTTAGCAGCATAAAAACGGATAAAGCTCCGGGGCCTGATGGTATTTATCCCAGGCTGCTTAGGGAGGTGAAAGATGAAATTGCTGGGCCTCTGACGCAAATCTTTGTCTCTTCTTTGGACACAGGTGAGGTCCCAGAGGACTGGAGGGTAGCTAATGTGGTACCGCTGTTTAAAAAGGGTAGTAGGGATAACCCTGGTAATTATAGACCAGTGAGTTTGACATCGGTGGTAGGAAAATTGTTGGAAAAAATTCTTAGGGATAGGATGTATAAGTATTTGGAGCGTTGCGATCTGATTAGGGATACACAACATGGATTTGTTCAGGGGAGGTCGTGCCTTACGAATCTGGTAGAATTTTTTGAGGAGGTGACAAAAACGGTTGACGAAGGATGAGCCGTTGATGTCATCTATATGGATTTCAGTAAGGCGTTTGACAAAGTCCCTCACGGTAGGCTGGTAGAAAAGGTTAAGGCACGTGGGATACAAGGACAGGTATCTAGATGGATTACAAACTGGCTAGGCAACAGGAGACAGAGAGTAGTAGTGGAAGGGTCCTTTTCTAGCTGGAGGTCTGTCACCAGTGGTGTGCCGCAGAGCTCAGCACTGGGACCTCTTAGAACATAGAACATAGAACATTACAGCGCAGAACAGGCCCTTCGGCCCACGATGTTGCGCCGACCAGTTAAAAAAACAATGACCCTCTAACCTAAACCAATCCCTTTTCGTCCATAAACCTATCCACGGATCTCTTAAACGCCTCCAAACTAGGCGCATTTACAACTGCAGCAGGCAGGGCATTCCAATCCCTCACCACCCTCTGGGTAAAGAACCTACCCCTGACATCTGTCCTATAACTACCCCCCCTTAATTTAAAGCCATGCCCCCTCGTGCTAGCTTTCTCCATCCGAGGAAAAAGGCTATCACTGTCCACCCTATCTAAACCTCTAATCATCATAATAATAAATAATAATAAACATCTAATAATCTAATCTTCTCTTCGTAATACATATAAACGACTTGGAAGAGGGCGTATGTGGTGTGATCAGCAAGTTTGCAGATGACACCAAGATGGCAGGATTGGCGGATAGCGAGGAAGATTGTCAGGTGACACAGCAGGATATAGATAGGCTGGTATATTGGGCAGATAAATGGCAGATGGCATTTAATCCTGACAAATGCGAGGTGATGCATTTTGGAAGGAGTAATGCAGGGAGGAGTTACATGATAAAAGGTAGACCAATTAAGAGTATAGAAATGCAGAGGGACCTGGGAGTGCAAGTGCACAAGTCTCTAAAGGTGGAAACCCAGGTGGAGAAGGTTGCGAAGAAAGCTTATGGAATGCTAGCCTTTATAGGAAGGGGTATAGAGTATAAGAGCTGGTGTCTAATGCCAGAACATTGGTTAGACCGCATTTGGAGTACTGCGTCCAGTTCTGGTCACCTTACTACCGGAAGGACGTGGAGACCCTGGAGAGAGTGCAGAGGAGGTTTACCAGGATGCTGCCTGGTATGGAAGGACTGGGTTATGAGGAAAGATTGGGTAAACTGGGGCTCTTCTCCTTAGAAAGACAGAGATTAAGGGGGGATCTGATAGAGGTGTATAAAATAATGAAGGGTATAGACAGAGTCAACAGTGGCAGGCTTTTTCCTAGATTGGAGACAAATATCACGAGGGGTCACGAGCTGAGGGTGACGGAGGAGAGGTATAATTTGGATACTAGAGGGAGGTTTTTCACACAGAGGGTCGTGGGGGTATGGAATGCACTGCCAAGTAAGGTGGTGGAGGCAGGCATGCTGGACTTGTTTAAGGTTTACTTAGATAGGGACATGAGTGAAACAGGGATGGAGGATTATAGGAGACTGTTTTTAAAAGGGTCAGAGCCTCAGGACGATACTGGAAATCTAATGTTACATGTTAATGTTTTGTCTCTTTTACTCCGCAGGTGTGTCAGTCCACCTTGTTGTCAAACGAGGGGCATGCACATGGTGGGTTGTGCGTGGGCTGCTCTTGGATGTTTCGAGAGTGGCCTAGTACTTCGCGTCATTGTGTGTGCTTAAACCGGGACCAGCAGATGGGCACCACAACAGCTCAGTGACCATCACTGCTAGCTGTGCAGATACATGGATTTGGGCCGGTGTCTGTGGGAGTTTGCGCATTCTCCCCGTGGTTGCGTGGGTTTCCTCCGGGTGCTCTGGTTTCCTCCCACACCCCAAAGATGTGCTCTTAGTCTAATTGGTGTACCAGATTGTCCCTGCACTATTCTCCCCTGAATCTGGTTTCCAATGGGGGTACCATACGCATACACACGGGTCAAGGTAGGTGTAGGAAAATGCTTTGTTAAGATGGCGGCGCGGGCTCGTTGGGCCGAAGGGCCTGTTCCCCGTGCTGGGTTGTTCTTTGTTATTTGTGTCTCGATGCTGGCAGTGATCATCCCCGTGACTGGCAATGAGTCTGGCACTGGCACAGGCTCTCTTTCCTGAGATGGTCCAGAAGTTTCCTGACAGTTTTGCCCTACACTTGGACCTTATAAGACATGGGCTCCGTTTTCTCAGTTATGATCCCAGGACAGAAGTGAAGTTGTCCCTAAAGTCCCTCACACAGACTGGGTCACCAGTTTTGAATGTTCTGTCTGTCCTTACAAAATCATAGTTCTTCCCATAGTCTCACCCCCTCCTGCCAGCTTTGGGAACTGTAAGCTTAATCCTGTCCGGAGCCTCTATCCCATTAATAGTTCTGCTGGCCAATCCCTTTTGCTGTGTTGGGGGTAGTTCTGTAGTCATAAGAAACAGTCTCACTGTCCACAAACTCCCACATTCTACCGTCTGGAAGTGCAACTGGCTGCACCTCAGAAGTGGCCAAAGAGAGGGACCGAAACACGTTCGATAGAGAAGTGACGTGTTACTCTGTGCCGTGGGGGGGGTTGTGGGGGGAGCTACCTAAACACCAGTGGATGCTCAGCAGCTGGCATCCCTTCTCAGTTGTCTTCCTGTGACAAATCAAACCAATGGTGTTTAAATGGGATGGTGCTCCAGGTTAAAATGCATGTCAGTGTGGGGGTTTCCTCCGGGTGCTCTGGTTTCCTCCCACAGTCCAGAGATCTGCAGGTTAGGTGGATTGGCCATGCTAAAATTGTTCCTTAATGTCAGGGAGGTTAGCGGGGTAAATACTCGAGTTTCAGGGGATGGCACCTAGAATCATCATAGAATCCTTACAGCGGAGGAGGAGGTTATTCGGCCCATCGAGTCTGCACTGATTACAATCCCACCCGGGCCCAAGCCCCGTAACTTCTCATATTTACCCTGCTAATCCCCTGACACTAGGGTCAATTTAACACGGGCAATCAACCTAACCCACACATCTTTGGACTGTGGGAAGAAACCAGAGCTCCCGGAGGGAACCCACGCAGGCACGAGGAGAATGTGCAAACTCCACACAGACAGTGACCCGAGGCCAGAATTGAACTCAGGTCCTTGGTTCTGTGAGGCAGCAATGCTAAACCACCATGCTGCCCCTGGGTGGGATTGTTGTCGGTACAAACTCGATGGGCCGAATGGCCCCCTTCTGCACTGTAGGGATTCCATGATTGTGATCAGTGAGATTTCAGAGCCAACCTAACATTGTCCACACATTCACATTCATGCTTGATAATCTTTATAATCAAGTAAGATAATTCTCTCTCTACCACTGCTCCCACAGCCCATCTCATCACCAGTCCTGTGTTTGGCTGGGTAAATAAGATAAGCCGTGGTGATGAAACAGATCATTTCAATGTTTGAGATATTCCATTACATGTAATTTGAATATTTTAATACTCCATTGTCATAATTAGCTTATTTAACTATTTTAACATTTCATCAGTGGGATCCGGCTGGTTTAACACCAGGAATCCCAGTCTCAGCAAAAACATGGGGAGTGCCGTCTGGCTGCCCATCTCAGGAAGGTTCTCTATTGTCTCCAAACCCAGCCCCATTCAGTGGGGTGTGAGCACATACATGTCCACTCACAAACTGAAGCAGGGCAATGTTTGAGATGGCTTTCCAGCACCATCCTCTGCTTA
This sequence comes from Carcharhinus amblyrhynchos, assembly GCF_965287045.1. Taxonomy (NCBI): domain Eukaryota; kingdom Metazoa; phylum Chordata; class Chondrichthyes; order Carcharhiniformes; family Carcharhinidae; genus Carcharhinus; species Carcharhinus amblyrhynchos. The sequence goes on from NC_137347.1 coordinate 742,975, forward strand.
GATCTTCCATCAGTGTGCATATTAATGAGCAGCTATGATTATTCCTCAGGAGCCAGTGGAAACCACAACAAGAGCGGGACCTTTGGGAACTGAGTGAACCGATTCTTTATTACCTTCTCCATCAGGTCCGACTGTCTGAAGGTGCTGAGGAAACGGTTTGCAGCGGCTGAGACATGTACCAAAAGTTGGAAAGAGTGCAGCTGTGCTGAAACAGAAATTGAGCATGTGGGAGTGATACCCTCACTCCATTACACACAGAGCCCGGGCCAGCAGGTATGGGGTGATCTCAGTGTTGTACACTGCCCAGGCCTGGTCCATACTCCACTCCTGCACCATTGTCCATCACTTGAGCCATCTTCCACTTTGCAGGTTAAAAATGGGCCTTGTCCACAGAGAAAGGAAGTACAAATCTCTAGATAAAGAGAACAAAAAACATACCTAACATTGTACCTGTGAGGGGTCCACCAATTTTCCGGTTTCTCTGCCTCAGTCACATCTGTTTCAATGATGCTACCTTCCAATCCACACTTCCCTTTTCCTCAGCCAAGGATCCCCCTCCTCTGCCACTGTGGTTGACAGGACCCTCAACTGTGCCTGACCCATCTCCCACACCTCTGCCCTCATTCCTTCCCCTCCCTCCCTTCCAGAATGATGATAGGATCCCGTATATACTCACCTCTCATCTCACCAGTCTCTGCATCCTCTGCCATTTCTGCCAAACCCAGTATGATGCCATCACCAAACATATCTTCCCCTCACCACCCCAGCCAATATTCCCTCGAGACCATTCCCACTGATCCACTCCTCCAAGAGAAACTTGGTGGGAAGGATCCGTAACTGGGTTCGTAATAAGACACAAAGGGTGGTGGTGGAAGGTTATTTGAGTGACTGGAGGCTGGTGCCCAGTGGCAGACCACAAGGTTCACTACTGGGTCCCTTATTGTTCGCCATATACAAAAATGATATCGATGAAAATGTAGGGGGTGGGAATGATAAACAAGTTTGTAGATGACACTAAGATTGGTCAGCTGGTTAATAGTGAAGAAGAAAAGTTACAGGAAGATATAGATGGGTTGGTCAGATGGGCAGAGCAGTGGCAGATGGTATTTAACTCTGATAAGTGTGAGGTGATGCACTTTGGAAGAAATAACAAAACAAGGGAGTATTTAATGAATGACAGGACACGAAGAAGCTCGGTGGAACAGATGGACCCTGGGTTACATATTCACAGATCCCTGAAGAGCAGGGAATAGGAGAGTTAACAAGACAGGACTTGTGGAATAGGAGAGTTAAGGACAGGACTGGCAGCTGAATATTCCGGGGTATAAGTGTTTTAGGCAAGACAGACGAGGGGCTAGAAGAGGTGGGGGAGTAGCAATGCTGGCATATTACAGCGGTACAGAGGGTGGACAATTTGGAAAGATCATGTAACGAGACACTGTGGGTAGAGCTCAGAAACAGGAAGGGCACAGTCACTGTGCTGGGGGTATACTACAGACCTCCAATAGTCCACGGGAAGTTGAAAAATGGATGTGTAAGGAGATTTTGGACAGGTGTAGAAAAAAAGTAGGGTTGTTGTCGTGGGAGACTTTAATTTCCCTCATTTAGACTGGAAATCCCCTAGGGCTGGGACGGAGAGGAATTCGTAAAATGTGTCCAGGAAGGTTCTTTGGAACAATATGTTGATAGTCCAACTACAGAGAGAGCTATACTTGACCTAGTACTGGGGAATGAGCCAGGTCAGGTCATCAAAGTTTCCATGGGGGAGCATGTGGTGAACAGTGACCAGAATTCTGTAAACTTTCAAATAGCCATGGAAAAGGATGACTGTTGTACTATGGGGGAATTGGGGAAAAGCTTGGGCGGCATGGTAGCACAGTGGGTTAGCACTGCTGCTTCACAGCTCCAGGGTCCTGGGTTCAATCCCCGGCTCGGGTCGCTGTCTGTGTGGAGTTTGCACATTCTCCTCATGTCTGCGTGGGTTTCCTCCGGGTGCTCCGGTTTCCTCCCACAGTCCAAAGATGTGCGGGTCAGGTTGATTGGCCGTGCTAAGAAATTGCCCTTAGTTTACTAGGATGCTTAGGTTAGAGGGATTAGTGGGTAAAATGTGTAGGGATATGGGGGTAGGGGCTGGGTGGGATTGTGTTCGGTGCAGACTCGATGGGCTGAAGGGCCTCTTTCTACATTGTAGTGTTCTATGATTAGCTAACTATAGCCGGATTAGGCAGGAATTGGTGGCCATTGATTGGGAGAGGCTGTTTGAGGGTAAATCCACATCTGGCATGTGGGAGTCTTTTAAGGAGCAGTTGATGGGGCTGCAGGACAGATATGTGCCTGTAAAAAGGATAGGAAAGGGAGGATTAGAGAGCCATGGATAACCAGAGAAATTGTGTGTCTAATCAAATAGAGAAAAGAGGCGTACGTAAGCTCCAGGCAGCTAAAAGCAGATGGAGCACTGGAGGAATACAGAGAAAGTAGAAAAGAACTCAAACAGGGAGTTAGAAGGGCAAAAAGGGGTCACAAAATGTCTTTGGCAGACAGGATTAAGGAGAATCCTAAGGCATTTTATACATACGTTAGGAACAAGAGGGTTGTCAGGGAAAGAATCGGACCTCTCAGGAACAAGGGAGGGGAATTATGATTAGAACCCGAGGAAGTAGGTGAGATCCTAAATGAATACTTCCCATTAGTATTCACAAAGGAGAGGGACACGTTGACTGGTAGTGCCTCAGAGGGATGTGAAGACCCATTAGAAAAAATCTCAATTACAAGGGAGGAAGTGTTAGGTTTTTTAGGAAGCATTAAAACAGACAAATCCCCAGGGCTGGATGGCATCTGTCCTAGATTACTGAGAGAGACAAGAGATGAAATTGCCGAGCCTCTAACAGAAATCTTTGTTTCTTCATTGAACGCAGGTGAGGTCCCAGAGGATTGGAGGATAGCAAATGTAGTCCCATTATTTAAGAAGGGCAGCAAGGATAACTTGGGTAATTATCGGCCGCTGAGCTTGACGTTCCCTGATAGGGAAATTGTTGGAGAAGAGTCTTAGAGATAGGATCTATATGCATTTAGAACTGAATAGTCTAATTAGCGATAGACAACATGGTTTTGTACGAGGGAGGTCATGCCTCACAAATTTGGTTGTTTTTTTTGAGGAGGTGACAAAAACGATTGACGAGGGAAGGGCTGTGGATGTCGTCCACATGGATTTTAGTAAAATGTTTGACAAAGTCCCTCATGGCAGGCTGGTGCAAAAGATCAAATCACATGGGGTCAAGGGTGAACTAGCGAGCTGGATTCAAAACTGGCTTGGCCAAAGGAAACAGAGGGTAGCAGTGGAAGGGTCTTTTTCTGATTGGAGGTCTGTGACTAGTGGTGTTCCGCAGGGCTCTGTACTGGGACCTCTGCTGTTTGTGATATATATAAATGATTTGGAAGAAGATGTAGCTAGTCTGATTAGTAAGTTTACGGACAACACAAAGATTGCTAGAGTTGCGGATAGCGATGAACATTGTCAGAGAATACAGCAGGATATAGATAGGCTGGAAAATTGGGCAGAGAAATGGAAGATGGAATTTAATCCAGATAAATGTGAAGCATTTTGGTAGATCTAATGCAGATGGGGAGCTATAGAAGGATCTGGGTGTGCAAGTCCACAGATCCTTAAAGGTGGCAGCACAGGTGGAGAAGGTGGTGAGGTAGGCATATGGCATGTTTGCCTTTATTGGATGGGGCATAGAGTATAAAAGTTGGCATATGATGTTGCAGTTATATAGAATGTTGGTTAGGCCACATTTGGAATACTGCATCCAGTTCTGGTCGCCACACTACCAGAAGGACATGGAGGCTTTGGAGAGAGAACAGAAAAGGTTTACCAGGATGTTGCCTGGTATAGAGGGTCTTAGCTATGAGGAGAGATTGGGTAAATTAGGGTTGTTCTCTCTGGAAAGACGGAGGTTGAGGGGGTGACCTAATAGAAGTTTATAAAATTATGAAGGGCATAGATAGGGTGAACAGTGGGAAACATTTTCCCAGGTCGGAAATGACAAACGTAAGGGGTCACAAGTTCAAGGTAAGGGGGGCAAGGTTCAATGTGGATCAGCAGGGGATGTATTTTACACAGAGGGTGGTGGGGGCCTGGCATGCACTGTCAAGCAAGGTGGTTGAAGCAGACACACTCGGATCATTTAAGACTTATCTCGATAGCCACATGAACAGACTGGGAATAGAGGGATACAAACAGATGGTTTAGTTAGGAACACATGATTGGTGCAGGCTTGGAGGGCCGAAGGGCCTGTTCCTGTGCTGTATTGTTCTTTGTTCTTTGCATATGGGATAGTTGTTTTTATCAGCTGTGGCATAAAGTATAAAAGCAAAGAGGTCATGTTGGAACAAGGAGGTAATGCTGGAACAGTACAGAACGTTGGTTAGGCTACAGCTGGAGTACTGTGTGCAGTTCTGGTCACCTCACTATAGGAGGGAAGTGATTGCACTAGACGGGGTACAGAGGAGGTTCACCAGGATGTTGCCTTGGATGGGACATTTGAGCTGTAAGGAGAGACTGGATAGGCTTGGATTGTTCTCTTTAGAGCAGAGAAGACTGAAGGGGACATGATTGAGGTGTATAAAGTTATGTGGGGTAGGGACAGGGTAAATAGGCAGCAGTTGTTCCCCTTGGTTGAGGGGTCAATCATGAGGGACACAGTTTTATGGTGAGGGGCAGAAGATTCAGAGAAACATTTTTCACTCAGAGGGTGGTGAGAATCTGGAATGCACTGCCTGGGAAGGCATTAGAGGCTGGAAACCTTCCAACCTTTAAAAAGCATGGATGAGCACCTGAAACGTCATAACATTTAAAAATTTTGGACAAATGCTGAAAAATGGGATTAGTGCGACTTTATTGGTAGGTGCTATTGGTGAGACTTGATGGGCTGAAGGGTATTTTCTGCGCTGTATAATTCTAAGACTTCATCACCCCTAACATCTCAGCTCCTTTCCATGGCACATTCCCATGCAGCACCAAAGGTGCAATAGCTGCCCCCTTACCTCCTCTTAGCTCACTGTCCAGGGGCCCAAACATTCCTCCAAACAACTCCTTCAACTTGGACTACTGTATTCACTGCTCTCAATACAGCCTCCTCTACAACAGGGAAACTAAATACAGAATGGGTGACCGCTTTTGGAACACCTTTGTTCAGCCGACCTTTCTGTTATTTGCCATTTCAACTCAACATCTTGCCCACGTGTCCATCCTTGGCTTCTGTAATGTTCCAGTGGAGTCCAATGTAAACTGGAAGGGCAACACTTCATCTTCCCATTAGATACTTCACAGCCTTCTGGCCTAAACATTTGAGTTCAACAACTTTCTCCTCCACATTGACACCTTTTTTAATCTTTGTTTGATCCCAACACCCACACCTCCACCTCACCCCATTCCCCAATGTCTTCCCACTGGCCATCACTTTTTCTTAAGTTTTGCTTTCAGAAAGTGCTGACCAACGTTCTGTTATTAACACATTCTGCTACCTTACCTTTATTCCACTATTAACATCTTCTTTAGCCTTTATTACTATCATTAACTCTCCCTTTGTGTGGTGTTCCATCACATCTTTGTCAATCTCGCTTGATTTTACCCACCTGTCACTGACCTTCCATTTTTCTCCACTCCCTCTTGAACAGTTTAAAATCTATCATATTTCTCCCTCTCTTTCAATCTGAAAAAGAGTTATGTGGACTTGAGACATTGGCCAGAATTTTACCACATGGCCTGCCAAGGAAATTGGAATGGTTGAAAGGCAGACAATGGGAAGGTCTGTTGACCTCTGATGGGATTTAATGGTTTCAGGATGAGCGAGGCCCTAAAATCTCACCCATTAACTCTGTTTCTCTCTCCACAGATACTGCCCGACTGCTGAGCTTATCCAACATTTTCTTTTTTTATTTTGCCCTCATCTTGATGGCTGCTTTTGTGCAGCTGCACTGAGCTGTACCTAGACCCTGTACAGAAATAGCTGGTGTCACCAGGTTCACTCTGCCCCAGATATTGCAAAGGATGGCTCTAGCCAAGTTGCCACAGAGTTGAAGCAGTTGGATCATTCACTATCAACTGTCCTTAGTGGATAGGTTTATGCAGAAAAACACCTTTGAGTTCATCAGATGGTGCTCCAGACATTACACTCTCGAGCCCTGCAGGAAGTGGAGCTGGTAGATCCTGCCCAGTGGTCCCTGGGTGGACAGTCAAAGTCATTTAGCAGACACCAGAACTTTCAAATAAGCACTGAGATGTAGCTTGGCTGGTGGTAGGAAATGTCCTGTCTTGCAGCTGTTTCCTATAGACCTGGAGTCTCTCCCCCTCCTTCCCTTGAAGCAGTTGTGGGGAGGATGACACAGTCTCACATATCCTTTTAGAATGTGCCTTTGCAAAGATCCGGAAAGAAACGCAGTGGTTTTCTCAAAGTGCAGCCCGAACAGTTCCGTTACGCAGGACTCTGTGCGCTAGGGGTTGTTCCCAGGGTCAGGGACACTGAGCTCTACAGGCTCCTCCCAGGGACGCAGGACTCTGTGCTCTACAGACTGTTCCTAGGGACGGGGATACTGAGCTCCACAGGCTGTTCCCAGGGACGGGGACTCTGTGCTCTACAGACTGTTCCTAGGGACGGGGATACTGAGCTCCACAGGCTGTTCCCAGGGACGGGGACTCTGTGCTCTACGGGCTGTTCCAGGGATGGGGACTCTGTGCTCTGTGGGCTGTTCCCAGGGACGGGGACTCTGCGCTCTACGGGCTGTTCCCAGGGACGGGGACTCTGTGCTCTGTGGGCTGTTCCCAGGGACGGGGACTCTGTGCTCTACGGGCTGTTCCCAGGGTCGGGGACTCTGTGCTCTATGGGCTGTTCCCAGGGTCGGGGACTCTGTGCTCTATGGGCTGTTCCCAGGGTCGGGGACTCTGTGCTCTACGGGCTGTTCCCAGGGACGGGGATTCTGTGCTCTACGGACTGTTCCCAGGGATGGGGACTCTGCTCTACGGACTGTTCCCAGGGATGGGGACTCTGTGCTCTACGGGCTGTTCCCAGGGACGGGGAGTCTGTGCTCTACGGACTGTTCCCAGGGATGGGGACTCTGTGCTCTATGGGCTGTTCCCAGGGACGGGGACTCTGTGCTCTACTGACTGTTCCCAGGGACGGGGACTCTGTGCTCTACGGACTGTTCCCAGGGACGGGGACTCTGTGCTCTGTGGGCTGTTCCCAGGGTCAGGGACTCTGTGCTCTACGGGCTGTTCCCAGGGACGGGGACTCTGTGCTCTACTGACTGTTCCCAGGGACGGGGACTCTGTGCTCTACGGACTGTTCCCAGGGACGGGGACTCTGTGCTCTGTGGGCTGTTCCCAGAGGCGGGGACTCTGTGCTCTACGGGCTGTTCCCAGGGACGGGGACTCTGTGCTCTACGGGCTGTCCCCAGGGACGGGGACTCTGTGCTCTGTGGGCTGTTCCCAGGGATGGGGACTCTGTGCTGTACGGACTGTTCCCAGGGTCGGGGACTCTGTGCTCTATGGGCTGTTCCCAGGGTCGGGGACTCTGTGCTCTATGGGCTGTTCCCAGGGTCGGGGACTCTGCGCTCTACGGGCTGTTCCCAGGGACGGGGATTCTGTGCTCTGTGGGCTGTTCTCTGGGGCGGGGATTCTGCGCTCTATGGCTGTTCCCCGGGACAACTACCTAGATAATTATTAAATTCAGCCAAAGGACTATCAACTCTGTGATGCACACTCTTTGGTCTGCCTAAAACCTGTTGGTCTTTCACTGAAAAGAGCTGTTCGACACCAAAGTTGGAGGAGTTGTAGACAGTGAGGATGGATGTTACAGTTTGCAGAGGGACATAGATAAGCTGCAGAGCTGGGCTGAGAGGTGGCAAATGGAGTTTAATGTGGAAAAGTGTGAGGTGATTCACTTTGGTAAGAGTAACAGGCGTACAGAATATAGGGCTAATGGAAGGACTCTTAGTAGTGTTGACGAGCAGAGAGATCTTGGGGTACATGTGCATAGCTCCCTGAAAGTTGGCACCCAGGTTGATAAGGTTGTTAAGAAGGCGTACGGTGTGTTAGCTTTTATTGGTAGAGGGATTGAATTTCGGAGCCGTGAGATCATGTTGCAACTGTACAAAACTCTGGTGCGGCCGCACTTGGAGTATTGCGTACAGTTCTGGTCGCCGCATTATAAGAAAGACGTGGAGGCATTGGAAAGGGTGCAGAGGAGGTTTACCAGGATGTTGCCTGGTATGGTGGGAAGGTCTTACGAGGAAAGGCTGAGGGACTTGAGGTTATTTTCATTAGAGAGAAGGTTAAGAGGTGACTTAACTGAGGCACACAAGATGATCAGAGGGTTAGATAGGGTGGACAGTGAGAGCCTTTTTCCTCGGACAGTGATGGCTAACACGAGGGGACATAACTTTAAACTGAGGGGTGATAATTATAGGATGGATGTCAGAGGTAGGTTCTTTACTCAGAGGGTATTAAGGGCGTGGAATGCCCTGCCTGCAGCAGTTGTGGACTCACCAACTTTAAGGGTGTTCAAATGGTCAGTGGATAGGCATATGGATAACATTGGAATAGTTTAGGTTAGAGGGTCATTAGATTGGTTCCACTGGTCGGCGCAACATTGAGGGCCGAAGGGCCTGTACTGCGCTGGAATGTTCTATGTTCTTGACTGGGTGTTGCAGACTGGTACATTCCAAGATGCAAGGCCATGTGCTGAGGGACACATGGAGCTTGGCGCAGTTACTAGAAAGGACCAATGGGTGAAATGCCATGAACGGAAGCTGTTTATTCAGCCAACGACAGTGTGAAATGCTTCAGGCTGTACATTTGACATGTAATCAATCTTGCCAATATTATTGGTGGATGTAAATGCAATGAGTAACGTACAGGCTGGAACTTTCTGGTAGTTCACACCAGCAGGATCTTCTGATCCTGTCGATGGTGGAACCCAGTGGTATGGGGTGCACTCAATGAGAAATCCTGCTGAGAATGGTACCAATAGGATATTCCACTGCCAGTGGACAGCCTCTCGGAATGTTGGATGGTCAGTCCTGCCCACTGAATTGGAAGAATCTGATTTTGTTTGCACTTGTATGTCAATGTTGAATAGTCATGTAATTTTTAAATAAATATTATGAATAAAGTATATTTTTGGATGATGCGGCCTTTCTGTCTGACTTGCAATGTCAAAATCACGGAGGGAGGACAGAAATTATTTGTTCCTAAAAACCTGTTCCTAAATTCATCACATCACCCACAAAGTAACAAGCAGATAATATCCCAAACCAAAAGAATGTAATGAAAGGGGCAGAACCGCTCCTTAGGAAAATGTTGACTCGATAACAGAAGTCTGTCCTAAATGTGAATGTCCTCTTACATATTGTGTGCGGATATAACCCCGATCTATCTATTGATCTATGAGTGTATTGTACAAATGAGTGTGGCAACCAGGGGTACCATATGCCTTTTTCAGCACCCTACTGACATTTCCTTTTGCTTTTAGAGATCTATGGCCAAATACACCAAGGTCCCTTAGTTCCACAGAACTTCCTAGTGTCCTGCCATTTATTGAATACTTTCTTATCAAATTAGTCCTTCCACCTCACACTTTTCAGGGTTAAATCCCATCTGTCTCTTATCTGTCCATTTGAATATCCCAACTATATCTTCCTGTAGCCCAAGACGTTCCCCCTCAATGTTAAGCACCTGGCCAATCTCTGTGTCATCTGCAAACTTACTACTCCTACCCCAATATAGAACCATAGAACCCTACAGTGCAGAAAGAGACCCTTCAGCCCATCGAGTCTGCACCAAACACAATCCCATCCAGGCCCTACCCCCATATCCCTACATATTATACCCACTAATCCCTCTAACCTACACATCCCTGGACACTAAGGGGCAATTTCTTAGCATGGCCAATCAACCTAACCTGCACATCTTTGGACTATGGGAGGAAACCGGAGCACCCGGAGGAAACCCACGCAGACATAACAACATAAGAAATAGGAGCAGGAGTCGGCCATCTGGCCCCTCGAGCCTGCCCCGCCATTCAATAAGATCATGGCTGATCTGTCGTGACTCAGTTCCACATTCCCGCCCTCTCCCCATAACCCTTAATCCCCTCTCTTATCAAAAACCCATCAACCCGTGTCTTAAAAATATTTAGCGAGGTAGCCTCCACCACCACAACAGGCAGAGAATTCCAGAGATTTCAAACAAAAAAACAAAGAACAACACAGCACGGGAAACAGGCCCTTCGGCCCAACGAGCCCGCGCCGCCATCCCAATTTCCTCCTCAACTCTGTTCTAAACCGCCCCCCCTTTATCTTGAGGCTGTGCCCCCTAGTCCTACTGTCCTTTCTGAGCGGGAAGAGTCTCTCCACCTCTATCCTATCCATCCCATTCATCATCTTATACGTCTCAATGAGATCTCCCCTCATTCTTCTAAACTCTAACGAGTACAAGCCTAATTTATTCAGCCTCTCCTCATAGCTCAACCCCCTCAACTCCGGTATCAGCCTAGTAAATCTCCTCTGCACTCCCTCCAAGGCCAAAATATCCTTGCGTAAGTACGGTGCCCAAAACTGCACACAGTACTCCAGCTGCGGCCTCACCAATGCCCTGTACAGCCACAGCAAGACCTCCCTACTTTTATATTCAATCCCCCTCGCTATGAAGGCCAGCATCCCATTCGCCTTCCTGACCACCTGCTGCACCTGCAAGCTGGGTTTTTGCGACTCATGCACAAGGACCCCGAGGTCCCTCTGCACCATCGCCTGCTGCAGTTTTTCGCCACGTAAGTAATAATCCTTCCTACCATTATTCCTACCAAAGTGGACCACCTCACACTTGCCAACATTAAATTCCATTTGCCATTTCCTGGCCCATTCGCCCAGCCTATCTAGATCCTTCTGCAGACTCTCCCCACCCTCCGCACAATTTGCCTTTCCACCAATTTTGGCGTCATCAGCAAATTTCGACACCCTACACTCGGTTCCCTCCTCCAGATCATCTATATAAATGGTAAATAGCTGAGGCCCCAGCACCGACCCCTGGGGCACTCCACTAGTCACCATCCGCCAATCCGAATAGCACCCATTGACCCCCACTCTCTGCCTCCTATTTGACAACCAGTCCTCTATCCACGCTAACACCGTACCCCCAACTCCATGTCCCCTGACCTTCTGCAATAACCTCTTGTGAGGTACCTTGTCAAACGCCTTCTGAAAATCAAGAAAGACCACATCCACCGGCTCTCCTCTATCCACCGCCCTAGACACATCCTCATAGAACTCCAGTAAATTTGTCAGACATGACTTCCCTTTAATGAAACCGTGCTGCGTCTGCTCTATCAAGCAGTTCCCCTCAAGATGCCTCGCTATTTCCTCCTTGATGACGGATTCTAACATTTTACCTACAACAGACGTTAAACTAACAGGCCTACAATTCCCCACCTTTTGCCTGGCACCCTTCTTAAACAACGGCGTAACATTAGCCGTTTTCCAATCTTCCGGCACGTCCCCGGAATCCAGCGACGTCTGGAAAATAACCACCAAGGCATCCACTATCACCGCCGCCATTTCTTTCAGGACCCTCGGATGCATTCCATCTGGTCCTGGGGACTTGTCCACAATCAGCCCCTCCAGTCTGTCGAGCACCACCTCTCTAGTAACACGAGGAGAATGTGCAAACTCCACACAGACAGTGACCCGAGCCGGGAATCAAACCCAGGACCCTGGAGTTGTGAAGCAGCAGTGCTAACCCATGGAGAGTTCTGGCCTCAGGCAGAGCGTATAACAGCACAGACAGTTTACAGATTACTGATTAGAATGCAAGTCTTTACACCTAACCTGCTGTTCAAGTCTTAAAGTGGCCAACAATGTGAGTGGAGAGAGGGTTAAGCCCAGGTTAAAGAGATGTGTATTGTCTCCAGACAGTACAGTAAGTGAGATTTAACAAACCCAGGCAAGTCATGGGGGTTACAGATAGTGCGACATGAACCCAAGATCCCGGTTGAGACCGTCCTCATGTGTGCGGAACTTGGCTATCAGGCTCTGCTCAGCGACTCTGTGCTGTCGTGTGTTACATAGAACATAGAACACTACAGCACAAACAGGCCCTTCGGCCCACAAGTTGCGCCGATCACATCAACCCCTACCAATCTATAGACCTATCTATAACCCCCAATCCCATTAAACCCCATATAGTCATCCAGAAGTCTTTTAAAAGACCCCAGCGAGTTCGCCTCCACCACCACTGACGGCAGCCGATTCTACTCACTCACCACCCTCTGAGTGAAAAACTTACCCCTAACATCACTTCTGTACTTTCCTCCCTGCACCTTAAATCTGTGTCCTCTCGTAGCGACCATTTCAACCTGGGGAAATAGCCTCTGAGAATCCACTCTATCTATTCCTCTCAACATTTTATAAACTTCTATCAGGTCGTCTCTCAACCTTCGTCTCTCCAGGGAAAAGAATCCCAGCTCCCTCAACCTAACTTCATAAGGCATGCCTCCCAATCCAGGCAACATCCTTGTAAATCTCCTCTGTACCCTTTCAATAGCTTCTACATCTTTCCTATAGTGAGGCGACCAGAACTGCGCACAGTACTCCAAGTGAGGCCTGACAAGGGTCTTATAAAGTTGCAGCATTACCTCCCGACTCCTAAACTCAATCCCTCGATTAATGAAGGCCAGTACACCATATTGTTCTGAAGGCCGCCTTGGAGAACGCTTACCCGAAGTGTAAGTGTGTGGTGGGAAGGTCTTATGAGGAAAGGCTGAGGGACTTGAGGTTATTTTCATTGGAGAGAAGAAGGTTACGAGGTGACCTGATTGAGGCATACAAGATGATCAGAGGATTGGATAGGGTGGACAGTGAGAGCCTTTTTCCTCAGATAGTGATGGCTAACATGAGGGGACATAGCTTTAAATTAAGGGGTGGTAATTATAGGACGGATGTCAGAGGTAGGTTCTTTACTCAGAGGGTAGTAAGGGTGCGGAATGCCCTGCCTGCAGCAGTTGTGGACTCGCCAACTTTAAGGGCGTTCAAATGGTCAGTGGATAGGCATATGGATAACATTGGAATAGTTTAGGTTAGAGGGTCATTAGATTGGTTCCACTGGTCAGTGCAACATCGAGGGCCGAAGGGCCTGTACTGCGCTGGAATGTTCTATGTTCTATGGATGATGAAGGGTACTCTGCCCACTGTGTCCCATGTTTGTCTTCTGAGGAGGTCGGTGCGGTTTTTTGCTGTGGCCCATCGGAAGTGTTGATCGATGAGCCGTATCCTGTGCTTATGAGGGCATCTAGAACATTAGAACATTCCAGCACAGTACAGGCCCTTCAGCCCTCGATGTTTTGCCGACCAGTGGAACCAATCTAATGACCCTCTAACCTAAACTATTCCAATATTATCCATATGCCTATCCACTGACCGTTTGAACACCCTTAAAGTTGGCGAGTTCACAACTGCTGCAGGCAGGGCATTCCGCACCCTTACTACCCTCTGAGAACCTACCTCTGACATCCATCCTATAATTACCACCTCCTCAGCATCTGGAGGTGTCTGTCGCAATCCTCCTCATCTGAGCAGATCCTGTGTATACGAAGGGTTTGTCCGTAGGAAATGGCTTCTTTAACGTGTTTGGCGGGGAGCTGGAGAAGTGGAGCATCGTGAGGTTATCTGTGGGCTTGCGGTACAGTGAGGTGCTGAGGTGACCGTCCTTAATGGAGATGCGTGTGTCCGAATAGTTGATGGTGAGTCAATGGAACTTGTTGATGTCATCATATAGCTGTTTCAGTGATTGTTCACCATGAGTCCAAAGGAAGAAAATGTCATCGACGTATCTGGTGTATAGCATCGGTTGAAGGTCCTGTGCATAAAGATGTTGGCATATTGAGGTGTGAATTTGGTCCCTATGGCTGTTCCGTGTGTCTGGGTACTTACTTGCCAGTCACGCAAAGTGAAGTCAAGGTCTTGTATTGGACTTGAACTCTCGCATTTTCCGTAACGATAACTTATTGTTGGTTGGGTGGGTGATTATCGATTGTGTGTCGTAAGAACTAACCAGGCATCCACGCACAGTTATTTGTCCCCTGTGTAAGGGTTAGAACACACTGTGCAGCAGGCACAACAGTATTTAAATGTCTGCTCTCCTATGATGGTAAGAAGTCTCACAACACCAGTTTAAAGTTCAACAGGTTTATTTGGTAGCAAAAGCCACTAGCTTTCAAAGCGCTGCTTCTTCATCAGGGATTTCAGTTCACAAACAGGACACATAAAGACACAAACTCAATTTACAAAATAATGGTTGGAATGCAAGTCTTTACAGGTAATCAAAGGTACAGACAATGTGTGTGGAGAGAGGGTTAAGCACAGGTTAAAGAGATGTGTATTGTCTCCAGTTAGTGAGATTTTGCAAGCCCAGGCAAGTCTTGGGGGTTACAGATAGTGTGACATGAACGCAAGATCCCCGTTGAGGCCATTCTCATGTGTACGGAACTTGGCTATCAGACTCTGCTCAGCAACTCTGCACTGTCGTGTGTCGTGAAGGCCGTCTTGGAGAACACTTACCTAATTATCAGAGGTGGAATGCCCCAACAGGAAGAGCACACTCTTGCCTGGTGATTGTTGAGCGATGTTCATTCATCCGTTGTCGTAGCATCTGCGTAGTCTCCCCAGTTGCCATGCCTCGGGACATCCTTCCCCGCAGTGTATCAGGTAGACAATGTTGGCCGAGTTGCACCAGTACCAGTCCAAAGGAATGGGCAATGGCCTCTGTTACTCTTAGCTCTGTTACTCTCTGAAAGAGAGTGGGATTCAGATCCCCGAACCCAGAATGGCGGAGATGGGTGCCTCATGGCATCCAGAGTGGTAAAACAAACAATCGCAGAGAAGCCAGTAGGAGCGCTGGGGAAAATTCTCTTTTCTTTATGAAGGGCTGGGCACCCTTGAATGTGTTTGGCCTGAGACAGGGGCCTGTACCTTGGAAAGTGTCACAGTCCTAGCGGCGTCCAGTGAGATCTCGCTGGCCTTTGACAATCCGGGGGAGATGGTGTAAGTATTGCGCCAGCTTGCATCCATATCTACAGCAGGTCTCCAGGTGAACAGCCCCTGGCATGTTGGAACAATGTAGTTAAGGGAAGTCAGCAAGTCAGATCCATAACTTTGGATAAGGATTAGCTGTAAGGGCTGGATCAGTCAGACTGGGGTGTGACGCTGGGCTAGGCGAGACACCGCCCTCCAGAGTGGGTGGCACTGGCCAACTTAGAACTGGTGCAGACTGTTTATTTCTTTTAAGTTGAATATGTTTTTGTGGAAAGACAAGCAATTCTGGTAAGATATGTAAAAGCTCATTGGGATACAGGGCACGTGGCAGGTTGGATCCAAAATTGGCTCATTCTCAGGACTGGAAGCCAGTTCCCAGTGGGAGTCCACAGGGATCAGGGTTGGGGCCCTTGTTGCTTGCTGTCTGGATTAATGATATCGACTGAAATGTGGGAGGTATGATTGGGAAATTTGTAGATGACAAAAAAATTGGCCGTGTAGTTGATGGTGAAGAAGAAAGCTATTAACTCCAGAATATCAGTGATTTGGCTGAATAGGCAGAGAAGAGGCAAATGGAATTCAATCGGGAAAAGTTTGAAGGAATTTGGAGAAAGCAAGTCAAGCAAGGGAATTCTCAATAAACCGGAAAATTTTGAAGGAAAGAGGAAGTAAGAGACCTTGGAGTGCATGTTGACAGGTCCCTGAAGGTGGCAGGACTGGTGGATAAGGTGATTGGGGAAGTACATGCATGTTTTTCTTTGTTGGGTGAGGTATTGAATCCAAAGCAGGGATGTAATGAGGGAACTATATAAAATGCTGATTATGCCCTAGCTGGTATTTCGTGTGCAGTTCTGGTCACCACATTACAGGAAAGACAGAATTGCTCTAAAGAGAGTGCAGTCAGAGTTACAAGAATGATGCCAGGACTTGAAAATTGCAGCTATGAGAAGAGATTGGATAGATTGGGGCCTATCCCAAGAATCATGGACTAGAATCATTAAATTGCTCCAGGGCATTCAGCCCATTGAACCTGCAGTGACTCTCACAGCATTTTATCCAGGCCCCATCCATAAGAACATAAGAAATAGGAGCAGGAGTAGGCCAACTCGCCCTTCGAGCCTGCCCCGCCATTCAATAAGATTCAATAAAACTGATCTGAAGTGGATCAGTTCCACTTTCCGGCTTTCTCCCCATAACCCTTAATTCCCCTGTCTATCAGAAACCTATCTACCCGAGACTTAAATATATTCAGTGAGGCAGCCTCCACCACTTCAACGGGCAGAGAATTCCAGAGATTCACCACCCTTTGAGTGAAGAAGTTCCTCCTCAACTCTGTTCTAAACTGCACCTCCCCCCCTTATTTTGAGGCTGTGCCCTCTAGTCCTGCTATCCTTTCTAAGCGGGAAGAATCTCTCTACCTCTACCCTATCCATCCCTTTCATTATCTTATACGTCTCTATAAGATCCCCCCTCATCCTTCTAAACTCCAACGAGTACAGACCCAGTCTATTTAGTCTCTCTTCATAGTCCAACCCCCTCAACTCCGGTATCAGCCTAGTGAACCTTCTCTGCACTCCCTCCAAGGCCAATGCGGCAACCAAAACTGCACACAGTACTCCAGCTGCGGCCTCACCAGTACCCTGTACAGTTGCAGCAAGACCTCCCTACTTTTATATTCTATCCCCCTCGCTATAAAGGCCAACATTCCATTCGCCTTCCTGATCACCTGCTGCACCTGCAGACTGGGTTTTTGCGACTCGTGCACAAGGACCCCCAGGTCCCTCTGCACCGTAGCATGCTGCAGCTTTTCGCCTTTTAAATAATAATCCCTCCTACTATTATTTCTGCCAAAGTGGATAACCTCACACTTGCTAACATTATACTCCATCTGCCAGGTCCTCGCCCACTCGCTCAGCCTATCCAGATCCCTCTGCAGACTTTCCACACCCTCTGCACAATTTGCTTTTCCACTCATCTTTGTGTCATCAGCAAATTTCGTCACCCTACACTCAGCCCCCTCCTCCAGATCATCTATATAAATGGTAAATAGCTGAGGTCCCAGCACCGATCCCTGCGGCACTCCACTAGTCACCAACCGCCAATCAGAACAGCACCCATTGATACCAACTCTCTGCTTCCTATTAGACAGCCAATCCTCTATCCACGCTAACACCTTACCCCCAACTCCATGCACCCTAACCTTTTGCAGCAACCATTTGTGAGGCACCTTGTCAAATGCCTTTTGGAAATCAAGAAACACCACATCCACCGGTTCCCCTCTAGTCACATTCTCATAGAAATCCAATAAATTCGTTAAACACGACTTCCCCTTAACAAATCCGTGATGTGTCTGTTCGATCAAACCATTCTTTTCCAGGTGCCTTGCTATTTCTTCTTTGATGACGGATTCAAGCATTTTTCCAACTACAGACGTTGAACTAACCGGCCTATAATTCCCTGCTTTTTGTCTGCTACTTTTTTTAAACAACGGCATAACATTAGCCATTTTCCAATCTTCCAGCACTTCCCCGCAGTCCAGCGAGTTTTGATAATTAATTACTATAATCCGCTATCACCTCTGCCACTCACTCTAGCCAGTCTCTTCTTTATATATTTGTAAAAACTTTTACTATCTTTTTTATATTTAGAGCTAGTTTAGCTTCATACTCTATCTTTCTTTATTGCCTTCTTAGTCATTCTTTGTTGTTTTTTAAACCTTTCCCAATCTTTTAATCGCCCACTATTTTTAGCTGCTCTGAACACATCAGCTTTTAATACTCTCCTTTATTTCCTTCGATAACCGCAGCTGGTTATCTCTTCTCTTACAGTCCTTCTTTACCATCAGAATATATTTCTGCTGAGCACCGAAAAAGATCTCCTTAAAAATCCTCCACTGTTCCTCAGCCATCCTACCAACCAATCTGATCCCCCAATCTACATTCACCAATTCCGCTCTCATCCCTGTGACACCATGTATTATCCCACTAATCCCCCCAACCTACACATTTTGGGACACCAAGGGGCCAATCCACTTAACCTCCACATCTGACTGTAGATGGAAACCGCAGCACCTCGAAGAAATCCAAGCAGACATTGGTAGAAGGCCTATGGTATGTTTGCCTTTATAGGGTGGGGTATAAAGTATAAAAGCTGGAGTCTAATGTTGCAGCTGTATAGAACATTGGTTCGCCTGCATTTGGAGTACTGCGTCCAGTTCTGGTTGCCTTACTACCGGAAGGACGTGGAGACCCTGGAGAGAGTGCAGAGGAGGTTTACCAGGATGCTGCCTGGTATGGAAGGACTGAGCTACGAGGAAAGATTGGGTAAATTGGGGCTGTTCTCCTTAGAAAGGCGGAGGATGAGGGGAGATCTAATAGAGGTGAATAAGATTATGAAGGGTATAGATAAACAGTGGTAAGCTTTTTCCGAGGCTGGATACAATAATTACGAGGGGCCACAGGCTTAGGGTGAGGGGGGGAGGGGGCGAGGTATAATTTGGATGTTAGAGGGAGGTTTTTCACACAGAGGGTGGTGAGGGTCTGGAATGCACTGCCAAGAAGGGTGGTGGAGGCAGGCACGCGAGGGTCGTTTAAGGCTTACTTAGACAGGCACATGAGCGGACTGGAGATGGAGAGATGCAGGAGACTTTTCTAAATAAAGATCAAGAGCTTTGGGATGTCCCTGGGAATCAATTGATTCCTATGGACCTTCCAAAATATTTCATGGCTCACTTGCTTTATTTCTGAGCTTCTGGGGATTCCATAAATGTCTAAGTTTTGCATGTTTATTGATGTCTTTTCTCTTAATTCACAGGAGATTCGGTCCACCTTGTTGTCCAACGAGGGGCGTACACGCGGTGGGTCGTGCGAGGGCTGCTCTTGGATGTTTCTCCGAGAGTTGCCTAGTGCTTCACGTCGTTAGTGTACGCTTAAACTGGACCATCTGACAGGCAACACGACAGCTCAGTGACTATCACTGTTTGCTGTGCAGACACATGGATTTGGGCCGGTGTCTGTGGGAGTTTGCGCATTCTCCCCGTGATTGCGTGGGTTTTCTCCGGGTGCTCCGGTTTCCTCCCACATCCCAAAAAGGTGCTCTTAGGCTGATTGGTGTAACAAATTGTCCCTAAATTAGTCTTCCCTCAATCTTCCCCAGTAGGTGTAGACAAAGGTAGAGGAGGGCACTCACAATGTTACAATGGCGGCGTGGGCTCGTTGGGCCGAAGGGCCTGTTTGCCGGGCTGTTTTGTTCTTTGTTCTTATTTGCCCAAGGCTGGAATCAAACCTGGGTCCCTGGCACTGAGGCAACTGTGCTAACCACTGTGCCACCCTGCTGTCCCAAGTCTTAGAATCCATAGAACAGAGATGGTTGAGAGGTGACCTGATTAAGTTGTATTAAATTATGAGGGGCCTAGAAAGGGCAAACAGGAAAGATCTGGAACCCCCCCTCCCCTTGCCCAATCCCGGCCCCCTGCCCAAACTCAGCCCCCTCCCCCCTGCCCGATCCCAGCCCCCTCCCCCTGCCCGATCCCAGCCCCCTCCCCCCTGCCCGATCCCAGCACCCTGCCTGATCCCAGCCCCCTCCCCCTGCCCGATCCCAGCCCCTTCCCCCTGCCCGATCCCAGCCCCCTCCCCCTGCCCGATCCCACTAGTCACCAACTGCTAACCAGAATAGTACCCATTGATACCAACTCTCTGCTTCCTATTAGACAGCCAATCCTCTATCCACGCTAACACCTTACTCCCAACTCCATGCACCCTAACCTTTTGCAGCAACCATTTGTGAGGCACCTTATCAAACGCCTTTTGGAAATCAAGAAACACCACATCCACCGGTTCCCCTCTGTCTACCGCACTAGTCACATCCTCATAGAAATCCAATAAATTCGTTAAACACGACTTCCCCTTAACAAATCCGTGATGTGTCTGTTCGATCAAACCATTCTTTTCCAGGTGCCTCGCTATTTCTTCTTTGATGACGGATTCTAGCATTTTTCCAACTACAGGCGTTAAACTAACCGGCCTATAATTCCCTGCTTTTTGTTTGCTACTATTTTTAAATAGCGGCGCAACATTAGCCATTTTCCAATCTTCTGGCACTTCCCCGCAGTCCAGCGAATTTTGATAATTAATTACTATAATCCGCTATCACCTCTGCCATTTCTTTCAGAACCCTGGGATGCATTCCATCCGGTCCCGGGGACTTGTCTACCTTCAGTCCCGTTAGTCTATCAAGCACTACCTCTCTAGTGACAGTAATCGCATTAAGGACCTCATCTCCTCCCATCCTTCTATCTTTAATATCCGGCAAACTATTCGTGTCCTCCTCCGTGAAGATCGAGGCTAAAAACTTACTTAAAGCTTCAGCCATTTCCTCATCGCCCACCGGTAAATCCACCCTCTCATCCTCCAAGGGTCCAACACTCACTCTAGACAGTCTCTTCTTTATATATTTGTAAAAACTTTTACTATCTTTTTTATATTTAGAGCTAGTTTAGCTTCATACTCTATCTTTCTTTATTGCCTTCTGAGTCATTCTTTGTTGTTTTTTAAACCTTTCCCAATCTTTTAATCGCCCACTATTTTTAGCTGCTCTGAACACATCAGCTTTTAATACTCTCCTTTATTTCCTTCGATAACCGCAGCTGGTTATCTCTTCTCTTACAGTCCTTCTTTACCATCAGAATATATTTCTGCTGAGCACCGAAAAAGATCTCCTTAAAAATCCTCCACTGTTCCTCAGCCATCCTACCAACCAATCTGATCCCCCAATCTACATTCGCCAATTCCGCTCTCATCCCTGTGACACCATGTATTATCCCACTAATCCCCCCAACCTACACATTTTGGGACACTAAGGGGCCAATCCACTTAACCTCCACATCTGACTGTAGATGGAAACTGCAGCACCTCGAAGAAATCCAAGCAGACATTGGTAGAAGGCCTATGGTATGTTTGCCTTTATAGGGTGGGGTATAAAGTATAAAAGTTGGAGTCTAATGTTGCAGCTGTATAGAACATTGGTTGGCCTGCATTTGGAGTACTGCGTCCAGTTCTGGTTGCCTTACTACCGGAAGGACGTGGAGACCCTGGAGACAGTGCAGAGGAGGTTTACCGGGATGTTGTCTCGTATGGAAGGACTGAGCTATGAGGAAAGATTGGGCAAATTGGGGCATTTCTCCTTAGAAAGGCGGAGGATGAGGGGAGATCTAATAGAGGTGAATAAGATTATGAAGGGTATAGATAAAGTAAACAGTGGTAAGCTTTTTCCTAGGCTGGATACAATAATTACGAGGGGCCACAGGCTTAGGGTGAGGGGGGTGAGGGGGGCGAGGTATAATTTGGATGTTAGAGGGAGGTTTTTCACACAGAGGGTGGTGAGGGTCTGGATTGCACTGCCAAGTAGGGTGGTGGAAGCAGGCACGCGAGGGTCGTTTAAGGCTTACTTAGACAGGCACATGAGTGGACTAGAGATGGAGAGATGCAGGAGACTTTTCTAAATAAAGATCAAGAGCTTTGGGATGTCCCTGGGAATCAATTGATTCCTATGGACCTTCCAAAATATTTCATGGCTCACTTGCTTTATTTCTGAGCTTCTGGGGATTCCATAAATGTCTAAGTTTTGCATGTTTATTGATGCCTTTTCTTTTAATTCACAGGAGATTCGGTCCGCCTTGTTGACCAACGAGGGGCGTACACGCGGTGGGTCGTGCGAGGGCTGCTCTTGGATGTTGCTTTGAGAGTTGCCTAGAGCTTCACGTCATTAGTGTGTGCTTAAACTGGACCAACTGACGGGCAACACGACAGCTCAGTGACTATCACTGTTTGCTGTGCAGATACATGGATTTGGGCCCGTGTGTGTGGGAGTTTGCGCATTCTCCCCGTGCTTGCGTGGGTTTTCTCCGGGTGCTCCGGTTTCCTCCCACACCCCAAAAAGGTGCTCTTAGGCTGATTGGTGTAACAAATTGTCCCTAAATTGGTCTTCCCTCAATCTTCCCCAATAGGTGTAGACAAAGGTAGAGGAGGGCACTCACAATGTTACAATGGCGGCGTGGGCTCGTTGGGCCGAAGGGCCTGTTTGCCGGGCTGTTTTGTTCTTTGTTCTTATTTGCCCAAGGCTGGAATCAAACCTGGGTCCCTGGCACTGAGGCAACTGTGCTAACCACTGTGCCATCCTGCTGTCCCAAGTCTTAGAATCCATAGAACAGAGATGGTTGAGAGGTGACCTGATTAAGTTGTATTAAATTATGAGGGGCCTAGAAAGGGCAAACAGGAAAGATCTGGAACCCCCCCTCCCCCTGCCCAATCCCGGCCCCCTGCCACAGCCAAGTCCCAACACCCTCCCCCTGCCCAATCCCTGCCCCCTGCCCAAACTCAGCCCCCTCCCCCCTGCCCGATTCCTGCCCCCTGCCCAATCCCGGCCCACTCCCCCCTGCCCGATCCCAGCCCCCTGCCCAATCCCGGCCCCCTCCCCCCTGCCCTATCCCGGCCCACTGCCCCCTGCCCTATCCCGGCCCACTGCCCGCTGCCCGATCCCAGCCCCCTCCCCCCTGCCCGATCCCAGCCCCCGCCCCCTGCCTGATCCCAGCCCTCTCCCCCTGCCCGATCCCAGCCCCTTCCCCCTGCCCGATCCCAGCCCCCTCCCCCTGCCCAATCCCACTAGTCACCAACTGCTAACCAGAATAGTACCCATTGATACCAACTCTCTGCTTCCTATTAGACAGCCAATCCTCTATCCACACTAACACCTTACTCCCAACTCCATGCACCCTAACCTTTTGCAGCAACCATTTGTGAGGCACCTTATCAAACGCCTTTTGGAAATCAAGAAACACCACATCCACCGGTTCCCCTCTGTCTACCGCACTAGTCACATCCTCATAGAAATCCAATAAATTCGTTAAACACGACTTCCCCTTAACAAATCCGTGATGTGTCTGTTCGATCAAACCATTCTTTTCCAGGTGCCTCGCTATTTCTTCTTTGATGACGGATTCTAGCATTTTTCCAACTACAGGCGTTAAACTAACCGGCCTATAATTCCCTGCTTTTTGTCTGCTACTATTTTTAAATAGCGGCGCAACATTAGCCATTTTCCAATCTTCCGGCACTTCCCCGCAGTCCAGCGAATTTTGATAATTAATTACTATAATCCGCTATCACCTCTGCCATTTCTTTCAGAACCCTGGGATGCATTCCATCCGGTCCCGGGGACTTGTCTACCTTCAGTCCCGTTAGTCTATCAAGCACTACCTCTCTAGTGACAGTAATCGCATTAAGGACCTCATCTGCTCCCATCCTTCTACCTTTAATATCCGGCAAACTATTCGCGTCCTCCTCCGTGAAGATCGAGGCTAAAAACTTATTTAAAGCTTCAGCCATTTCCTCATCGCCCACCGGTAAATCCACCCTCTCATCCTCCAAGGGTCCAACACTCACTCTAGACAGTCTCTTCTTTATATATTTGTAAAAACTTTTACTATCTTTTTTATATTTAGAGCTAGTTTAGCTTCATACTCTATCTTTCTTTATTGCCTTCTGAGTCATTCTTTGTTGTTTTTTAAACCTTTCCCAATCTTTTAATCGCCCACTATTTTTAGCTGCTCTGAACACATCAGCTTTTAATACTCTCCTTTATTTCCTTCGATAACCGCAGCTGGTTATCTCTTCTCTTACAGTCCTTCTTTACCATCAGAATATATTTCTGCTGAGCACCGAAAAAGATCTCCTTAAAAATCCTCCACTGTTCCTCAGCCATCCTACCAACCAATCTGATCCCCCAATCTACATTCGCCAATTCCGCTCTCATCCCTGTGACACCATGTATTATCCCACTAATCCCCCCAACCTACACATTTTGGGACACTAAGGGGCCAATCCACTTAACCTCCACATCTGACTGTAGATGGAAACTGCAGCACCTCGAAGAAATCCAAGCAGACATTGGTAGAAGGCCTATGGTATGTTTGCCTTTATAGGGTGGGGTATAAAGTATAAAAGTTGGAGTCTAATGTTGCAGCTGTATAGAACATTGGTTGGCCTGCATTTGGAGTACTGCGTCCAGTTCTGGTTGCCTTACTACCGGAAGGACGTGGAGACCCTGGAGACAGTGCAGAGGAGGTTTACCGGGATGTTGTCTCGTATGGAAGGACTGAGCTATGAGGAAAGATTGGGCAAATTGGGGCATTTCTCCTTAGAAAGGCGGAGGATGAGGGGAGATCTAATAGAGGTGAATAAGATTATGAAGGGTATAGATAAAGTAAACAGTGGTAAGCTTTTTCCTAGGCTGGATACAATAATTACGAGGGGCCACAGGCTTAGGGTGAGGGGGGTGAGGGGGGCGAGGTATAATTTGGATGTTAGAGGGAGGTTTTTCACACAGAGGGTGGTGAGGGTCTGGAATGCACTGCCAAGTAGGGTGGTGGAAGCAGGCACGCGAGGGGCGTTTAAGGCTTACTTAGACAGGCACATGAGTGGACTAGAGATGGAGAGATGCAGGAGACTTTTCTAAATAAAGATCAAGAGCTTTGGGATGTCCCTGGGAATCAATTCATTCCTATGGACCTTCCAAAATATTTCATGGCTCACTTGTTTTATTTCTGAGCTTCTGGGGATTCCATAAATGTCTAAGTTTTGCATGTTTATTGATGTCTTTTCTTTTAATTCACAGGTGATTCGGTCCGCCTTGTTGACCAACGAGGGGCGTACACGCGGTGGGTCGTGCGAGGGCTGCTCTTGGATGTTGCTTCGAGAGTTGCCTAGAGCTTCACGTCGTTAGTGTACGCTTAAACTGGACCATCTGACGGGCAACACGACAGCTCAGTGACTATCACTGTTTGCTGTGCGGATACATGGATTTGGGCCGGTGTCTGTGGGAGTTTGCACATTCTCCCCGTGCTTGCGTGGGTTTTCTCCGGGTGCTCCGGTTTCCTCCCACATCCCAAAAAGGTGCTCTTAGGCCGATTGGTGTAACAAATTGTCCCTAAATTAGTCTTCCCTCAATCTTCCCCAGTAGGCGTAGACAAAGGTAGAGGAGGGCACTCACAATGTTACAATGGCGGCGCGGGCTCGTTGGGCCGAAGGGCCTGTTTGCCGGGCTGTTTTGTTCTTTGTTCTTATTTGCCCAAGGCTGGAATCAAACCTGGGTCCCTGGCACTGAGGCAACTGTGCTAACCACTGTGCCACCCTGCTGTCCCAAGTCTTAGAATCCATAGAACAGAGATGGTTGAGAGGTGACCTGATTAAGTTGTATTAAATTATGAGGGGCCTAGAAAGGGCAAACAGGAAAGACCCGGACTCCCCGGCCCCGGCCCCCTGCGCAGTCTGGGCTGGGTGGAGCTCCGCCCCGTGATTGACAGTCAGGGGGCGGGTCTCTCTTTGGATGGACAGGGACAGTATCCAGTCAGCTGGAGGCTGCTAGGGCGGAGGGGGCGGTGATCGGCAGGCAGGCTGACGGTGCTGATTGGACAGTGTGTAATTGACAGACACCTTATCCAATGGGTGCGGGGTGGGCGGGGCTGTCTCCGGGTGGGCGGCGGTTGGTGCGCATGCTCAGTGGCAGTCGGAGAGGAAGCAGCGGCAATGGCGACAGAGAAATACCTCCCGGAGTTGCTGGCGGAGAAGGACAGCCTGGACCCGTCCTTTGTGCACGCCAGCCGCCTGCTGGCTGCAGGTGAGCAGCCGAGACGCCGGAGGCCGAGGACGGGGCCGCGGGCAGAACGGTGGCCGGGCGAGAGGGCGGATTGAGAGCCGCGGCCTGGAGCGAGTGCGAGAGCGCCATCCCCGGGGGAGGCCCGAGGCGCCGAACAAAGAGCGGAGCACGTGGTCCCGGGGGGGCAGGGGAGGGGGCAACACACCCTCCCCCCGACCCTCAGCCCCGAACCTCGGGACCCCCCCGACCCTGGCTCCCTCCCACCCGCCCCCACTGTGAGCCTCTGGGGGAGCGCCCCACCCCTTGACCCTTTGGAGTAGCGGCCCCCCCCTCCCCCCCGCTCTCCTACCCCTTACCCCCCCCCACCCTTCGATCCTCTGGGGGAACACCCCCCCCCACCCTTCGATCCCCTGGGGGAACACCCCCCCCCCCACCCTTCGATCCCCTGGGGGAACACCCCCCCCCCACCCTTCGATCCCCTGGGGGAACACCCCCCCGCCTTGATCCCCTGGGGGAACACCCCCCCCACCCCTCGATCCTCTGGGGGAACACCCCCCCCCCCACCCCTCGATCCTCTGGGGGAACACCCCCCCCCCCACCCCTCGATCCTCTGGGGGAACACCCCCCCCCTCACCCCTCGATCCTCTGGGGGAACACCCCCCCCCCCCACCCCTCGATCCTCTGGGGGAACACCCCCCCCCCACCCCTCGATCCTCTGGGGGAACACCCCCCCCCCCCCCCCCCCCCCTTGACCCTCAACCCTCTGGGGGAACACCCCACTTGACTCAACCCGTTCCTCCCGACCTTGTGGGCTCCCCCAGCCCTGACCCTCTGCCTGCCCCCCCCGAACCGACCCTCTGCCCCCACCCACCCCGACGACCCTCTGGCCCCCGGCCCCATCTCTTCCACCCACCCACCCACCCACCCACCCAAATTTGGGGCTGGGTGTTTGCAGCTTTATCTGCTTTTTTTATTAAAATCGCTGCTGAATGGGTAGTGGTGTGATAGCTGTATTTAAATTATGGTTTCATGGTAGGATTAATATCATCTGAAGCTGTTTCATGCATTTATCCTTTCCATCGTTACTTGCACAATGCTTGTGTGCAAAGTGGTGCAATCTGCACAATGCTGGATGCTACTCTTCAAAACTCCTGATAAGTTTTATATTTAATCTTGGGGGAATGTGAAATCAAACCTTCGTCTGCACCTTTTTAGACTTGAGTTGTATAATTGAGTTGTTTGAAAACAAGGTTTTTTGTTTTGATTTTGCTTTTCTCCTGAAAGCCCAGTTTCTGTGAGGAGAGGCTGAATAAACTAGGCTTGTACTCGTTAGAGTTTAGAAGAATGAGGGGAGATCTCATTGAGACGTATAAGATGATGAATGGGATGGATTGGATAGAGGTGGAGAGACTCTTCCCGCTCAGAAAGGATAGTAGGACTAGGGGGTACAGCCTCAAGATAAAGAGGGGGCGGTTTAGAACGGAGTTGAGGAGGAACTTCTTCACTCAAAGGGTGGTGAATCTCTGGAATTCTCTGCTCATTGAAGTGGTGGAGGCTACCTCACTAAATATTTTTAAGACGCGGGTTGATGGGTTTTTGATAAGAGAGGGGATTAATGGTTATGGGGAGAGGGCGGGAATGTGGAACTGAGCCACGACAGATCAGCCATGATCTTATTGAATGGCGGGGCAGGCTCGAAGGGCTAGATGGCCTACTCCTGCTCCTATTTCTTATGTTTGTGTAATGGCTTTAACTACATCAAATATGCATACATGAAACAGAAATTCTAATGGTCTGATGTGACTTGCAGCGAGTTGGAATGTAGTCTGCGTTTTGGATAGAATTATATAGAACATAGAACACTACAGCACAAACAGGCCCTTCGGCCCACAAGTTGCGCCGATCACATCATCACCTACCAACCTACAGACCTATCTATAACCCTCAATCTCATTAAACCCCATATACTCATCCAGAAGTCTTTTAAAAGACCCCAGCAAGTTCGCCTCCACCACCACTGACGGCAGCCGATTCCATTCACTCACCACCCTCTGAGTGAAAAACTTACCCCTAACATCACTTCTGAACCTCCCTCCCCGCACCTTAAATCTGTGTCCTCTCGTAGCGACCATTTCAAACCGGGGAAATAGCCTCTGAGAGTCCACCCTATCTATTCCTCTCAACATTTTGTAAACTTCTATCAGGTCGCCTCTCAACCTTCGTCTCTCCAGGGAAAAGAGTCCCAGCTCCCTCAACCTAACTTCATAAGGCATGCCTCCCAGTCCAGGCAACATCCTTGTAAATCTCCTCTGCACCCTTTCAATTGTACACAGTAAAGGTCTGATGCTGAAGGACAGCTGTACATCTTTTCACAATAATGTGTTTTCTGTGTCCTGATTCAGTTCAAGTCATGGTTATGTATTTATATATTGTTGACTGTTATCATTTTGCAACTTGTATTTATGTAGGTTTATTGGAGTGGCATCTCATGGAGACATTGTCTAGACATCTCTGGGAGGGCTAAATCTTAGCCCCAAGTTTTGCTGTCTGTTTGAAATTGATTTTACTGTCTGTGCAAGCTTATTGGTAGACCTGGGTAGTTCTATTGCATGGCTGGTGTCCATGCAGTGCACACTTCTTTATCATTCCAAGTGTGGGAAGAATTCGGAAGGCATGTTCTCTGATCCTGTATTCTTGACACATCCAGTGACCTAGTAGGACTTGTCTGTTATTGACTGCAAAGCTGAAGATTGCTGATACCTGTGCCAGCATAATGTCTCTTAACTAGTGCAGTGGTTAGCTGTCTTAGGCATATCTTTGGAATTGCTTTAAATTGTTGACCAGCACCATTGGAAATGGAAAGCTATGGTGTTTTTATTCTATTAAAACAGATTAATACTAGTTTTAGCTTTACTGGCGAACATACAAGGTACATGTGTATTTGCATTTTGTTGCGTTTTTATAGTGTCTCTACAATAGAATGTTAAGCTTCTCTTGCTTTTATTGAGCTGTTTGTTTATTGGCTGCTGGGAAGGATTTAGTTGTAGCTTGATAGTGTCAGCCATGCCTCAATGGACAATGTTTTCACTTCCTGAGTCAGGTTGTGGGTTAACACTTCAATGCAGGAGGGTGCTGTGTTTTGGAGGAGATGTTAAACTGTGGTTCTGTCTGCCCTTCATGCGGACCTAGGCAATCCATTTTGAAGACTAGGGAAGTTATATCCAGTGCCATGGCCAATAAGTAGATCTGGCTGTGAAGCACTTTGGTTGTCCTGAGATTGTTAAAGATGATAGAAAAATGTAAGTTTATCTTTTGGTGACTGGTAACTTAGATTTGGGGTAAAACTAATAGAGAACAGTCACTAGGAAGGTGATTTTTGTTTTTGAAAAGGATGTTTTCCACTCCAGAAAGCAGAGTTGATTGGTATGTTCGGTTCAGCATGTATGCGGTTTAGAACGGAGTTGAGGAGGAACTTCTTCACTCAAAGGGTGGTGAATCTCTGGAATTCTCTGCCCGTTGAAGTGGTGGAGGCTGCCTAGCTAAATATTTTTAAGAAGCGGGTTGATGGGTTCTTGGTAAGAGAGGGGATTAAGGG
This sequence comes from Carcharhinus amblyrhynchos, assembly GCF_965287045.1. Lineage (NCBI taxonomy): Eukaryota > Metazoa > Chordata > Chondrichthyes > Carcharhiniformes > Carcharhinidae > Carcharhinus > Carcharhinus amblyrhynchos. The sequence continues at coordinate 772,301 of NC_137347.1, forward strand.
TTATGGGGAGAGGGCAGGAAAGTGGAACTGAGCCACAACAGATCAGCCATGATCTTATTGAATGGCGGGGCAGGCTCGAAGGGCTAGATGGCCTACTCCTGCTCCTATTTCTTATGTTCTTATGGAAACAAAATGAGGACTATGTACGTATAACTTAATATCCAATTCTGTTGGAAATAGTCCTGGGTTGGAATGGGAATGTCGTTTACCTGAAGCAATGTGCTAGCAAATGCCGTAAGAATGAATAATATACAATTATAGCAAGAATAAACATTTGCAGCTTTTAAAATATTCAGCGGGTGCAGATCTTGATCCAGGTTTTAGTGAGTTTTCCCTTCAATGTTTGAAACCAATTACTAATAATGAAAATAGATCACTGAACAAAATACATTTTTTACACAATGGTAAGGTAGAGATTAGTACAAGATAAAATGTACTATACTGTCTGCTGTTTCAGGGCCTGTGGGAGTGTCATTAATTTTTAATATCTCACAACCTTGTTGATGCAGTGAGTTCATGCTATTCATTGCAGACCTTTGCAAGAGGAATTCACTCCATCTGAAAGCCTAGTTGTAAGCACCCAGCTGACACTGTAATCATAAACTCACTTTAATGCTGGTCTTTGACCAATCTTATGGATGTTCCAGTAATCATATCTGGGCAGGAAGTATACTGGTTCACACACGAGTTGACCCAAATCCATGTACTAGACTCTCAGTATGAGTGGAGAGTGTGATTAAAGCTCCTGATACATCATGTGACTGACAAGAACAGGATTTTACTGTAACTGAATCGGACACAGGTTATGGAAAAATATCTTGAGAAGTGGGGCAACCTTTCTGTGGTGTGCTCTGCTGAGTCATGTGGTGGTTTGTTTTTGTTGTTCCCAAGGACGTGGGTACACTTGGTGTTGCTGAAGAACAGGTCAGTGACTATGCTAGTTTATTTAATTAGCTTATATTTAAACATTCTGCCTGTCTTCTCCATCTAAAGTTGCTTAATGAGTACTGTGTTGCAAATCAACATGTTAAAGTGCCTTTTGGGAGGAGTAATGTGGCAAGGCGTGGTAGACAGAGGGGAACCGGTGAATGTGGTGTTTCTAGATTTTCAAAAGGTGTTTGATAAGGTGCCTCATAAAAGGTTGCTTCAGAAGGTTAGGGTGCATGGAGTTGGGGGTAAGGTGTTAGTGTGGATAGAGGATTGGTTGTCTAATAGGAGGCAGAGAGTTGGTATCAATGGGTACTATTCTGGTTGGCGGTTGGTGACAAGTGGAGTGCCGCAGGGATCGGTGCTGGGGCCTCAGCTATTTACCATTTATATAGATGATCTGGAGGAGGGGGCTGAGTGTAGGGTGACGAAATTTGCTGATGACACAAAGATGAGTGGAAAAGCAAATTGTGTGGAGGGTGTGGAAAGTCTGCAGAGGGATCTGGATAGGCTGAGCGAGTGGGTGAGGACCTGGCAGGTGGAGTATAATGTTAGCAAGTGTGAGGTCATCCACTTTGGCAGAAATATTAGGAGGGATTACTATTTAAAGGGCGAAAAGCTGCAGCATGCTACGGTGCAGAGGGACCTGGGGGTCCTTGTGCATGAGTCGCAAAAACCCAGTCTGCAGGTGCAGCAGGTGATCAAGAAGGCGAATGGAATGTTGGCCTTTATAGCGAGGGGGATAGAATATAAAAGCAGGGAGGTCTTGCTGCAACTGTACAGGGTACTGGTGAGGCCGCAGCTGGAGTACTGTGCAGTTTTGGTCACCGCACTTGCAGAAGGATATATTGGCCTTGGAGGGAGTGCAGAGGAGGTTCACTAGGCTGATACCGGAGATGAGGGGGTTGGACTATGAAGAGAGACTAAATAGACTGGGTCTGTAGTCGTTGGAGTTTAGAAGGATGAGGGGGGATCTTATAGAGATGTAAAAGATAATGAAAGGGATGGATAGGGTAGAGGTAGAGAGATTCTTCCCGCTGAGAAAGGATAGCAGGACTAGAGGGTACAGCCTCAAGATAAGTGGGGGGGGGTTGCAGTTTAGAACAGAGTTGAGGAGGAACTTCTTCACTCAGAGTGGTGAATCTCTGGAATTCTCTGCCTGTTGAAGTGGTGGAGGCTACCTCGCTGAATATTTAAGTCACAGGTAGATAGTCTTTTGACAGACAAGGGAATTAAGAGTTATGGGGAGAAAGTGGGAAAGTGGAACTGATCCACTTCAGATCAGTCATGATCTTATTGAATGGCGGGGCAGGCTCGAAGGGCTAGATGGCCTACTCCTGTTCCTATTTCTTATGTTCTTATGAAGATAAAAGCTGCTGTTCTGAATGGCACGTTGGAGCGGTGGGGGGTTTGGTTCATGGCTAAGAATAAAGCATGATGTGGAGATACCAGTGTTGGACTGGGGTAAACATGGTAAGAAGTCTCACAACACCAGGTTAAAGTCTAACCAGTTTATTTGATGGTAAACTCAAGCTTTTGGGGGCAAACCCCAAAAGCTTGTGTTTACTATTAAATAAATTGGTTGGACTTTAACCTAGTGTTGTGAGACTTCTTACTAAGAATAAAGCATGCAGGATCCTGAACTTTGTAAACTTCACAAAAACGAAGAAATTATGCTAGACTTTTTAGAACAGTGGTTCAACTGGTGTGTTATGTCCAGCTGTGGGCACTGAACTCTGGGAAGGATGCAAAGGCATTGCCAGAATATGCAGAAAAGATGCACGTGAAATGGTCAAGTGGTGAGAGCTTTGGTTATGTGAATATCTTTAGAGAAGGTTAGAGCTGTGGGAGAAACTGCTTCAAGTGGCAAAAGGGTTGAGAACCAGAGGACATCAATCAAAGGCGATTGGCAAAAGATGGAAAGCGGCAAATTAGCCCAAGAAGGTGACACTGATGATGATGAATTGGATATTGATGACAGACCAACAAAGCAGCACAGCAGCATCCAAAAGACGATACTGCCAAAGAAGCTAAAAAGGCTGAATTGTAGTTTCTATCCATAAATATTCAATTTCATAGTTTGATCCAAATTAAGGAGCGAGCTAGTATTGTGGCTTTGATAAAGATTTCATGAAGGTGCATCACTTCCCATCAAAAACATTGACATTTTGATATGGGAAACATGTTTTAATTTATTATTCTAATAAATCAGATGTTCACTGTACAGTACATAATGCATAGGAAGAATTGGGAAAATGAGTCTTTTTGCCATTAACAAGACATTTATTTCTGAATAAATATTGCCTTCTGTAAAAAAAAACCTTTTTATGCAGCAAGTAGTTAGAACCTGGAATGCACTGTCTAGGCCAAGGGCCTGATTGAGGCCAATTCAATTGTGTTTTTGGAAAGGGAATTGAATAATTATAAGAGGACATTAGAGGAGAAAGGGGGCGGGGAGTAGCTCCTAGTGCTGATGCAATGGGTTGAATGTCTGCCTCTTGGTCTGTATCTATTTTATGTAAAGCTGTGAAGCCTTGTAAATGTTTCATGATGCACTTGCCCAGGCAAGTGGGGATTATTCCATCACAGTCCTGATTGTACCTGTAGATGGTGGCAGGCTTTGCGATGTCAGGTTACTCTGCAGATTTCCAGTCTCTGACCTACTTTTGTAGACAGAGATTTACATGGCTAGTCCAGTTCAGTTTCTGGTCAGTGGTAATCCCAGGATGTGTATAGATGAAGATTCAACAATAGTAATGCCATCAAATGTCACAGATTATTAAATTCTGTTTTTTGAAACAGCCATTGCCTGGCACTTGAGCGATGTGGCTGTTACTTGCTACTTCACAGCCCAAGCCTGGGTTTGTCCAAATCTTGCTGCATATGCAGTATTTGAGTAGTTGTGAATGGTGCTAAACAACCTCACTTCTAAAATTGTGATGGAAGAAGATCATCGATACAGTAGCTGAAGATGGTTGGGCCTAGGATGCTATCGTGAGGAATTCCGGTAGTGATTTCCTGGGTGTGAGAATTGGTCTTCAGCAACCACAACCATCTTTGTGCTGGGAATGACTACAACCAGTGGAGAATTATAGCCATAATTTCATGTTAACCTTGCCTTATAAACATTCAAAGACACTGCTTTCATTGCCTTTTAAACATGAGTTCCAAAGCCTAACAACCCCGAGAAGAAATTTCTTAATTTTTGACTAAATGCGTGAACTCTTATTTTTAAAATGATCCCTAGTTCAAGATTCTCTGACAAGACTATCTTCTCCATATCCACCCTGTCAAGACCTTTTCAGGATATGTTTCAATCAAATTGCCTCTTACTCATTAAAACTCAAGTGAATACAAGCCTAACCAGTGTTTCCTCATAAAACATGACGTGTTCAAAAAGAAGTACCAGTTTTCAGCAACACAAGTGGCTGTGGGATTTTTCAGTGTATAAAGCTATCTTGACCCACTTTTGAGGTAATTGGGATTTTTTAATATGACTTGGAAATTGCATAAACAAGCAATTTCATTGTTCCTTGGAATTAGTATTTTTAAAATCAAATTTATTAGAAACATTATTAAACATTAAGTTAGAAAGTTCAATGGTACTGCGCTGCAGGTTGCACTTTCCACATCTGCGCTTAAAGGTTGCCTATAAGTCTGTTCCCAGGAGATTGCACAGCCTTGGCCCGTGATATCCTGCCAGTTGATTTTGGAGACCGGGACAAGATTGAACTATGACACTTGATTCCATTCTCCTTGGTAATCTTGTCCCTGTCTGATTCCATTGACCTATGTAACTGTCAGACTCTGGTTCCTTGATACTCTTAAATACTTTGCTCCAACCTGCACACACCCAATCCCAGACACTTAGACTCCTCATTTTGCACATTTGTAGAGCGCAGCTGAGTCTGAGGTTTGATTAAACATAATAAAATGTGCATAAAGGTGAAGTTAGTTACAAGGTGGAATTTCAGTAGCAATTCCCATGATCATCCATATTTTCTTTGCCTTGAATAACTTTGTCATCAGGTTTCTTCCAACATGGTCTGTATCATGACAGCAGTGCCATATACTCTGTAGAGGATTTTGAATTATTTTGCCTTTCTTATTTCCAGAAGTGGAAAAGGTTCAGAAGGGAGAGAAGAAAGAGGAGGAAAAGCGATTCCTTGATGTCCTGACACAGAAGAACATCAAGCTTTCTGAGCGATGTCTGATACCGGTTGCACAGTTCCCCAAGGTAAGGTCGCTGCACTGTATGGGGCTTAGTTTAGAGTTTAAACTGTGCAATTCTGATGCTTTGGGGGCAGAGATTTAGATTTGGCAGTGGGAGTGAGATTCACACTTGTTGGCGCGACTTGCCATTCATTTTAAGGCAAGGATAGATAAATTTTCAAACTGTAAAGGAATTAAGGGTTGTGGTGAGTGGGTGGGTAAGTGAAGCTGAGTCCACGAAAAAATCAGCCATGATCTTATTGAATGGCAGAGCAGGCTTGAGGGGCCAGGTGACATACTCCTGCTCCTAGTTCTTATGCTCTTATTTACATTGCAGAGGAAAATGGTGTGCACCCTGCCTCCAATGTTGTGCGGTATAATTGTGCTCAGTTTTGGTTGCACTGGTAGTGCTACTAAACAGTGTTTTCGTATTGTGGCTTTTGGGATGGGGGCATTGTGCTTCAGGTACTCTATCAGTATATGTGGAGCACAAGAGGGTGAGAGCATTGTGTCATTGGTTTGAAACAGTGTGACATTTCCAAAACCCCTCATTGACTTCTGCTTAAATTTAACTTGTGCCCCACAGCTTCCAGTAAAAGCTACGGTACCAATTCTTTTTAGACTGGTGAGACATTAAGACCCTGGGGATTCAGGGAGTGCTGACTTAATACCGACTACCAGTAAAATGCTGCATCGGTGGTAGTACACTATCTCATGTTGTGGCATTAGTTCAAAATTGTGTAATGCTTATCCTGTATCCACTCGTGCCATGATGCGCGTTCATAGAACATGTGCTCGATCTCTGACAGTGTTTCAGAGGTGGGGGAATAAGTATAAATTAATCCCAAAATTGGCTTTAAAGTTAAGCTGTTACAATTGTGAAGTTGCTGCACAATATACCTGTGGCCATGTCTCAGCTAAAAGCAGGCTGAATTTTGGGAGCTTGCTGCATCTGGAATAAAACTTGGTGAATCTTTTCCTCTTTCCCCACTCAGAGCCATATGTTTCAAGATGAGAGTGAAGCAACGATGTAGACAACATTTTTCAGTTGGTCTGTCACGTAAGCTTCATGTGGATAGTTGTTATATTCTAAGTGGCACAGTGTTAGCACTGCTGTGTCACAGCACCAGGGACCTGGGTTCGATCCCTGGCTTGGGTCACAGCCTGTGTGGGTTTGCATGTTCTTCCCATGTTTGTGTGGGTTTCCTCCAGGTGCTCTGGTTTCCTCCCACAGTCTGAAAGATATGTTGGTTAGGTGCATTGACACAAACAGGCGCCGGAATGTGGTGACTAGGGGATTTTTATAGGAACTTAATTGCAGTGTTAATGTAAGCCTTACTTGTGACAAATAAACTTTAAACTTTTAAGTTGGGTGGTTTAAAGAAAAGAGAGTTTCATGAATTTAGCATCTTTTTCGTAACTACTTTTTGAAATGTAATCTTTGTTGTAATGCAGTTCTGCATTAATTTGCAATGCTTTTACAGTTCAACTTTGTAGGGAAACTGCTTGGACCTAGAGGAAATTCATTAAAGAGGCTACAGGAAGAAACTGGCACAAAAATGTCAATCCTGGGAAAAGGCTCAATGAGAGATAAGTCTAAGGTATGCAAACTGTGTTGAAACAGTATGACTTGATCAGTGTATAATCTGAGTGGAATTGCAGTAAGCTAAAAAGGTTGTGCGCCAGTTGAATCCTATAGAATCTGGTCAGTGAGAGTATTTTATCCGGCTGCTGAAATTCATCTCCATGCGATTGGATACAATACTTCCTGTTAAATGGTTAGCACATTTTTACATAAACTTGTCACATCTTGTTCAGATGGTGTGAACAGAGTGAGTTGGTGTTACAATTTTTTTTGTCTGTGTCCTTTTTTAAACAGTGGCGTCACATTCGCTGTTGTTCAATCTGGAACCACCCTAGTGTCCAGCAAATTTTGGTAAATTACCACTAGTAAATTTGCTATTTCCCCCACCATCTCTTTTAGTATCCTAAGATGCATTCCATCAGGGCCAGGACTCCTTCCTACCTTTAGCCCTATTAGCTTGTCCAACACTACCTCTTTAGATCGTTCCAATTTTAGTATATGTGCTGTCGAAGTGATGATCGTTTCTAAGTTCTCATCTGCCATAGCCTTCCTGTCATCAATTTTTGGTATGTTATTTGTGCCTTCCACTGTGAAGATCAACACAAAATGCCTGCTCATAATAGAGTTTCTTTAATAATAGTTTGTTTCATAAATGTGAAAAGAGAGGGGCAAATCAGTCTAGGTTCTGATTACTGAAGTCTAGGTTCCGCATACCCCCAGTTCAGATCAGGACTTAATTTGTTTGTGTTTTCTTCTATGAGGGAATTGCATATTTGTATGTGATAGCAAGGTTGGCTGCTATTGGTGGGCCTGTAGTCTGGCAGAAGAACCCATTTTAATGTAATAGATTTGTTGGATTCGTGAAATGGATTATTGTATCATTGTCAAGATTATCAACAAATCATAGCAACATGACATCTGATCAGTGCTAGTGTTCAGCTATGCATTGTGCTCAGTACTTGGGTTAAATAAAATGTTTTTTCCTTTCCACCTAATCAGGAAGATGAGCTTCGTAAAGGAGGAGAAGCTAAATATGCACACCTGAACAACGACCTGCATGTTCTTGTTGAAGTTTTTGCACCCCCAACCGAGGCTTATTCACGAATGTACCATGCCATGGAGGAGCTTAAAAAATTCCTTATTCCTGTGAGTGCCTTTTTTTTAATCTTGGTAGTCAGATTCAGTTTCCAAATGTCAACTTCACTCCCTTTTCCCAGTGCACTGATCCCAAGATGGAGTAAATCAGTGAAAGGGAGTGGTTGTGCCTTTCAGCTGATTGTAGTCCTGAGCTGTAATGGTCAATGACTGAAATGTGATGCGAGTACAGTGCACTTCTCAATTGCATCCATTTGAGTTTGATTTCCGCATGTAAAATGCCTTGGGTAACCTGAAAATCAGATGTAGCTTTATACAAATAGGATAAATGCAGAAAAGCTCTTGACTTGAACGTTGTGCAGATATATCACACTCAAGGAACCGGTAGGACAGTTATTTCCTTACTCAACTACAGTGTCTGTTAAATATGCAATTAATAACTTTTCACTTCATTACAAATTCTCATTAGCTTGATCCTTGCACAGCAGTAATTAAATTTTGCAAATATGTCTTTTGATCCACTGGGATAAGTGTGCATGGCAGCAAGACCTCTGAAGGAGGTCAGCTTCTTCGTTGCAAATCTAGTTTTGTGATAATTCTTGTTGATTGGAATGCTTCTGTGGAGAAATCACTGTACTTTAACACGAGTTTTACATACCAATGTTTTTATTGATTTTTGTGTTTTCAATTATTCTATATATGTCAGCGAGATGATCCTTTGGTATGGAACATTTGTGTTTCATCATAGTGAACAGTGAAGAAGGTTATCTAGGATTACAATGGGATCTTGATCAATTGGGCCAGTGGACTGATAAATGGCAGATGGAGTTTAATTTAGATAAATGTGAGGTGATGCATTTTGGTAGATCAAACTCAGTTAAACTCAGGTTCTTTGCTCCTTGAAAGTGGAATTACAGGTGGATGGAGTAGTGAAGAAGGCATTCGACATGCTTGGTTTCTTTGGTCAGAATATAAAAGTAGGGAGGTCTTGCTGCAGCTGTATAGGGCATTGGTGAGGCCGCAGCTGGAGTACTGTGTGCAGTTTTGGGCGCCGCACCTGCGCAAGGATATTTTGGCCTTGGAGGGAGTGCAGAGGAGGTTTACTAGGCTGATACCGGAGTTGAGGGGGTTGAGCTATGAGGAGAGGCTGAATAAACTAGGCTTGTACTCGTTAGAGTTTAGAAGAATGAGGGGAGATCTCATTGAGACGTATAAGATGATGAATGGGATGGATAGGATAGAGGTGGAGAGACTCTTCCCGCTCAAAAAAGACAGTAGGACTAGGGGGCACAGCCTCAAGATAAAGGGGGGGCAGTTCAGAACGGAGTTGAGGAGGAACTTCTTCACTCAAAGGGTGGTGAATCTCTGGAATTCTCTGCCCGTTGAAGTGGTGGAGGCTGCCTCGCTAAATATTTTTAAGAAGCGGGTTGATGGGTTTTTGATAAGAGAGGGGATTAAGGGTTATGGGGAGAGGGCGGGAAAGTGGAACTGAGCCACGACAGATCAGCCATGATCTTATTGAATGGCGGGGCAGGCTCGAAGGGCCAGATGGCCTACTCCTGCTCCTATTTCTTATGTTCTTATGTTCTTATGTAGAACACTGAGTATAGGAGTTGGGATGTCTTGTTGAAGTTGCACAGGACATTGGTAAGACCACACTTGGAATACTGTGTACAGTTTTGGTCACCCTATTATTGAAGAATGTTATTAAACTAGAAAGAGTGTAGAAAAGATTTACTAGGATGCTACCGGGACTTGATGGTTTCAGTAATAAGGAGAGGCTGGGTAGACTGGGACTTTTTCTTGGAGTGTAGGAGGCCAAGGGGTGATCTTATGAAGCTTATAAAATAGTGAGGGACATAGATAAGGTCGAGTAGGGCAGTCTAAAACTAGATGGCATAGGTTTAAGATGAGAGGGGAGAGATACAAGAGTCCAGACGGGCAGTTTTTTTCACACAGAGGATGATGAGTGTCTGAAACGAACTGCCAGAGACAGTAGTAGAGGCGGATATAATTTTGTCTTTTAAAAAGCATTTATTTAGTCACATGAGTAAGATTGGTATACAGGGATAAGAACATGGGCAATTGGGACTAACTTAATGCTGGATGGCATGAACAAGTTGGGCCGAAGGGCCTGTTTCCATGCTGTAAATCTCTATGACTCTAGTCTCCTAGCTGTAGGACTGCAGGCCTACGACCAAAGCAAAGTTCTGTTTTTACTGTACACTTCAACCTGAGAATAAGGACGTTGCAACATCAGCTTTGCTAGTTGTGGACAGTACTGGGTATGAGCCATATCTCCATGTGGTGGGAACCCAGTCAAATCATATTGCAGCATATTGTCTTATTGGACAATCTAGAACAAGAGGTCATTTTTTAGGATAAGGGGTAGCAGATTTGAAACTACTTCTTTTGAGAGTCTGGAATTCACTACACTAGACTGCAGTGGATGCTGGAACATTGAGTAAATTTAAGGGGATAGACCTTTTTAATTAGTAATGGGTTAAACGGTTATGATAAGGCAGGAAAGTGGAGTTGAGGACGAGACACAATCAGCCATGATTATATAGAATGGCAGAGCAGGCTGGAGGAGCTGAATTGCTGATTCCTGCTCTTGGTTCTTATGTCCTGGAATGAAATGTCGGTTGGATAGGATTATAATCCTGGACTGGACTTGCATGCGCAAGGCTTTATGATTATAGTTGTCACGGTTTATGGGCTAATTGGTGGGGCTGAAATTGGCGATAAAGCAGCTGTTGATTTTTAGAATTTAGCATAATGTATCCTCTTCAGAGTTTCTGCACTGATTATTCAAACCAATCCCCTGGTGTGCATGACCTGTTTGGCCTGAGGCTCCCAGTATTTGTAAAGTGTTTTTTATAGGGTGTTCACAAAGTTGTTGACAGTTTTGAAAGCTCTGATTTATAAGGATATAGAAATAGGAGGGATAGCCTCTTCAAGCCTGCTGCACTTTTCAATCAAATGGATGATCATCTAGCCCAAAATTTCTCAATTTCTAAAAGTCAACAATCTCTAGTTTAAAATAATCAGTGACTAAGCATCCACAACTCTCTGGTGCATAGAATTCCACAAATTAAGAACCCTTTCAGTGAAGAACTTTCTGCCCTTCAGTCTCAAATGGCTAACCCTGTATTTGTGATTGACTGGTGTTTATGATGGTTCTTCTCCCTCCCCCCTGGCTAGGGGGAACACTCTCCCAACTCCTCGTGCCGATCCCTTGACGATTTTATCTTTCAATTAGCTAACCTCATTTTTCTACAGAATATGGAATATCGGTCTAGTCTATTCGATCTCTGTGTAATCCTCAGAATTAATCTAGTAAGCCTTCATTGTACTTGCTCCCAGACAATTATATCCTTCCTTAAGTGGGGTGACCAACATTGTACACCATACTCCAACAATGGTGTTTTCACTTTTGTGTTCCAGTCTCTTTAATAATGTTTAATCTGCCTTTTGATTTCCTAATTGCTTGTTGTACCTGCATATTAACTTTCTGACACGAGAAGACAAATATTAACTGAATTAGCAAGAACGTTAAAATTATTAACTATAAACCTGTAGGCTCGCCTATAGGAGAGGTTAAAGTGGCCAATAGATCCAGCCGCAGAAATGTAAGCAGCAGAGAAAAGAACATACAGCTGAGAAAATACTGAGAGCTCTGATAGAACAGGCACGGGATTAAAAATTGAATCATGCAAGTTGTGTTGAAAGGTTGCTGGAGCATGGATAATTATAAATACAGAAAAACAATTATGTAATCACTTTAACAGGACTACAATGATGAAATAAGACAGGAGCAGTTAACTGAGCTGGCGTATTTGAATGGTGGACAAGAAACATCTCGTGGGAGAGGTGTACGTGGCCGTGGAGCTCCACCTGTACCACTTGCAAGGTAAAGCTTCCGGAATGGTTGAGTTGAAAAAGGAGCATCTGAAATATAGATCCACATCCCTGCAGAGCTTACTGATCAGGTGTACGAGTCAAAGCTGGTTTTCCCCACCCCTCAGGTCCGCCACTGATTCCTTAGTGTAGTCATACTGAGCTGTACCATATCATTTCAGAAGCAGGCCTTACACAAAGGGGATAAAACTTGGGGTCATCGTGGTTTGTTTTGCTTGTCCCACCCTAAACACGTTAGTCGCTTCATTCTCAAATTCTGAAAAATGCTTCACTTTGCCCTGTCAGAAGCTTCCTGAAAGACTCTTCAACATACACTTTTATTCTCCCTGCCTGTTTATCAACACGAGATTTAACAGAAAATAAACTTACATAGAACGTCCCTCCCTGCGGCACATTGGATTGTATTGTCTGTGGAGATGTTTGCTGATGACAAGTGGAAGTACTGTCTCAGAGTTAGATCTGTGTGGATCAAATCCCCATCTTTTCAACCACAATTTAAGGATATTGAATTGCATGTAGGTGTATTCAGCCTTGCCCAGAGTCATTCAAAGTGTTTAATTGGAATCTCTCCTTTTAATGGTGCAATGCTCTATTGCATCACTGAATCTTATTTTGCATTAAGACACTTAAAGATCTTCAGGAATACTTCCCACTATTATGGTGATATAAATTTCTTGAATGCTTCCAGGCTTTGTATTTTGTCTGACACTCCTTGCCCTCATGCATGTGAGCCAGTTTGCTTGTCTAGCCTTCCATCTAGATCTGCATTTTACCACACACTAGAGATTTCACTTTCACATGAGCACTTCTGAGCAGTTAGAATCCTGACTTGACTCTGTAAATAAGCCTAATATAAGCTTCATTAATTCACTGTCACTAATTGTACCACAATATTAAGTGTGCAGGAAGATGAATTGAGCAGATAGCATTCACTTTAGAGAGGCTGCATTGACAGCACTCCATATTAACCCCTGCCTGATAAAAAGGATAGTAAGAAGTCTCAAACACCAGGTTAAAGACCAACAGGTTTATTTGGTTTGCTCTGTTTGCGATCAGAACTCTCCATTCACCTGACGAAGGAACAGTGTTCCAAAAGCTAGTGGCATTTACTACCAAATAAAACGATTGATCTTTAACCTGGTGTTGAGACTTCTTACTGTGTTTACCCCAGTCTAACGCTGACATCTCCACATGATGATAAAAAGGATGTCAGTCACTTGCAAACAATAGCATTCTCATGATTTTTTTTCTAAGTCCTGAACGGCTGGATTTTGCTGATGAAAATTTCGAAGCGTCTGCTGTGTTTACTTTGCACAACTGCCAAGCCATTGTCGGTGTCATATCTTCCTTTCTAGGGGCCGTGGTGCAGCACCACCACCACCTTCCCCTCAGTATGGACCACGTGGTGCAATGACACGTGGAGCAGCTGTCAGAGGAGCACCTGGAGGACGCAGGGAAGTGGCTAGTGGGCGTGGTGCCACACCAGCACAAAGGGGTGCTCCAGCACCTCGTGCTCGGGGTGCACCTGCAGCATACAGACAGGCGCTGCACCCTCCGCCTGCTCAGGAGAGCTATGATGACTATGTAAGTGCATTTGAACTGTATTGTGTGTGGCAAGGATGCATCTGTTGTATAGTGTGGAGACATTTGGGGCCTATGTGTAGCCCTTCAGATATTCCAATGGGTAAATTTGAGATAAAAACCGAAAGTATTGCGAAAAACCTGCTGGCTCTGGCAGTCTCTGAGGAGAGAAACAGAGTTAATGTTTTGGGTTCAATATGACTTCTTCAGAACCCAATAAATTGGAGATGGGGGCTGTGATCTTGACTTGCTTTTGAAGTATCATGTATTACCATGCCAGCATGGGATGAATTGCCATTCTATATTGCATTGGATTGAGTGTTTAAATAATGCTTATAAAGGAAGCTGTCATTCTTCTGAGAAGACACGGAACACTCATGTTTTTGGGCAAGTTGATAATGCTATATTTTGAAGTAAAACCAGCAGTCTAGTTCGTTTGGTGTTGCTCATCTGACAACTGATCTGGCAAACAATATTTAAAAGTATTTATACAGGTGGAAAATCTGGTTTGTCTATTAAAAATAATATTTGGTGTGGGAAAGCATTGCCATGGCCTGTGCAGAATTTCTTGGTTTGCATACAAGCAGTTGCTTTAGTTGTTGCTGGTCCTGAGTAGAATATATTTGAGATTAATCTTTGTAGCTAATTCGTCTTTGGGTGCTCTGTAGTTTTAAATAGTTACGCTGAGCCTAAACTCCCTTGTGTAATATTGAATAGCTCTACACAGTAGCATTGCAGATATTTAATTACGATAGAATTCACTCTGACTTGGAGTTTAACGCAAGCTGTTTTTCATTCTGTAAGGGGAGTGAAGACTGCTTGTGAAAATAAATAAATTACTTGTGTTAAATCAGTAATGATGAATGTTGTGACTATGTCGGTGGAAGAAACTGAGAATTTCTATTTAAACATTACAGGGCTATGATGATGGATATGCAGAGCAAAATTATGACGGTTATGAAAACTATTATGATCAGTCCCAGGGGTAAGTAGAGTTGGTGATTTTGCAGAGGTAATGATCTTCAGTAGAAGTGTTTTTAATAAATTCATGATTCATTCCATGACTGCGCTCACTCATTTAATAGGAATTACAGTTGTTGGTATTTCAGTTTTGTAGGTTGCACATTGTAGAAATTGGGTCGTCTTTCATTGTAATTGATAGCTTGCCAACAGGGACATGTTAGTTTAATGTAAACTAATTACCACACACAATTGTGGATTCATGTGATTTCCCATAACAATGTTTGTGTTGCAGTGATGCAGGCTATATAAGACTGACTGCAGTAGGCAAACAGGTCATCAGTGAAATTCCTACCCCAAGCCTGTCTATCCAAATATTTGCATGTAGTTCTCCAGAAAGCTATTGCTACATGGTTCTGAGTCAGGACCTTGGTTCTGGGTTGAAGGCATTGGTGCAGCTGGCTGAAAATCATAGACACTGATACTCCCCCCTCGTTGCCTTAGACATGGGTATCTCCTCCTCCTCCTCCTCTCTCTCCCCCCCCCCCCATTGTCTTACACATGAGTACTCCCCCCAACCCCGAACAGAGGTGAAAAACACAAGTGGGATTTTGATTCTGGTTGGGATTGGTTCTGCATTTTTATGGTCTGCACTATATCCTCCAGTCTTTGAAGAGGTAGAAGCTGTTTAAACATAGCCATGGATTTTGTCATGGCATATTATCCATTTAATGTGGAACCAAGAAACTAAATGAGATGCTTAAAAAATATGTGCACTCAGCAAAGGTTTAAACAGCGCGCTTTGTGACAGTTTTAAAAAATTTTTTTCTGCAGTGACGCTGAATATTTTGACTATGGGCATGGAGAAGTGCAGGAAACTTATGAAGATTATGGTGAGTGAATGGGAGTTATCCCATTGGAACTGGTCCAATGCTGCTTTGATTGTATGCATTTAAAAGTGAGAGTCATAATTGATTTTTCTACCATATTGTTGTAAACCAGTTGTATGATTGCTAGGCAACTGAAGTGAATTACTACTTTGAAAAAGTTTTCATGTGATCCACTGAGGTTTTTATTACAAGTTGTATTAAGAGTAGCTCCTGTCTGATCAGCGGTGGCTGACCTGTGATTCGAGGGTTACAGCTGCTCAGCGTTCTGTTTCTGCCATGGGTCTCGTGACTAAACAGGCCAGTTCTCAATCCGTGGGTCTTTGGACACAGGACAGGATTTCCCATGGGAAATTGGGATCTGGAGTGCAAAATTTGCTTCCTTTTCTTCCGTGTTCTGCCTCTTAAGACATTGTGATTCAAAGCATAATGCATCAGAATGGACATATTGCTGTCATTTTGAACGATTGCTAGCAACCTCCTCCCAATCATTAATACCAATGCCACTGTGCTTCAAGGGGAGTTTCGGAGAATCTTTGAAATGTTTTCTTTGTCCCCCCCCCCCAGAAAGAAGACCTTCTGGGAGTTGAGAATGGGACCTTATGGAGAGAGAGTTTTTGGTTGGAGTTCTGCCTGAATGTTTGTGGGATTGGCTTCAAGAAGAATGCAAGCTTGTTTGACCATCCTCCCATTGAACCTGGAGGATGGGGTGGAGGAATTGTTAGTGGAATCTCACTTTCACACTTGGGTTTTACTGATACAGTCTAGCTCTCATTGCAGTACAGGAATGTGACATTGCACGTTATAACCTCAGTTGACTTGTATTGTAGTCTTTGTCAAATACTCACTGCTGTGGTTTGTAGAAGGTCGAGCTGGAACCGCTGGCCGGTGTGGGATCTCCTTGTCAATGATACCAAGGTCTGGGACATGCTCAACATTTACCAGGTTCTCTCCTTCAACATGCTTTTTGCATCCGTATTCACTAAGGAAACTGGCCTGGAGTCTACGGAAATAAGGCAAACAAGTACGGAGATCATGGAACCTGTACAGGTTAAAGGGGAGGAGGCGCTTGCTGTCTTGAGGCAAATCAGAGTAGATAAATCGCAGGACCAGACAACGTATTCCTTCGGACCTTGAAGGAGACCGGTGTTGAAATTGCAGGGCCCCGGCAGGTGTGTTTAAAATGTCGATATCCACGGGTGAGGTGCCGGATGATTGGAGGATAACTCGTGTTGTTCCGTTGTTTAAAAACTCAAAGTAATCCGGGAAATTATAGGCCAGTAAGCTTGACATCAGTAGTAGGTAAATTATTGGAAGGAGTACTAAGATAGGATCTACAAATACTTGGATAGACAGGGACTTATTAGGGAGAGTCGACATGGGTTTGTGCGTGGTAGGTTGTTTAACCTATCTATTAGTGTTTTTCAAGGAGGTTACCAGGGAAGTGGATGAAGGGAAGGCAGTGGATGTTGTCTATGTGGACTTCAGTAAGGCCTTTGACAAGGTCTCGCGTGGGAGGTTAGGAAGGTTCAGTCGCTTGGTATACATGGAGAGGTAGTAAATTGGATTAAACATTAGCTTGATGGAAGAAGCAGCAAGTGGTTGTGGAGGATTGCTTCTGAGTGGAGGCCTGTGACTATGGTGTGCCGCAAGGTTCAGTGCTGGGTCCATTGTTGTTTGTCATCTATATCAATGATCTGGATGATGTGGTAAATTGGGTCAGCAAATTTGCTGATGATACAAAGAGTGGAGGTGTAGTGGACAGTGAGGAAGATTTTCAAAACTTGCAGAGGGATTTGGACCAGCTAGAAAAATGGGCTGAAAAATGGCAGATGGAGTTTAATGCAAACAAGCCTGAGGTATTGCACTTTGGAAGGACAAACCAAAGTAGAACCTACAAGGTAAATGGTAGGACACTGAAGAGTGCAGTAGAACAGAGGGATCTGGGAATACGGATACGTAATTCCCTAAAAGTGGCGTCACAGGTAGATAGGGTCATAAAGAGTGCTTTTGGTACATTGGCCTTTATAAATCAAAGTATTGAGTATAAGAGTTGGAATGTTATGGTGAGGTTGTATAAGACATTGGTGAGGCTGAATTAAGAGTATTGTGTGCAGTTTTGGTCACCTAATTACAGAAAAGATATTAATAAAGGTTGAAAGAGTGCAGAGAAGGTTTACAAGGATATTACCGGGACTTGAGAAACTGAGTTACGGAGAAAGGTTGAACTGGTTAGGACTTTATTCCCTGGAGCGTAGAAGAATGAGGGGATGTTTGATAAGTTATGATGGGTATAGATAGTGAATTCAAGCAAGTTTTTTCCACTGAGGCTGGAGGAGGAAAAAACTAGAGGATGTGAATTCAGGGTGAAGGGGCAAAAGTTTAAAGGGAATATTGTGGGGGGGGGGTGTTTCTTCACAGTGTGGTCAGAGTATGGAATGAAATGGTAAATGCAGGCTCACTTTTTAACAGTAAAGAAAAACTTGGACAGATACATGGATGAAAGGGGTGCGGAGGGATATGGTCCATGTGCAGGTCAGTGGGACTAGGCAGAAAAATGATTAGGCACACCCAAGAAGGGCCAAAAGGCCTGTTTCTGTGCTGTAGTGTTCTATGTATGGGAATTGGAATATTTGGCTGATCAGATATGGGTTGATATGAGTTTTGTTTTAGTAATAACCAAGGACAGTTTTGGCATAGGGGGCGTGGTTAGTAAGTCTGCAGATGACACCAAGATTGGTGGCATGGGGGACAGTGAAGAGGGCTATCTCCAAGTGCAGTGGGATCTCGATCAATTGGGCCAGTGGGCTGACGAATGGCACATGGGTCTTTATTTAGACAAATGTGAGGTGATGCATTTTGGTAGATTGAACCAGGGCAGGACTTACTCGGTTAATGTTAGGGCGTTGGGGAGAGTTACAAAGAGACCTAGGGGTACATGTTCATACTCCTTGAAAGTGGAATCATAGATGGACTGAGTGGTGAAGAAGGCATTCGGCATGCTTGGTTTCATCGGTCAGAACACTGAATACAGGAGTTGGGATGTCTTGTTGAAGTTGTACAAGACATTGGTTAGGCCACACTTGGAATACTGTGTGCAATTCTGGTCACCCTGTTATAGAAAGGATATTATTAAACTAGAAAGAGCGCAGAAAAGATTTACTCGAATGCTACTGGAATTTGATGGATTGCGTTATAAGGAGAGGCTGAATAGACTAGGAGGCTGAGGGGTGACCTCAGAGGTGTATAAAGTAATGAGGGTCATAGACAAGGTGGATAGTCAGCATCTTTTCCCAAAGGTCTAAAACTAGAGGGCACAGGTGAGGGGAGAAATACAAAAGTGTCCAGAGGGGCAATTTTTTTCAGACAGAAGGTGGCGAGTGTCTGGAACAAGGTGCCAGAGGTGGTAGTAGAGGCGGGTACAATTTTATTTTTTAAAAAGCATTTAGATAGTTATATGGGTACGATGAGTATGGACGGATATGGGCCAAATGCAGGCAATTGGGATTAGCTTAGGGGCTTAAAAAAAGTAAGGGCAGCATGAACAAGTTGGGCCTGTTTCCTGTAACCCTGTATGACTCTATGTGAAACGAATGCAGTGAGTTGAATTTTTTTACCAGATGATCAAATCGCCGTGACTTCCAAAGAGGGACTGCATTTGGTCTTTAAACATAACTTGTATAATGCGTAAGACCACTGGAAGTCTTTAATACTTCACAGCCAATAATCTACTTTTTGGAATGTAGTTTCTGTTGTAATATGGTGACCAAAGTGTACCCACAAAATTCCCACAGACGGCAATGTTATTGCCGGATAATTTTTTAATGATGTTGATTGAGGGATAAATGTTGGCCGTGATACTGGGGGTGTCATCCCTGCTCATCTGATCAGGCAGGTGGGATCTCTGTTTCATGTCTCATTTTAAAAACCAGTACCCCCTAACAGTGAACTGTTCCGTCAGTACTGCACTGGAGTATCAGCCTTGATATTTTGTCCCCCTGTCTTTCGAAGCCCTGGAGTGGAACCTGAACCTGAAATATGATTGAGGGGAGAGAGTGTGACAGCTGAGCCAGACACTGACGAGCCTTGATGTTCAAACTGTTGAATTATTCTGTTTCTCTTGGTGCTCTGTTGCTGCAACTGACTCGTTATTGCAGATCTCCCCTTTCCCCAATGAAATGTGAGCAAGTTTCCCAGCTCCATCAAATCACCTTAAACCATGGGAGTGGAGTGATGGTAGTATATCCTTCAGAGTTCTTGCATAGGAACAAGAGTAGGCCATGTAGCTGGTTCTGCAATTAAATTAGAACATGGCTGATCTGTATCCCCACTCCTTTTACCCAGGAAGAGTTATCAATCTTTACCCTAAAGTTTGTGATCCAAATGTGTGGGGGGCTTGATATAGTGCAGTAAAGTCTCACATTCACACCTTGTAAGCAGTGAAATTGTGAACAGTTACTTTACAGTGGGGTGCAATTAGACCAGGTCGTAGAACATAGAACATTACAGCGCAGTACAGGCCCTTCGGCCCTCGATGTTATGCCGACCAGTGGAACCAATCTAATGATCCTCTAACCTAAACTGTTCCAATGTTTTCCATATGCCTATCCACTGACCATTTGAACACCCTTAAAGTTGGCGAGTCCACAACTGCTGCAGGCAGGGCATTCCACACCCTTACTACCCTCTGAGTAAAGAACCTTTCTCTGACATCCATCCTATAATTATCACCCCTCAATTTAAAGCTTGTTCCAACCATCTTAAAATTTGACATGTAGAAAGAACCAAAGAAAGTCAGAACAATGCTGTTAACAAAATTTACTGGAGAAATTGTTTAATAAAACAAGAACAACGATGAATAAGAAAATACTGTGGCCGTTGAGATCTGAGACAGAGAATGCTGAGGAAAAAATGTCTGGCAGCATCTGTAGAAAGAGAGATAATGTTGCAAGTCTGTTTGACTCTTCAACAATATTTAGTTTGTCATACTTGAGAGTGAAAATGGACTGTGATCAGGCATTAAATTGTAGCAGGGAACACACAAATGCAGACAGTGCTTGCACAGTACGTGTGGGAAATAGGTCATGGATGTATTAAGCTTCATTTAGACAGTTTTTTCTGTATTTTCTGAAGTTGGCATGTATTTTTTAATGTTTAAAAGTTCAGATAAGTGAATATTTGGGCCCACGATGGGTGTATGAAATTCTTGCGTGGATCAGCAAATTTACAGAAGAGAAAATCTCAAATGGTGGGGCTTTACTCTACCTACCTGGATCATCACATTTCTGTGTGGGTATTTGTTTGTTTTTGATACACAACGTCCATGCTGCTACCCTATTCCCGTGTTGTGTTTCTACATTTGGGCAAAAGCCTCTGCGCTCTCGAGATTTTGCATATTACAAGACCACTGATTGGATGGGTTCACTGTCATGATTGGGATCTAGTATTCACCTAGTATTGTTTAGATTGCAACTGTATATAGAAGTAATTGTGATTGAATGTTGTAGGATGCAGGTCCTAATTGTGATCATGTTCACCTGGTTTGGAAATCTAAAACATAAATGGGAATGTTGATTTGTTTCTGCAAAACAGGGGAATGAATGATGCAGTTGAAATGCAGCTACTTTTCTGAATTGCTCACTACTGAGCGCATAAACTGAGAAGAAATTATTTTATTTTTTAGTTTGTTAGTCACAAGTAAGGCTTACATTACCGCTGCAATGAATTTACTGTAAAATTCCCCTAGTTCCACACTTCAGCACTTGTTTGGGTCAGTGCACCTAACCAGCATGTCTTTTGGACTGGGAGAAAACCAGAGCTCCTGGAGGAAACCTGCATAGGCTCCACACATAGAGTAATCCAAGCTGGGAATCGAACCAGGATCCCTGGTGCTGTGAGGCAGCAGTGCTAACCACTGTGCCACCCCTGTGCAGTGTGGAGAACCTCACTCAGATGTTCTCATTTTCTGGGAAAGGTTGTAGTAAAAGAATAAATTGCCAAGTTTAGCTATAATCAAATTGACTTCAGCAAAGTGTAATGTGGGGGTAATTGTTAGCTAATGAACTGAAATTGTCAGTGATGCCCTGTAACAGGATTTTACTCCAATCAAATCTTAAAGCTGATTTTATTGTGGTGGCTCGCACAGTTCAAAAATCTATAATGTTAGATGTGATTCTCTGATAGGACAGCACTTGCTGAACAATCCTGAGTGCTGGGAATTACACAAACAATTTGTCAGTTGGGCTCACAATGTGGCTTGCTCGTAGCTATGTATATTCAAATGCCCTGTTCTGGAATATATCCGGATATTGTACCACCTTGAATGAACAGAAGCTTGGACTCCCTGGTATCTTTGCCATGGCAACATCTCAGTCAATTAGAGCCAACTTGCCAGTCACTTGGTATCTCTTTTCTTGTACAGTTGTTGTTCCTCTGAAATTTGGCATTTTTGTCAGTCCTGGAATTGTTTTCCATTTGCCTTGACTTCTGAGTAATTGAATTGAACAGTGACACTGACCTGTGAAGTCCTGAGGCAGTCTTGGATTAAGAACATAAGAAATAGGAGCAGGAGTAGGCCATCTAGCCCTTTGAGCCTGCCCCGCCATTCAGTAAGATCATGGCTGATCTGTCATGTCTCAGTTCCACATTCCCGCCCTCTCCCCATAACCCTTAATCCCCTCGCTTATCAAAAACCCATCAACCCGCGTCTTAAAAATATTTAGCGAGGCAGCCTCCACCACCTCAACGGGCAGAAAATTCCAGAGATTCACCACCCTTTGAGTGAAGAAGTTCCTCCTCAACTCCGTTCTAAACCGCTCCCCCCTTTATCTTGAGACTGTGCCCCCTAGTCCTACTGTCCTTTCTGAGCGGGAAGAGTCTCTCCACCTCTATCCTATCCATCCCTTTCATCATCTTATATGTCTCAATGAGATCTCCCCTCATTCTTCTAAACTCTAACGAGTACAAGCCTAGTTTATTCAGCCTCTCCTCATAGCTCAACCCCCTCAACTCCGGCATCAGCCTAGTAAACCTCCTCTGCACTCCCTCCGAGGCCAAAATATCCTTGCGTAAGTACGGCGACCAAAACTGCACACAGTACTCCAGCTGCGGCCTCACCAATGCCCTATACAGCCACAGCAAGACCTCCCTACTTTTATATTCAGTCCCCCTCGCTATGAAGGCCAGCATCCCATTAGCCTTCCTGACCACCTGCTGCACCTGCAGGCTGGGTTTTTGCGACTCATGCACAAGGACCCCGAGGTCCCTCTGCACCGTCGCCTGCTGCAGTTTTTCGCCACGCAAGTAATAGTCCTTCCTACCATTATTCCTACCAAAGTGGACCACCTCGCACTTGCCAACATTAAATTCCATTTGCCATTTCCTGGCCCATTCGCCCAGCCTATCTGGATCCTTCTGCAGACTCTCCACACCCTCCGCGCAATTTGCCGTTCGAGCGATCTTGGTGTCATCAGCAAATTTTGACACCATACACTCGGTTCCCTCCTCCAGATCATCTATATAAATAGTAAATAGCTGAGGCCCTAGCACCGACCCCTGGGGCACTCCACTAGTCACCAACTGCCAATCCGAATAGCACCCATTAACCCCCACTCTCTGCCTCCTATTTGCCAACCAATCCTCTGTCCACGCTAACACCCTACCCCCAACTCCATGCCCCCTTACCTTCTGCAAAAACCTCTTGTGAGGTACCTTGTCAAACGCCTTCTGAAAATCAAGAAAGACCACATCCACCGGCTCTCCTCTATCCACTGCCCTAGACACATCCTCATGGAACTCCAATAAATTTGTCAGACACGACTTCCCCTTAACAAAACCGTGCTGCGTCTGCTCTATCAAGCAATTCCCCTCAAGATGCCTCGCTATTTCCTCCTTGATGACGGATTCTAACATTTTACCTACAACAGGCGTTAAACTAACCGGCTTATAGTTCCCTGCCTTTTGCCTGGCACCCTTCTTAAACAACGGCGTAACATTAGCCGCTTTCCAATCTTCCGGCACTTCCCCGGAATCCAGCGACATTTGGAAAATAAGGGAGGATTCTCCTCCCTTCTTCCCCATGCGGACAGAATTATGTGCAACTGTGCTGCACCTTTTCATTGATTTGCTATATGTGTGGCTATCAGGAATGACATTCAGCTGGCCCGTTTCAATTTCTTTCTGCAACAAGAGGGATGGGAAAACATCGAGTTTGATTTTTTTCCATTAATTGTTTCTTTTTCCTTCCCCAGTGAGTGTGCATGTCCAGTTTATATCCCAGCAGAATTGCTGTGGCATTTTTCTTGCCCACTTTGTTGTACTTGCTTTAGACTAAAAGATAATCACAATCCAGTGCTGATCAATTTGATTGCAGGGTTAGAGTTGAAGATGATATGGCCCAGGCTCCAGAATGTTATACTCGACTTTTAGTATTCAACAAAAGTGTGTTTTATTGTCTTTCAGCATTTATTACGAGTGTGCTTCAAGTCAGGCAGTGGTGGAGGTATATGCAATACAGCTGTACCATTGTAGCTTGCTCTTCAAGTACTGTTCTGTGTTTAATGCAAAACTTTTTTTCTGTTACAGGACAGGAGGATTGGAACGCGGGGAGGGCAAGCCTGAAGGCACCAGCAAGGCCACTCAAGGGAATGTACAGAGACCATCCCTATGGGAGATACTAATTCTGGCCTCTGACCATGTGCGCTTCCTTATAAATTGCTTCAATCTTCTGTGGTCACCATCTTGTTATCAACTGTGAGACAAGTAATAGTCCATTTGTTTTCTACTTTGGACATTTATTGGGCAGACTGGTTTATGTACATGTTTAGATAACTAAACCCATGGTAGTGCAACTTTGGCATGATATGTTTCAATAAATTAGAGGGCAGCAAGTTCTAGCTAAACCCATATGATTAGATTGCTTTGTTTTGTTTTTATATTGTTGGCGCATCTGTCAATTTACATGTACCTGTAAAGATGGCTTTTATTTGCCATTTGAATTTAATTCTGCTATGTAGGTATTTTTAGACTTGTTTACCATGACTTATTTCTGTTAATTACGTACAATGTTTAAATGATCTTCAAAGTTGCAGAATCCCATTGGATTACATGAGCTGCATTTTAAATCAGTCAAATTGAATTTTCACATTCCATTCACCCTCTGCTTCCTTACCAATTTGATTTTTATTTGAGATGTCTTGCTAATCATTTTGCTACTATCCACATGTCTTTAGTTTTGGGGCACAGTATGAATTTAGTGTTTTTAACTCAATTGGGCAATGCTTCATTGTCACTTCCAAAGAAGGGAAGTAAATATTTAGAATTTTACAAAAGGATATTGTGTACTTTGATTTCATTTTTTTTGAAAGGCCCCTTTGTGGTTGGCATCTTTTTATTTAAGAAGAGTCCCTACAAGCAAAGATGTTAGTACTGATGGTGAAAGCTAATTTGTCACCATAGCAAATGACTTAAAATCTTGCTCAGAATTTGCAAAGAAGGCAAGCCATAATCCTTGTTCAGTGATGCATGTTTGTTCAGTACAAAGACCAGCTGATGGTGTTTTCCCAACGGGCTGGTGAATAATGGAAAATGTGCTCTCTGGTTTTGGGCTTCAGAAGGATGTGGAGTATTCTCGACAGGCAAGTTCACTTGCAAAGATCACCGAGTACTCATTTCCTGCTCAACTGGCTGCCACATGTTTCCTTACACTTGCTTTCATCAAATTCAGCTTGTTGATTCAGAAACTTCAGTCATGTTTTCAGTTATATCATGGGGCCTTTTTCTTACAGAAGCTGCAGCATCAGTGACTGTGTTTAGGCTGATGTGTAGGGATGGATTTATTTTCTCTCCTGTTGGTTTCACTTAGGCCCCAGAGCAGTATACCTTTCTCACAGAATGTACTGAACCCATTCAATTTGAACAGTGAAATATGAATAAGGCTCTCCTCACCATTGCATTTACTCAGTGGGTGGATGGTTTGTGATAACAGCCACAGAAGTCAACGCATTTACCTCAGGATTCTTGTGATGCGACAGTGCTGAGACTATAGCAGCTTTGGCTCATTCCCTCCCCTTCTATAACTGCGGACGGTGTTTGATAGCTTCGCAAAGATTAATTAATGTGGAAGGATGTCTTCAGTAGTGTTTCAGCTGCCATTTGTATTAAGAGCTTTGAGGTTCACATATGTAGATAGATGGGATCCTGATGTTCAAATGTTGTTGATAAACTCTTGCTTTTAGGATTTGGACTTTGAACAGAATAATGTAGCCTGCCAGGGTCAGAAATAATTGTTAAAGTCAAGTTCATTTCTTTATTTCATTCTCCCCTCATATCGTCACGATTTTCTGTTAGCCTTTTTGTTTCTGGCAATTCTGGAGAGGGTCTGTCTGCTGATGTAAAAAGGGACACTGCAGCTAAAATGAGCTCATGTATGTAATTGGAAATTTATAACCACAATTGTCTGTTGTCCTTGAAATCTGTGCCTGGACATAAATATGCATTGCACTCCTTGTGTGAGCTGGCCTAAATAGGTAGCTAAACATTTGTCAAACACGTTTGCAGCAGTTTGTCAATAAAGTTCAATTCTTTTGTATAGAACTAAACGGAATTCCCTTTTTTCCTTAGAAATTTAAAACTTTTTCTGCGGTACAATAAACATTCTCACTATATAAACTTTAAAGACCTCTGTTCTAATGATTTCATTTTGCCAAAAAAAACTAGTTTGGTTAAAGTCCTTGGGATGAGTTGAAAGTTAAAAGCAAATCTGTTAAACCTGTTGCATGGATTTTCGTAAATCTTGGTTAATATGTACAGAAATGGTGAGATAAACAAACACAGATGGTTCATCTTGCTAAAATAAAAATAACGGACTTGTTTATACCAGCACGTTATCTGTGAACAAAACGTAAAGAAGATAGAGGTAAGAGCACTGCTTCACCATAAAACTGTTAAAAGGCAAAACATTCCTTGTAGATTCTATATTGTGACTAACAACGTTAAATCATGCGTCTCGATACTCCATCACACAGGGCCCAACCAGCGGAGTCCTGAGCACTGCAATGTAACAGTTAACAACAAAACCCAAAACAAAAACACATGAGGTTAACAAATACAAAACGTTAATGTCTTTATATACTGAATTTTAAAATGTATTTGCAATTTTCAGTGTTAATGTGACTAAGTCTCGGCAATCCCAGTCAGTTTACAGGGCTCAATGTCTTTATGATGAAATGAAAGATGATGGCTGATTTTTTTAAAGGAATATATCGCAGGACGGATGACTAAACCTTAACCACCTCGCAAAATGCACCAGGTAACAGTAATGCTAAATCTGTAATTTTAAGGCACTGATGTGTATATACAGCCTTTCTTGGTAACTATTATAGTTATAAATGGTTAAAAATGTAAACTTCCAAACATTAAAATAGGAAAACAGGAAAATAAATTTCTAATTAGTGTTAACTAGTGATAAACTTGTTCTGTTTTAACCCTGTCTTGATTAAAGAGTCTAAATTTGCCCATCATAATATGAATGTAATGCAACTCTTGCTAAACGCTGAATGCTTTAAATTTAAACTTGAAACAAAGCACACAAAAAATAGATCAGTCCAGGTAAAGCTTTAAAAGAAAATTGGTTTTGTCCTCTAGCACTAATAAAATGTATTTTAGATTTTGCCTATTTTAAGACTAATTTATTTTTACTGTATCTATTTTTCAAACTTTAATTCTGAAGTTTGTTTCAATTTATATAAAAGCTTGAGTTGCATGCTGCCCTTGGGTGTAATATAAATCTAATTTGCATGAATTACTCAAACTGTTTTTACCACATTATGCACTTTCAAGTTGTTGAGCTCTTACCAGTTTTTTCCCTTTGCAGGCATAGGGTAGTAACCCCTGCTGAATTCTGCACCCTTGGAGAGCTGGAAGGTGTGGCTGGGTATGTATGTACATCTGCATGCTGCTATTCTATAAATGTCTCGAGGTTTCCAGTATGACTGTTGCATAGGTCTTGTTGAACAAAGAAGGCCACTTGATTTGATCAAAACCAGTCCCTAAGAAAAGGGCACTTCTTGAAGAGGTGTCTGTTTTTGGGCGAGGGAATGAAATAAGGGTTGGGTGTTCACAACTGTATTGGATGAAAATGATGTAATGCCGCCAAGATTTAATGAGGTGGAATCTGATGTCTTTGCAGATGGCAACCAATAAACATTTGCTGTTTATTTCACTTTAGGTCAAGGAGTTAATTAACAACAGATCAGAGTGTGTTTCGTGTTGACACTCTTGCAAATGACCTCTCTAATGTTAAGATTTCGGATTGGAAAACACAACCCTGCTACAAATTGTGATTTACGGATATAACATGCAAACTGCCACTACCTCGGACCTCTTTTCAAATCACTGTCCAGCCCGAGTAGTCTTACATACAGACTGTTTTACACTTCTCTCTCTTTTATTCCTGTTTTATATCTCCTTCACTTCTGCAATCAAAGCTTATTTACTAGATACCTTTTCCGTAGCACGAAGACAACTAACTGAAGTTCACAAACTACTGAAATGAGAAATGTTTGCTCTGGAACTTGAGGCATTGCAGTTAGAAATGCAAGTGAGAAAGAAACAGAACTGCTTGTTGTAAATAGCAGCAGAATGGGCACAATCTACTGATATTTTCACCCCAAGAAGATTTGAATTCCCAATCATTTGAAACCAGCAACTTGTATGATACCGTTAAGTGTAGATTTGTTGTGTACAAAAGGAATCATCTGAATTAGATTCTGTGTAGTGATCTAATAGTTACACTATGGAATTCGCAACAGTAAAGTTCATATTGTAACTTTGTAAATCATGGAATGAAATTCAATAAGTATCAATTTATGGATGGGCGCTAGAAAATCTTCATGGGACCTTCCTGACTATTGTAAACCCGTCTGATTCACTGCCACGTCTAAGTGTGATTCCAGTTTTGCACTATGCGATTTACATCTGAGTGTTTGAGCTGAGCAATGAACACCGTTTTGTTAGTATTTTCACACTTGATGTGTAAAGTCCAGTGTGACACGGTGGTTAACACTGCTGCCTCACAACACCAGGGACCCAGGTTCAATGTCAGCCTTGGGTAACAGAGTGGTAACAGAGTAGGACTAGAGGGCACAGCCTCAAGATTAAGTGGGGGGGCAGTTTAGAACGGAGTTGAGGAGGAACTTCTTCACTCAAAGGGTGGTGAATCTCTGGAATTCTCTGCCCGTTGAAGTGGTGGAGGCTGCCTCGCTAAATATATTTAAGACGTGAGTTGATAGGTTTTTGAGAGGCAAGGGGATTAAGGGTTATGGGGAGAGGGCGGGAAAGTGGAACTGAGACACGACAGATCAGCCATGATCTTATTGAATGGCGAGGCAGGCTCGAAGGGCTAGATGGCCTACTCCTGCTCCTATTTCTTGTGTTCTTCTTATGAATTTGCACATCTCCCCCTATTTGAGCTCCAGTTTCCTTCCGCAATCCAAAGATTATGTAGGTTAGGTGGATTGGCCACGCTAAGTGTACATGGTTATGGGGATAGGAGAGGTGGTTAGCGACTCATTCAGAGCATCAGTGCAGACTCAATAGGCTGAATGGCCTCCTGCACTGTAGGGATTCCATGGTTCTGGTGCCAGTAAGGAATAATAAATATTTCTAAATCTAAATTAGATAATTCTGCTTGGTACAGCAAGATCTGTAAAGTACTGCAAGGTATACTGAATCACACTGAGGAAATTTTCTGGAGATTGCAGTTAGACATAAAAGTCATACAGTGCAGAAAGGGCCCTTTGGCCCATTGGGTCTGCTCTGACAATAACTACAATGAAAATCGCACTAATCCCATTTTCCTGCACTTGTTCCATATCCTTGAATGTTAGAATGTTTCAAGTGCTCACCCAAATTTTTTTAAATTGTAAGGTTTCTGGCCTCTACTACCTACCCAAGGCAACGCATTCCAGATTCCCACCGCCCTCTGAGTCGGGGAGGGAATCTTAAATCCTCTCCGAATCTCATGCCCCTTACCCTGAAACTATGCTCGTCCTGATCGACCCCTCAACCGAGGGAGCAGCTGCTGCCTATTCATCCTGTCTGTACCCCTTCACAACCTTATATACCTCGACCATGTCCTCCCCCTTCACCTTCTGTGCTCTAGACAGAGCAATCCAAATCTATCTGGTCTCTGTATGTGGGAACTCTGGTATTCTGAAAAGCAGAGCACTGCTTAGAGGATGGGAGATATAACAATTGGTCTTAAATCTGGTGAATTGTATTATTTTGCATTGTATTCCATCTACTGATACACCCGTTTCATCCAGGGCGGTGAGAGAAGAATTGCCTTTATCATGTTCCAGTTAAGTTAAAGATTCTGTAGAGAAATTACATTGTGCTGGAAAGATTGCAGACTGCTCCTGGGAATGAAATGTTGCTACATTTGGTGAGAATTAATCTGTCCTTTACTGCAAGTGGGAGATAAGGAGATTCCTGTTGACTCAGACCTTTGTGAAAGCCAGTATGAAAAGCAGAATAGCTGAAAAAGCTGTTGCATTGGGGTCATGTCGGGCTATTTGTGAAGCTGTATGTATTACATTTTGATATATTGTCTCCAGTGTGTAATAAAATTCAGAGAACAAAGAAAATTACAGCACAGGAATAGGCCCTTCAGCCCTCCAAGCCTGCTCAACTTACCCTTCTGGGGACCATATCCCTCTATTCCCATCCTATTCATGTACTTGTCAAGACGCCCTTTAAAAGTCACTACCATATCCGTTTCCACTACCTTTCCCGGCAGTGGGTTCCAGGTACCCACTACCGTGTTTAAAAAAAAACAAAATCTGCCTCGTACATCTCCTTTAAACCTCGCACCTTAAACCTGTGCTCCCTAGTAATTGACTCTTCCACCCTGGGAAAAAGCTTCTGACTCTCCACTCTCATGATGCCTTTCGTAATCTTGTAGACTTCTATCAGGTCTCCCCTCAACCTATGTCATTCCAGGAGAACAAATCAAGTTTCTGCAATCTTTCCTCATAGCTGATGCCCTCTATACCAGGCAACATCCTAGTAAATCTTTTCTGTGCCCTCTCCAAAGCCGCCACATCTTTCTGGTAGCGTGGTGACCAGAATTGAACACTATATTCTAAGTATGGCCTAACTCAGGTTCTGTAAAGCTGTAATATGACTTGCCAATTTTCAAACTCAATGCCCTGGTCAGTGAAGGCAAGCATGCCGTATGCCTTCTTGACCACCTTTTGCACCTGCATTGCCATTTTCAGTGACCTGTGTACTTGTATACCAGATCTCTTTGCCTATCAGTACTCTTAAGGGTTCTGCCATTTACTGTACATTCCTATTACCTCACATTTGTCCAGATTAAACTCCCATCTGCTATCTCTCCGCCCAAGCCTCCAACCGATCTGTATCCTTTGATGGTCGTCATCGCTATCCGCAAATCCACCAACCTTTGTGTCGTCTGCAAACTTACTAATCAAACAGGTTAGATTTTCCTCCAAATCATTTATATATTTTATAAATATCAAAGATTCCAGCACTGATCCCTGAGGAACACCACTAGTCACAGCTCTCCATTCAGAAACGCACACTTCCACTGCCAGTTTTGTAACCACGTTGCCAGCTCACCTCTGATCCCATGCACCTTCACCTTCTGCACCAGTCTGCCAGTTCAACATCACACCACAAAATTTATTGAATTGCTGTTTCCAACAAAATAGACAAAACACTTCTTTCACCATACTACCTTTTTTGATGTCTGGCTATAATGGATATACTTATGCAAAACTGACCAGGAATTTAAGATCTAGGGTCAGGTGGTTCTTCCCAGTCAGACTGGGATTGTGTGTAATTCAAAAGCAATGGAAAAACCAAAATCTCTCACTTCGTAACACTGTATGCAGAGTATTTGACTAGATTAAAGTTTATTAGTGTCACAAGTAGGCTTACATTAACACTGCAATGAAGTTACTGTGAAAATCCCCCTAGTCGCACCCTCCAGCATTGTGTGTGTACACTGGGAGAATTTAAAGTTTGTTTATTTATTTATTCATGTCACAGGTGGGCTAACATTAACACTGCAATGAAGTTACTGTGACAATCTTTAAACTCTAATCTGGCCAATGCACCTAACCAGTACATCTTTTAGACTGTGGGAGGAAACCGGAGTACCCGGATAAAACCCACATAGACATGGGAAGAACATGCAGACTCTGCACAGACAGTGACCTAAGCCGGAAATTGAACCTGGATCCTTGACGCTGTGAGGCAGCAGTGGTGATGCCGTTTTCTGAAACTAAAGGAAAAAATGCTTTCGGGTTGGTACAAAGCATCTTTCATGGTCTCTTATTTGGTAACGGATGGAATTCAAATATATTTATGTAATTGTTATGAATTTGAATAGGGAAGGGCTCATTCCTGTGCTGTAATTTTCTTTGTTCTTCCTTCCCATGTGGAAAAGTTATTTCTGCACCCCCTCCCCCACAATTTGTTGCTTCTGGGTGTATGTCAGTGAACCCCTCCTGATTTAATCCTTCTGATAGTAAATTGACCATTTCTGTAGTTCCTCTTTGTGATGTGGATCCCTACTTCATAGAATAATTTAGTCCTTCAATCAGGCTCCAACACCATACATCTCATGGCACCTTTCTATGCAAACACAGATGCAGCATTTTGCCTTTTACCTCTCTCAGCATGCAAGCCCCCAATCTTTCAAGGTGAAGCAGCAATTTACGCGACCTTTCAATTTGCATTTGCTGCTCACGATATACTGTCCTCTGCATTGGGTGACCAAAGGCAGATTGGGTCTTTTTGCACACCACAGTTCTGCCTGTGAGATTGATCCAAGCTTCCTGATCATCTTGAATGACGGAGCAGCCTGGAGGGGCTGAATGGCCTCCTGTTCCTGTATTTCATGGAAGATTGGATAAGTTGAGGTTATTTTCCTTGGAACAAAGAAACAAAGGTGACTTGATTTAAGATGTACAAAATTATGAGGGGAAGAGAAAGTGCACAGGATAAAATACTTTCACTTGCCAGAGAATTCTAGATCTGGGAGACATAGTTTCAAGCTAAGTGGCAGAAGGTGTCAAAGGCGCATAACTTTTTTACTCAAAGGGTAGCGGGTGTCTGGAATCTGTTGTCTGAGTTAGTGGTGGAGGCACAGACCCTAAGCTCTTTTTAAGAAGTATCTGGACCTGCACTTCAGCCCTGTAGCTGACAGCACTTATGGGCCGGATGCAGGAAAGTGGGAATGGAAAAGCACCTGTATGTCCTCAGGCTGGCATGGACAAGATGGGCCAAATGGCCTCCTGTGCTGTAACTTTTCTATTGTTCTGGTGGCCTGTCATTTTAATTTAAATTCCCCATTTGCCCTCGTGCTGACATCTTCAACCTTGGCTTGCAACAGATTCACTGTTGCAGTGAATCTCAGTGTGAGCTTAGGAGCAGCCCAGCACTTTCGATGAGGCCTTCTGATTCAACATTGAGTTCAACAATTTCAGACTGTAAACTCTGCCCCCTGATTTTGTTTCATTTATTTGTTTTTATCTTATTTTTGCTTCTCAGGCAGTTGTGCAACTGTTTCAGCATATCTTTTTCTTTTCCTGCCCTGTGCACTTTGTCAATCATCCTGTCTTCCATCCTATCGCAGTCCCTCCATTTGACATTACCCACCCACGCTATGCTCAAAATCTGTCACATCTGTAACTTCCCTAGTACTGACGAAAAGTCATGAACCTAAAATGTTAACTCCATGGAGTATCCTGCCTGGCCTGCTGAATATTCTTTCATGGGATGGAGTTGTTGGTGGCAAGGCCCTCATTTACTGCCCTTTGAGGGCAGTTAAGAGTTAACCAGATAGTTGTAGGTGTGGGGTCATGAGTAGGTCAGGTAAGCATGACAGATTTTCTTCTCTAAAGGAGAGTACATTAGTAAACTGGGTTTCTGTGACAACTGACTATGGTTTCATGACCATTGATACTGAAACTAGCTTGCAATCTGGATAGTTTTGATTAATTGAATTTAAAATCTACCAGCTGGCACAGTAGGGTTTGAATCATCGTCCCAGAACATTAGCCTAGATCACTTGTTCAGTGATCTAGTGGGTAGCACAGTGATTAGCACTAATACCTCACAGTACTAGGGACCCAGGCTCCATTCCAGCCTCAGGCCACTGTCTGTGTGGAGTTTGCAACTTATCTCTGTCTGCATTGGTTTCCTCCCACGCTCCAATGATGGTGAAGGTTAGGTGAATTGGCTGTGATAAATTGATCCTTAATGCCAGGGGTATTAGGGTAACAGGGATAGGGCCTAGGTGGGGTTGTGTTTGGTGCAGACTCAATGGCCTCCTTTTGCACTGTAGGGATTCTATGACGATCAGGAACAGATGAATTTGCTTACTTGGTATGACAACCAGGTTTCCGGCTCCTGAATGTTTGAGGGGGGCAATGACTTCATGTTATAGCTCAATTATTAATCCAGAGACACATCTTATGTTCAAATCCTGCCACAGCGGATGGTTGAATTTGAATTCAATATAAAATATCTGGAATTAAGAATGTATTGACGACCATGAAACAGGGATGGCACCATGGCCAGCACAGCTGCCTCACAGCGGCGGGGAGCCAAGTTTAATTCCAGCATTGGGTGACTGTGTGGAGTCTGCATGTTCTCCCCGTCTATATGGGTTTCCTCCCTCTGTCCAAAGACATGCAGGTTAGATGGATTGGCCATGCTAAATGTGATGTGGTGGCCATTACAGAAACTTGGATGTCTTGGGGACAGGACTGGATACTTCAGATGCTTCAGAAAGGACGGGGGGTGGGGGGGGGAGTGGAGAGTGGCACTATTGATCAGGGATAGTGTCATGGCTGTAGAGAAGGTGGACGCTGTGGAGGGATTGTCGACGGAGTCTCTGTGGGTGGAAGTTTGGAACAGGAAGGGGTCGATAACTTTACTGGATGTTTTCTATAGGCCACCCAATAGTAACAGGGATGTTGAGGAGCAGCTAGGGAAACAGATCCTGGAGAGATGTTGTATTAACAGGGTTGGTATGATGGGAGACTTTAATTTCCCAAATATCGATTGGAATATCCCTAGGGTAAGGTGTTTGGATGAGGAGGGGTTTGTTAGGTGTGTTCAGGAGGGTTCCCTGACATAGTATGTGGATAAGCCTACAAGAGGAGAGGTTATACTCGATCTGGTACTGGCTAATGAACCTGGACTGGTGTCGGCCTCTCAGTGGGAGAACATCTTGAGGAATAGTGTTCATAACTCTAATCTCCTTTACGCTAGCATTGGAAAGAGATAGGATCAGGCAAGTTAGGAAAGTGTTTATCTGGAGTAAGGGGAAATATGAAGCCATCAAGAAGGAAATTAGACAAGTAAATTGGAAGGAGGTGTTCTCAGGAAAAAATACCAAAGTAAGGTGGCAGATTGTCAAGGAATGTTTGTCTGGAGTTCTGCACGACAACGTTCCGATGAGACAGGGAGGTTTTTGTAGGTTACGGGAACCGTGGTGCACCAAAGTTGTAATGAACCAAGTCAAAAAGAAAAGTAAAGCGTACAAAAGGTTCAGAGAGCTAGGAGATGTTAGGGATCTGGAGGAGTATACGGCTTATAGGAAGGAAATTAGGAGAACGAGAAGGGGTCATGAGAAGACCTTGGCAGGTATGATTAAGGAGAACCCCAAGGCATTCTACAAATATGTGAAGAGTAAAAGGATGAGATGTGAAGGAATAGGATCTATAAAACGTGAAGGTGGGAAAGTTTGTACAGAACCAGTAGAAATAGCAGAGGTGCTTTAATGAATACTTTACCTTGGTATTCACGGATGAAAAAGATCTGGGTGGTTGCAGTGCAGGCTTGCAGTGGACTGAAAAGATTGAGTATGTGGACATTAAGATTGAGTATGTGTTAGAAGTTTTGAATAGCATCAAGATAGATAAATCGTTGGGATCGGATGGGATGTACCCAAGGTTACTGAGGAAGGTGAGGGAAGAGATTGCAGAACCTCTGGTGATGATCTTTGCGTTGTCGATGGAGACAGGAGAGGTTCTGAAGGATTGCGAATGTGGTTCCTATATTCAAAAATAGGGATAGCCCAGGAAATTACCAACTGATGAGTCTAACCTCAGTGGTTGGTAAGTTGATGAAGATTCTGAGGGACAGGATCTATGAACATTTAGAGAAGCTTAGTATGATCAAAAGTAGTCAGCACGGTTTTGTCAAAGGCAGATCATGCCTTACGAGCCTGGTTGAGTTCTTTGATAATGTGACTAAATACATTGACGAAGGAAGAGTGGTAGATGTGATTTATAGGGACTTCAGCAAGGCGTTCGATAAGGTCCCCCATGCAAGACTTCTTGAGAAAGTGAGAGGGCGTGGGATCAGGGGACTGTTGCCTTGTGGATCCAGA
This sequence comes from Carcharhinus amblyrhynchos, assembly GCF_965287045.1. Classification (NCBI taxonomy): domain Eukaryota; kingdom Metazoa; phylum Chordata; class Chondrichthyes; order Carcharhiniformes; family Carcharhinidae; genus Carcharhinus; species Carcharhinus amblyrhynchos. Next base: position 807,900 of record NC_137347.1, read on the forward strand.
ACTGGCTTGCCCGCAGAAGGCAGAGAGTGGTTGTAGATGGGTCTTTTTCTGCATGGAGTTTGGTCACCAGTGGAGTGCCCCAGGGATCTGTTCTGGGACCCTTGCTGTTTGTGATTTTCATAAATGACCTGGATGAGGAAGTGGAGGGATGGGTTGGTAAGTTTGCTGACAACACAAAGGTTGGTGGTGTTGTAGATAGTTTGGAGGGATGTCAGAGGTTGCAGTGTGACATAGATAGGATGGAAGGCTGGTGGCGAAGTGGCAGATGGTCTTCAACCCAGATAAATGTGTAGTGGTCCATTTTGGCAGGTCAAATGGGATGAAGGAGTGTAATATCAAGGGTAAGACTCTTAGCAATGTAGAGGATCAGAAGGACCTTAAAGTCCGGTACACAGGACTCTTAAATCGGCCTCACAGGTAGAGGATGTGGTTAAGAAGGCATATGGTGTACTGGCCTTCAATCGAGGGATTGAGTTTAGGAGTCGGGAGATGAGCGTTATAAGACCCTAATCAGATCTCTCTTGGAATACTGTGCTCAATTCTGGTCGCCTCATTAAAGGAAGGATGTGGAAGCTATTGAAAGGGTGCAGAGGAGATTTACAAGGATGTTGCCTGCATTGGGTGGCATGCCTTATGAGGATAAGTTGAGAGAGCTCAGTCTTTTCTCCTTAGGCGAAAGATGAGAGGTGACCTGATAGAAGTGTATAAGATGTATTGATCGGGTGGATTCTCAGAGGCTTTTTCCAAGAGCTGAAATGGTTGCCACAAGAGGACACAGGTTTAAGGTGCTGGGAAGTAGGTACAGAGGAGATGTCAGGGGTAAGTTTCTCACTGAGGGTGTTGGGTGAGTGGAATCAGCTGCCGTCAGTTGTGGTGGAGGCAAACTCGATAGGGTCTTTCAAGAGACTTCTGGATGAGTACATAGAACTTAATAGGATTGAGGGTTATAGGTAAGCCTAGTAGGTATGGATATCATCGGCGCAACGTGTAGACCGAAGGGCCTGTTTGTGCTGTAGTTTTTCTGTGTTCTAAATCTCCCTTAGTGTCAGGGAGATTAGTAGGGTAAATAGGGTTACAGGAATAGGGCCGGGGTGGATTTGTTGTCACTGCAGCCTTGATGGCCAAATGGCCTCCTTCAGCACTGTAGGGATTCTATGATTTTGAGGCTTTACCAATTAGTAGTCATCTTCTGGACTGGATTTGTCTTTTTTTATGGACAGGACATAGCTGGACAATTTTACACATTCGGGTAGATGCCATTGTTGTCACTGTATTGGAGCTGTACCAGAATTTTACACAAGTAGAAATGAAACTGTTTTAGTGCATGCTCTAGAATTTTCCTGGGCTTAGTATTCTATTCTGTATCTGCACACCCTGTAATCTGTGTTGTAAAGAAGTGAATGCTGAATGTTACCCTGGATCAGTCATGGAAGATGAATCTGGCCATTCATACATCTTTTGAAGATAATTGTTAAATTGGCCTTTTTTAAAGGAAAATACAATGGTCATGTCAAGTCAGTCTTCAGTGATCAATGTTTTTGTGTCTTTGACTCTCTGGCAGCTTCTCCCCCTCTCTGTCGCTGTGAGTGCGTTTTTGTCTCCGTGGTGTGCCACCCCCTGGTACCTGGTAAGTGTTTGCGCCGCATGTCTCCGGGAGTCTCCCAGTGGAAACTGATCCTGTTTATGCTATTGAATTGTTGATACTGGCACCATTACAAAAGTGCAGTTGGAGAACTTGAGCTTAATAAGCTCAATAAGTCATGCTTAATAAGTCCTAATATAATTGTGGGGTAATTAAGTGATATGTACTAGTGATTAGTATTGTATGCTCAAAGCTGATAATTTAAAACAAGATTAAATTAAAACTAAATGATGGAGTTTTGTAGCGCATGTGCATTAGAAATCTTGCCCTGAAGTTAGAACTGAACTTCTAAAACTTGTGTTCAGTTCCATACTAACACACAGATTTAATGTCCAATTCCACATTGTTTAACCCATAAGCTACACAAATACCAGGTAATGACCATCATCAATAAGAGACACTCTAACCACCCCATGCCATTCAATGGTGTTATCGTTAATGAATCCACCCACTGTCAACATCCTTGGGGTTATCATTGGCCAGAAATTCAACTGGACTCTCACATAAACATATGGCTACAAGAGCCGGTCAGAGGCTAGGAATACTGTGGTGAGCAACTCGCCCCTCGACTGTCTAAAGCCTATCCACCATCCACAAAGCACAAGTCAGGAGTGTGATGGAATACTCCCCACTTGCCATCAACATTCAAGAAGCTTGTCACCACATCTACAAACATTCAATCCCTCCACAAGTGACGCTCAGTAGCATCATTGTGTACTATCTACAAGATGCACTGCAGCAAATCACTGAAGATCCTTAGACAGCACCTTCCAAATCCATGACCACCTCCATCTCGAAGGACAAGGGCAGCAGATACATGGGAACACCACCAACTGCAAGTTCCTTCCATGCCACTCACCATCCTGACTTGGAAATACATTGCGATTCCTTCGCAGTCAGTAGTCAAAATCCTGGAGTTCCCTCCCTAAGGGCATTTTGGGTCAACCCACAGCATATGGACTGCAGCGATTCAAGAAGGCAGCTCACCACTACCTTCTCAAGGGGCAACTAGGTGTGGGCAATAAATATTGATAGGCAAGTTCCACACATGAGGACTGCCTCAACTGGGATCTTGGGTTCATGTCACACTACCTATAACTCTCATTTGCCTGGACTTGCAAAATCTCACTATCCTGGCTGGAGACAATACACATCTCTTTAACCTGTGCTTAATGCTCTCTCCACTCACATTGTACCTTTAAGACTTGATTACCTGTAAAAACTCACATTTTAACCATTATTTTGTAAATTAAATTTGTTTTTTATATGCCCTGTTTGTGAACACAGCTCCCACTCACCAGATGAAGGAGCAGTGCTCCAAAAGCTAGTGGCTTTTGCTACCAAATAAACCTGTTGGACTTAAACCTGGTGTTGTGAGACTTCTTACTGTGTTTACCCCAGTCCAACGCCGGCATCTCCACATAAATGCTGGCCAGCCAGTGATACCCATATCCTATTGAATGAATTATTTAGAAAAGCTTTTAATATCCAGTATCATCCTGTCTATCTCACAGATTGTCCAGTTTCATACTGTAACACACAGTTTCTGCCCAGTCCCATCCTGTCAAACCCACAGTTTCTGCCCAGATTTGAAAAGTTGAATAATATTCACTGGAGTCTGATATCCTTTTGCAATTACACACACTTGGTCTGTACACTTTTTAATTGGATCTTGGTTTCAATCCCTGCTGTGTACTATCTTTACTGAAGAACGAGAGAATTGAGAAATTAAAACATTATGAAGATCCAAGCAACAAAATGCTGCAATTACTTGTTACTATTCTGGGTATTTTCAAGCATTAACAAAGAAATTCTGAGCATTTTTCCTGCTGATCTGTGCAGCTGGAGCTGCTGCCAAGGAGATACCACGTTTCCTGATGAATACTGCATGCAAGGCCACGGAAAAAGCAACTGAACAGTAAAAAGGAACATCAATTGTGGGGCTATTAAACTGGTATTTGGTGTTCTGAAAGTCAAGGTTGCAAGCTTGGGTCTCATAAATGTTATGATGTTCACCTTGTCGATCTTTTTGACTGGGAGTGTTCCACCTGTTTGAATGAACATAAGAAATAGGAGCAGGAGTAGGCCATCTAGCCCTTCGAGCCTGCCCCGCCATTCAATAAGATCATGGCTGATCTGAAGTGGATCAGTTCCACTTTCCCGCTTTCTCCCCATAACTCTTAATTCCCCTGTCTATCAAAAACCTATCTACCCGTGACTTAAATATATTCAGCAAGGTAGCCTCCAGCACTTCAACGGGCAGAGAATTCCAGAGATGCACCACCCTTTGAGTGAAGAAGTTCCTCCTCAACTCTGATCTAAACTGCCCCCCTCTTATCTTGAGGCTGTGTCTTCTAGTCCTGCTATCCTTTCTCAGTGGGAAGAATCTCTCTACCTCTACCCTATCCATCCATTATTTTATACGTCTCTAAGATCCCCCCCCGATCCTTCTAAACACCAAGTACAGACCTAGTCTATTTGGTCTCTCTTCATGGGCCAACCCCCTCATCTCTGTTATCAGCCTAGTGAACCTCCTGTGCACTCCCTCCAAGGCCAATATATCCTTCTACAAGTGTGGTGACCAAAACTGCACACAGTACTCCAGCTGCAGCCTCACCAGTAGCCCTGTACAGTTGCAGCAAGACCTCCCTGCTTTTATATTCAATCCCCCTCGCTGTAAAGTCCAACATTCCATTCGCCTTCTTGATCACCTGCAGACTGGGTTTTTGCGACTCGCGCACGAGGACCCCCAGGTCCCTCTGCACCGTAGCATGCTGCAGCTTTTCGCCTTTTAAACAATAATCCCTCCTACTATTATTTCTGCCAAAGTGGATAACCTCACACTTACTAACATTATACTCCATCTGCCAGGTCCTCGCCCTCTTGCTCAGCCTTTCCAGATCTCTGCAGACTTTCCGCGCCTTCGACGCAATTTGCTTTTCCACTCATCTTCATGTCGTCAGCAAATTTTGTCACCCTACACTCAGCCCCCTCCTCCAGATCACCTATGTAAATGGTAAACAGTTGAGGCCCCAGTACCAATCCCTGTTGCACTCCACTAGTCACCAACTGCCAACCAGAATAGCACCCATTGATACCAACTCTCTGCTACGAAGTTAAGTGTCATAATAGTTAGACTTCAAATAATCACCAGGTATATTTGGCAGCAATTAACCTAGTCTTTCACAGTAATGGTACCTTTTAATTACAGTATCATTGCAGATCTTAAAATGTCTACAGTAAACTGATGCCCATTAAACTTAGAATCATAGAATCCTACAGTGCAGGTTGAAGCCATTCAGCCCATCAAGTCTGCACCAACCACAATCCCACCCAGGTCCTATTCCCATATCCCTCTAACCTATGCATTCCAGGATACCTAGCCTGCACATCTTTGGACTGTGGGAGGAAACTGGAGCACCTGGAGGAAACCCACGCAGACATGAGGAGAATGTGCAAACTCCACACAGATAGTGACCCAAACCGGGAATTGAACCCAGGTCACTGGAGCTGTGAAGCAGCAGTGCTGACCACTGTGCTTCCGTGCTGTAAACTTGGGCTCTGTCATTTCTCAAAAGGTTCCAGGCTGAGCAGTATATCAATGAAACATGTGAGGAGAGGTTTTAACCCAAGACTCGACTAATTAAATCAATGGCACAGGTTCTATTTCAAACCATCCTGTATGAATAAATGTTTGGAGATGAAGAATGAAGTACCAATAATCTTTGGGGAAAATCTCTACCTATTTTGATGAACCTGGTAGGTGAACATTTGCTAATAAATAAATTTTAAGGAAGACTCTGGATTCAGGAAGATATGTCTAACCAGCTGAACGTTTTGGATGTACCACTAAGATGGTGGATAATGTTAACACGCTCAATGTTAAAATTATGTTACCTTAAAATTATAATCAAGAATGTTCCTTGTACAGTAAGTGCTTCTGTTTATCAAGCACACTACCTTCTGATTGGTCTATTACTTGAGCAATAATAACAGAAAATGCTGCAAGTCAGACAGAACCGCAATGTTTACAGTCTCTCCATGGATGCTGCTGAGTTTTTCCAGTTTTCTGTTTCTATTTCAGATTTCCAGCATTGGCAGTATTTTGCTTTGCTTAGTTAAGCAATGCTGATGTGGTCACTGGGGAATTAGCAATCTACCCAAAAACATACAGCCACAAAGATGCACAAATCTGGATTCCTCTCCTTGACTGATTCTACTTCATTCGGGTCTGTGTAATAAAGCTTGCACAGTTCTGAAAACGATCAGTCATTTTACAAGTCACTCTCAGACATACAGCCTGCAGAATCTTGCCTGGGACTCGGGATCTGTGGTGTTGGAAAGGTCATTCTTCAGTACAGGGGATTTCCACGTCTTACGGACAAATTCCATGCAAGAATACCACGTGGGAGATTACTGGTAAAGATTTAAGATGCATAGAATTAGGAGAAAGATAGCAAGTGATTAGAAACTGATTCCAAGGAGAAGGAAACAGCAGGAGTTTAGTTATGTTTAGAAATTGGTAGCGATTGCCACAGATTTGTTCTGGGGCTACTTCTGTTCATGGTCCATCAATGACTTTAAAATGGGCCTAGGAGGAGAGTGAACATTGCAAGTGATACCAAGATAGCTACTTTAAACTAAGAAAAGTTTTAGCAAGGTGTGTAATGGGCATAAAGGGTCATTTAGCCTATTCAAAGCTGAGAAAGACAGATTTATAATGAGTAAAGGAATCAAAGGCTATGGGGTAAGGCAAGAAAGTGGATTTGAAGATTATCATATCAATCATGATCTCATTGAATAGTGGAGCAGAGTGGACAAATGGCCTACTTCTGCGTTTTATATACTAACAGGTAGAATTCAGTGTCCATAAGTCTGAGGTGATCTGTTTTGGTTTGTTCTGGTACTGCAGTTGCAGCAATGAGAATCATATTTCATGAAGAGCAGTTGGAGTTTAAATATACCGCATAGAAAATTGACCAAAGAACAGGAAACTGAAGGTCACATTTGCCAGCTACTACAGGGCACATGGGGTGGATAATATTCTAATGAGGCTCTCAGTTTTTGAGTTGTGCGTGCAGTTCTGGCCCCCTCATTATAGAAGGGATGTAATCACATTAGAGAAGGTTCAGAGGAGATTTATGAGGATGTTGCCAGGACTGGAATATTACAGCTACGAGGAAAGATTGGAGAGACTGGGCTTCTCCTTGGAACAAAGGAGGCTGAGGGGAGATTTATTTGAGATGCAGAAGATTGTGAGGGGTCTGGATAGAGTGGTTGGGAAGGGCTACTTACATTGGCAGAGAAGTCAGTGACTAGGGGATTTAAAGTGATTGGTAGAGAGGAGGTGAGGATTCAGCTTTCACCCAAAGGGTTTGGGGGAGGGGAGGGTTCTGGAAATCTTGTCTGAAAGGGTAGTAGATGCAGAAATCTTCAACTCATTGTAAAAATGTCTGCACCTGAAGTCCTGTCATTTTGAAGGCGATGAACCAAATGCTGGAAAGTGGAACAGGCTGCCTGGTTCATCTTGATGTGGGTATGCCGGCGTTGGACTGGCGTAAACACAGTAAAAAGTCTGACAACACCAGGTTTTAATCCAACCGATTTATTTGATAGTAAACGCACAAGCTTTCGAAAGCTTGTGCGTTTACTATCAAATAAATTGGTTGGATTAAAACCTGGTGGTGTCAGACTTTTTACTGGTTCATCTTGGTCAGTGCACACGATGGACAAGTGCCCTGTTAGGCTGTAAACATTTCTACATTTTCTAAATATTGGAATGGGAGGAGTGTGGGGCGTGGCAGTCATTAATTGATCCTTCAGGGAGTCAGCACAGTCTCAGTGGGCTGAATGGCCACCTCCTGTGCTGTAACATTTCTGTCACCATGGCAGTAAATTTCTCAGTAACTGAAAATTTAACGTCCCAAATCAACCATCAAAATCAATCAGATGTAATCTCTCAATTGTTTTGGATCTTTACTGAGGTTTTACTTGAAAGCCTCAGCATCTGAGGAAAGCCTGCTCGTGTGTCTCTGGATCTGTGTATCCAGTCTGTGACTGATAGCGATGCTGCATGCTGAGCATGTGTTCAAATCCCCAGAATGGAAAAGGATCCTCAGTACTGGGACATGTTTTTTCCAGTTCAAACAGGATTTTGTTTTTATGTAATGTATAACAATGTGTAATTGGTAAATTTTTACCTGATGAGAATTAATTTAGCAAAAGTTATATTTAGCTGACTGCTGGTTTCACATCTGTAATGGCTTTTGATTTTTGTCGGTGGAAAATTCATAGTTTGTGTATTTGAGCGATAATTGGATTTTAAATAAAGCTGTTTTTACTTCGCTTGGCTTTCTTGTTTTTTTAACAGATTCACTGTGTTTTGAAAGGTTCTTAACTGCGGTAAGCAGCACCATGGTTATGTTACAGAACTAGTAATTCAAAGATCAGGATTAATGAAATAACCAGAAAATGCTGCAAAAGCTCAGCAGGTCTGGCAGCATCCACAGACTGAGAAACAGGAGTTCATCTTCTGTGTTCGAGATTCTTCAGAGCAGGATTAATGATCTGGAGCATCTGTTCAAGTCTGGTGCAGGACCTGTTCAAACATTAGGGTTTTGCAATGGTAAACCAGTTTATAATGGGAGTCAGATCCAGCTCTGCAGGGTGGTAAGGCTGTGCTTTTGGGGTTGATATAATAGGACAACCAAGGTGCCTGCTAAATTCACTCTCAGCCCCAGACTTCTGAGGGCCAACAGTTACGGGAAATTGAACTATTCAGTCATATTTACGTGTGGGCTCAGTTACACTGCATGTTCTTAAACCTGGAGAGGGTTTCACCCTGTCCTAGTGTCCAATGGGTTTGTTTGGTATTGTCATTTGTGTAGAAGACAACCCCTGTCCAGTTTTTTTGATAGAACAGCCCAAGTGGAAATGCCATCTTCAGTTTAGAAACTATTACTGCTTCAATCATCTGATGGTAGGGATTTAACTAAGACTTCATCAGCCTCTGTTCATTGAGCCACTGAACTAAACCATCTATGTATCTGGAAACTCAACAAAGGCAAGCTCAGAGGCTGATGATTGACAGGTGAGGAGAATGTAAAACCCCCATCAATTAAACCTTCAGTTCAACTTGCTATCAGTATTTTGGAACAAGGAAGGTTTTAGTGAGGTGAGAATTGATCAGTAGTTGAAGCAGAATTGATCATGCTCTTAGATCATTATCTGATTCAATTGTCCCAAAAGTAGAAGTGGGCACACCCGGAGTAAACTCACGCAGTCACGGGGAGAACAAGCAAACTCCACACAGTTGACCTGGAAGCTGGAATTGAACCTGTATTTCTGGTGTTGGGAGGCAGCAGTGCTAACCACTGTGCTGCCCATAAACCCACCCATGTGTGTAATATTTATCAATTGCCACTTTGTTTAGCTTTTCCACACTTGAACCCCTTTTGCGGAGGGTGATGGAATCAGTGCGCCATTCCCAATAGTGCAACTGGCCAGGTGTATCACTTTCAGAGGTGACAGCGGATGCCTTAGTAATTATTTATCAAAATTCGCTGGAAGATTGGAAAATGGCTAATGTTACGCTGCTGTTTAAAAAAGGTAGCAGACAAAAGGCAGGGAATTATAGGCCGGTTAGTTTAACATCTGTAGTTGGAAAAATGCTAGAATCCGTCATCAAAGAAGAAATAGCGAGGCACCTAGAGGAGAATGGTTTGATCGAGCAGACACAGCACGGATTCCAAACAAAAGAACAAAAAAAAACAGGCCCTTCGGCCCAACGAGCCCGTGCTGCCATTTTAACACTACCAGTTCCCCATTCCCACCCCCCCCCACTCCACCCATGACCCTTGTCTATTGTTTTATGGCCATCCACATTGAGGGAAACCAATTTAGGGACAATTTATTCCTGCCAATCAGCCTAATAGCACATCTTTGGGGTGTGGGAGGAAACTGGAGCACCTGGAGAAAACCCACGCAAGCACGGGGAGAATGCGCAAACTCCCACAGACACCAGCCCAAATCCATGTGTCTGCACAGCAATCAGCGATAGTCACTGAGCTGTCGTCTTGCCCAGCATCTGGTCCAGTTTAAGCGTACACTAACGACATGAAGCACTAGTCCAATCTTGAGCAATCAAGAGCAGCCCAAGTACGACCCATCGTGTGTATGCCCCTCGTTGGACAACAAGGCAGACCAACTTAAAACCTGTGAATGAAAAAAAACATTATTATCATATACCATATCCATTTACCTTACCAGGGACGCCCCGTTAAGGGGAAGTCGTGTTTGACGAATTTATTGGATTTCTATGAGGATGTGACTAGTGCAGTAGACAGAGGGGAACCGGTGGATGTGTTTTTAGATTTCCAGAAGGCGTTTAATAAGGTGCCTCATAAAAGGTTGCTACAGAAGGTTAGGGTGCACGGAGTTGGGGGTAAGGTGTTAGCATGGATAGAGGATTGGTTATCTAATAGTGGCTAAGAGGGGACCTTATTGAAACATATAAGATGATTAGAGGTTTAGATAGGGTGGACGGTGATAGCCTTTTTCCTCGGATGGAGAAAGCTAGCACGAGGCGGCATAGCTTTAAATTAAGGTGTGGTAGATATAGGACGGATGTCAGGGGTAGGTTCTTTACCCAGAGGGTGGTGAGGGATTGGAATGCCCTGCCTGCTGCAGTTGTAGATGCGCCTAGTTTGGGGGCGTTTAAGTGATCCGTGGATAGGTTTATGGATGGAAAGGGATTGGTTTAGGTTAGAGGGTCATTGCTTTTTTAATTGATCGGCGCAACATCGTGGGCCGAAGGGCCTGTTCTGCGCTGTTATGTTCTATGTTTAATAGGAAGCAGAGAGTTGGTATCAATGGGTACTATTCTGGTTGGCAGTTGTGACTAGTGGAGTGCTGCAGGGATTGGTGCTGGGACCTCAGCTATTGACCATTTATATAGATGATCTGGAGGAGGGGGCTGAGTGTAGGGTGACGAAATTTACTGATGACACAAAGATGAGTGGAAAAGCAAATTGTGTGGAGGGTGTGGAAAGTCTGCAGAGGGATCTGGATAGGCTGAGCGAGTGGGCGAGGACCTGGCAGATGGAGTATAATGTTAGCAAGTGTGAGGTTATCCACTTTGGCAGGAATAATAGGAGGGATTATTATTTAAAAGGCGAAAAGCTGCAGCATGCTACGGTGCAGAGGGACCTGGGGGTCCTTGTGCATGAATCGCAAAAACCCAGTCTGCAGGTGCAGCAGGTGATCAAGAAGGCGAATGGAATGTTGGCCTTTATAGCGAGGGGGATAGAATATAAAAGCAGGGAGGTCTTGCTGCAACTGTACAGGGCACTGGTGAGGCCGCAGCCGGAGTACTGTGTCCAGTTTTGGTCGACACACTTGCGGAAGGATATATTGGCCTTGGAGGGAGTGCAGAGGAGGTTCATTAGGCTGATACCAGAGATGAGGGGGTTGGACTATGAAGAGAGACTAAATAGACTGGGTCTGTACTCGTTGGAGTTTAGAAGGATGAGGGGGGATCTTACAGAGACTTATAAGATAATGAAGGGGGTGGATAGGGTAGAGGTAGAGATTCTTCCCGCTGAGAAAGGATAGCAGGACTAGAGGGCACAGCCTCAAGATAAGGGATGGGGTGGGGGACAGTTTAGAACGGAGTTGAGGAGGAACTTCTTCACTCAAAGGGTGGTGAGTCTCTGGAATTCTCTGCCCGTTGAAGTGGTGGAGGCTACCTCGCTGAATATATTTAAGTCACGGGTAGATCGGTTTCTGATAGGGGAAGTAAAGGTTATGGGGAAAATGGTGGGGCAGGCTCGAAGGGCTGGATGGCCTACTCCTGCTCCTATTTCTTATGTTCTTATGAGAACATGCAAACTCCCCACAGACAGTAACCCAAGACTAGAATTGAACACAGGCTCCTGGTGCTGTGAGGCAGAAGCAGCAACCACTGTATCGCCCTATATATGCACTTACATTTATACTCAGCTGTGTTGAATGCTTTTTTGCCACCTGCATGCCACTGTCCAGATATGACATGTCAGTTAATTAGTTGCATAGTTGGCCACAATTGGACCCAATGCTACCACTTTATCTCTGAAAGGTGCCAGATCAGATTAGCCAGGAAGGGTAAGGTATCTCACAATTCCGAGCACCAGGCTGTTACTGTGTAATTTTGGCCATTAACAGGATAGTGCATCAAACCAGAAAGATGCAGCGTGGTAAATGAATATAAGAATAATGAAATATGTGAATTTCAATGTCAGCACCCAGTCATTGCCAGATATGTTGGCCGTTGACCCAATGACTGCAGCTTGTAACAAACAGCACACCTGTTTGCTGTTTACAACAGGCAGAATACTGACTGTAGTCAAGGTGCCAATGCTTACAAAATTCAGAACATAAAGCCCAAAGTGATTCTATGATTGGACAGCATTTACTGAACAACCCTAAGTGCACTGAGAATTACACTAACAACCAATGTGAGAGTATAACTCACTTACTGCAGACTGTGAGGGAGTGGACAGTGCGGGACTGATATATGAGGAGAGATTGACTTGGTTAGGATTGTTTTCGCTGGAGTTCAGACAAATGAGGGTGAAAGAACTTATAAAATTCTAACAGGACTAGTCAGGGTAGATGCAGGGAGGATATTCCCGATGGTGGGGGAGTCCAGAACCAGGGGTCACAGTCTGAGAATTCAGGGTAGATCATTTAGGACGGAGGTGAGGAGACATTTCTTCACCCAAAGAATGGTGAGCCTGTGGAATTCATTCCCACAGGAAGTAGTTGATGTCAAAACATTGAATGTATTCAAGAGGCGGGTGGATAGAGCACTTGGGGCGAATGGGATCAAAGGTTATGGGGTGAAAGCAGGATTAGGCTGTTGAATAGTGGAACAGGCTTGAAGGGCCAAATGGCCTCCTCCTGCTCCTATCTTCCATATATTTCTATACCGAGGGAGTGGATACTAAGGGAGTGGATACCGAGGGAGTGGATACTGAAGAAGGAAAAGAGTTAATGAATTTAATGAATTTTGTACTTAACGTATATCACAAACATAACCCTTCCTCATGGCTGATCTCCTCGAGCTTATACTGCTCCTGGCGTCAATGTAAATTATTTATTCATATTTTCCTAACTTGTTCATGTCTTTCATTCTTTAACTTTCATTTCCATAAAGACAGATAGTTAAATGTGACTATTATTTTACAGACATTGCAAACCTTACCTGTTTGTATTAGCTAAACATAGTTAAACAGCTGCAGATGGTAGAGTGCAATAAAGATTATTTGACAGGAGGACTCCTGCTGGGAAGCCGCGACCACACAAGTTACTTCAATGGAGAAGCTGCTGGAAAAGCTGTGGATCGTGACCATACCGATGGCTGTGTTGTGACTGAAGCTGCCAGACCAACTGCGGGTCCTGGCTGAAGCCGGGGGGCTGCATCATGACTGGAGTCGGAAGTGTTGCGAGTCCTGACAGATACCAGAATTTGCATCATGACAGGTGTTGGGAACCATAATGTATAAATACGCACACTTATTTGTGTTCAGAGAGAAGCCTGGTAAACTGCTGTTAGGTGCCAGATCTCTCCCAAAAGCTTTTGTAATAAACTACTGCACTTTGACTCACTAACAGTCTCAGAGATGTCCTTTTACCTACAACAATTTGGTGCTGAAACCCAGGATTCTGTTTGCGGGTTCGGCTGAATGGCCACAACCGGGGCACTGGAATAGAATGCTGAACTTAATAGAGTGAGTCAGACTACAGCGGATGATCATCTGTGACGAGAATCTGTGATGAGAGAATGTGAGAGTGAAGGACATCTGAACTGAACATATACGGACAAGGAGGCGCTTGTCTTTAACACCCAGCTTTAGACTGGTTGGTAAGAGGGGAAATCCCACACATGAAGGTCAGGAGACTGGAGAAAGAGATGCTTGGAGTGTGATGTTTAGACGTGAGTAAGAAAGAGACTGAGTGATCGCTGGAGTAGAAGGAAAAGCCGGCTTGATAGTGTAGGCTTACTAGTGTAAGCGGTGGTATAGAGGGATCCCTGACAGGTATCACCAAATTCTGATGAGAACGACTTAGGAGGGGAGAGCGAGAAGGGAGAATAGACAATTCCAGGTGGTGAGTATTATGGCGGAATTACAAGAACAGTGGGACCTCCCTCCCCGGCCTCCCCCCACTCCCCGGGATCCCTGATAAATGAATGTATGACTGAGAGGGACAGGGTCATTAAACAGATGAGAAAAGGGGGTGGGACTCATCTCACCCATTAGACCAACAACGGAAATGGTTGGAAAAAGAAAAGACAGAACTAAGAAAATTGGAGTTCTCTTAGTTCACCAATTGGCCGGATTAATTGAACAAGTCTCAGTCTCGGGTAAGAAACAGGCTGACGACAAAGCAAAAATCTAAATGTTGGAATCACGCATTAGAGAACTAGAAAAGAGAAACCTAATTTTAGAGGACCCTGGCTGGGAACCTTTGCCTCCCTGTAGGTCGGCCATAAAACCCTCGGCACCCGTAGGAGACTTCGACCCTGATGTGGAAGAGGTCGATGATCTCGCTCCCATAACTCGGGGCTGGACATTACAGAATCCCACCGCCTGTTACAAACCCTTTATCCCAGGAGAAAAACAACAAGTTTTGTTATCCCTGGGAAGGCTCCGGTCCTGGAGCAAATTTTGGGCAGAACTGGACACCATTTGGATTGGCTACGAGTTACATTGCGGGATATAGACCAGTTGGTAATGGGTGACGGAGTGGGCCAGAATAACGCCACAGACCGAGCTCAGTTGGATTACCGAGGTGAAAGGCGGACGGAGACGAACGCTGAGATCAATGCAGTGGTGGAACTGTTTAATTGGTTTAAGGTGGAATCCAATGGTTCTGGACCAACTGGTCGAGAATTACCAATACTAAACAACAAAGGGGTGAAGGAGCTCCGAATCTGGGGAGCGACTCCTCAGAGTTTACCAGGAATGTTCGGGGATACCCAAAACCGCCCGAACAGATAGAGCCTTTTCACAAGCATTTAAAGACGGGCTATCGCCAACTCCCCAAAAAATCCTTAAAATGGGAATTCCTAGTACCCAGAACTATGATAAATTAGTGGAATGAGCTTCTGGGATTAAGGACGGACCAGACAATAAACAATACTCAAGGGTGAAGCAGGATCACACAGCCTTAACTAATGGGATCAAGCCTAAGGGGAGTTGTCATAATTGTGGGAAGCCAGGACATTTCACCCGGGACTGTAGGGCCCTGAAGGGGGTGGGGGCGGCGGGGTGGGGGGGGGGGGGGTGGGGGGGGGGGGCGGCGGGTAAGAGGGAAATGCTGACATACCAATTTTGCAATAAGAATGGCCACACAGAGGCCACTTGTTGGAGCAAGCATGGACAACCAACCTAGTCAGGCTTCCTCTGCCATCACGGAAGGGATAAACTGACAAGGGGCAAGTTTGGGTAAGAAGGAATCTATGTGTCTTCACTAGTCGGGGGGCCAACAATGTGAAATGCTGGTGGACACGAGAGCCTCTGTATCCATCACTGACCTACCCTCACGCACCACTAATAAAATGATCTATGTAAGAGGAATTAATGGACAGGAGACCTCGCCCACTTAAGCAAAACCATCCTAGTAGAAATAAATAACCTGTATATAAATTTTATGAATGTAAAAATAATGAAGGAACATTTATGGGGAATGACCTGATGAAGTGACTTAATAGATTGTGGGAAGGGCAAATTAATTTGGTACCTCCCCAACGGGAGAAAGGACAGAGTAGGAACACACAAAGAACAACACAGCACGGGAAACAGGCCCTTCGGCCCAATGAGCCCGCACCGCCATCTTAACATTGTGTTTTTCCTCCTCCACCCTTGACCCATGTCTATGCTTATGGTACCCCCATTGGAAACCAGATTAAGGGGAGAATAATTTAGGGATAATTTGTTACACCAATCAGCCTAAGAGCACATCTTTGGGGTGTGGGAGGAAACCGGAGCACCCAGAGGAAACCCACGCAGTCACAGGGAGAATGTGCAAACTCCCACAGACACCGGCCCAAATCCATGTATCTGCACAGCTAGCAGTGATAGTCACTGAGCTGTCGTGGTGCCCATCTGCTGGTCCCGGTTTAAGTGTACACAAACGACGTGAAGCACTAGGCCACTCTCGAAACATCCAAGAGCAGCCCACGCACGACCCACCGTGTGCATGCCCCTCGTTAGACAACAAGGTGGACCAACACACCTGCGGAGTAAAAGAGAAAAACATCAACACATGTAACAGTTGATTTCCAGGAACATCCCGAGGCTCTGACCCTCCATCCCTGTTTCACTCATGTGCCTATCTAAGTAAACCTTAAACAAGTCCAGCGTGCCTGCCTCCACCACCTTACTTGGCAGTGCATTCCATACCCCCACGACCCTCTGTGTGAAAAACCTCCCTCTAGCATCCAAATTATACCTCTCCCCCCTCACCCTAAGCTCGTCTCCAATATTTGTCTCCAATCTAGGGAAAAGTCTGCCACTGTTTAGTCTATCTACACCCTTCATTATTTTATACACCTCTATCAGATCCCCCCTTAATCTCCGTCTTTCTAAGGAAAAGTTTACTCAATCTTTCCTCATAACCCAGTCCTTCCATACCAGGCAGCATCCTGGTAAACCTCCTCTGCACTCTCTCCAGAGTCTCCACGTCCTTCCGGTAGTAAGGTGACCAGAACTGGACGCAGTTCTCCAAATGTGGTCTAACCAACGTTCTGTTCCACTGCAGCATTAGACGCCAGCTCTTACACCCTATACCCCTTCCTATAAAGGCTAGCATTCCATAAGCCATGGTGTAAACCATTTAGGAACCATCCATCTGCAATAGGGCATGACTGGTCAGTTAGAAGGTAATGGATTTGCTGCCATTTGTGCCTCAGTTCCAGCAGTATGGGCAAAAACTAAATTAGATACCGGGCTAATTAAAATTGACTCATAATAGTGAAAGGTTCAGAGCATAAACCTCACTGACAATATCCGATTACACCTGAAGCCAAGAAGGCAGTTGAGGAAATTTTGAAGGATTGGTGGGAAAAGGGATCCTGTGGGAGAAGACGAGTACCACCAACTCCAGCCACAGAGGGAAAGTATCAGTGGAATTGTGTAGACTTGGGGACAGAACATCGCAAACATTTCAGTAACGATGTCTATTGTAACCATCCGACAGATGGGATAGGCCCCTGTGAGGTAACCCGTAGGGACCGTTGCTCGGGATTCCTTAACTGTATCATTTTGCCAACTCTGTTGGAGGGGAGAGGTGATTGGGGTCTCCCATGCAACTAACTTAGTGTAACTGGAATTTCCGGTGTTTAGCTGGGGAGCCGGGATGGACCTGTGCCCGGCAACAGCAGAGGGCTCGGGGGATGAGTACATCAACACAAGATTTGGCCGATCCAAGAGGTCATTGCACCAGTCCGTTAAAGTCTGACCCCATCATACGAACCCTTTTGTGTATATGTCTCACTAGTATGCATTACAGTCATGTTTGAGCAAGTGCTGCGTCGGCTCACACATTCCCACGCATGGAGGAAAGGTGGGGAAGTCCTTTATTCCCTATCCCTTTGTCAACTCCGGAAATGGTAGAATGGAACCAAGGACGAGACAAGGAAAGTGACATTTAAAACTCCATCAGGTACCACTCTGCAAGGTACTTTCAATGTCCACGACAGCGGTATTGTTTTGGGGTTAGGAGACGGAGGGTGCACTCCATCAGCCTTTAAGAACCATTACCAGCCTCACTATAATAGATCAGACTCTCCTCCCCACTTCGTTGTGAAAAACCAACAATGGGATCTATCTGCTTGGTACGAAATGGAACCTTACCTGTTGGCCGCAGCTACTGTACGCAGCAGGTTAATGTCATCAGTGGAGCCTGGGCTTTGGTGCAACAGAGTACAATCCATTGCCCCGTGGCCGATGTCCCGGTCAACCTCTCCTCGGCTTATGTGAGTAGTATGACTCCATATAATGGTGCCTATTTTGTCTGTGGAAACAATGCCTACCTGTGGCTTCCATGGGATTGGGCAGGATCGTGTTATTTAGCATATGTGGTATCCTATATTCACCATTACACTGACTTACGGGACTACTCTGAGATGCTTTTAGTAAGGCATTTGACAAAGTCCCTCATGGCAGGTTGGTGCAAAAGGTTAAATCGCACAGGATAAAAGGTGAGCTAGCGAGATGGGTGGAGAACTGGCTTGGCCATAGAAGACAGAGGGTAGCAGTGGAAGGGTCTTTTTCCGGTTGGAGATCTGTGACTAGTGGTGTTCCGCAGGGCTCTGTACTGGGACCTCTGCTGTTTGTGATATATATAAATGATTTGGAAGAAGATGTAGCTGGTGTGATCAGTAAGTTTGTGAACGACACAAAGATTGCTGGACTTGCCGATAGCGATGAACATTGTCAGAGAATACAACAGGATATGGATAGCCTGGAAAATTGGGCGGAGAAATGGCAGATGGAATTTAATCCAGATAAATGTGAAGTGATGCATTTCAGTAGATCTAATGTAGCGGGGAGCTATACAATAAATGGCAGAACCATCAGGAGTATAGACACACAGAGGAACCACAGATCTTTAAAGGTGGCAGCACAGGTGGAGAGGGTGGTGAAGAAAGCATATGGCATGCTTGCCTTTATTGGATGGGGCATAGAGTATAAAAGTTGGCATATGATGTTGCAGCTATATAGAGCGTTGGTTAGGCCACATTTGGAATACTGCGTCCAGTTGAGACCAGAGGATCCCAGCCATGGGCGAGGTCGGAAAATCCCAGCTGTAGGCGAGGCCGGAGAATTCTGGCCCACAACTCTACAAACTGAATTGCTCTGGGAATTATTCACTGATTGCCCAACACTTGCTTCTGTGTGTGACAATTGTCCTGATGTAGCAATCAAGAATTCTCGGCTTGGTTTCGTGACTAACTTTGAGTTGATCTTAACATTCAGGGCTATGGGCCAAGTGCCGGTAAATGGGATAAAGTGGGAGATCAGGTGTTTCTTGTCAGTGCAGACTCGATGGGCTGAAGGGCCTCTTCTGCACTGTATGATACTATGTTCTCCTTGTGCTGGTATTGGTGGGGATTGAGAAGCCGGACAAAGCTCTTTCTGAAGTCAGAGCCCAAGGATTGAATCATTGGAGGGACAGCAGGGACCAGGCTCCTCACACAGTCTGTATTCACACTGTGTGAATTATTTCCTGTCGCATTAAAAGGACTCAGCCTGAGCCAGTGTCACAGCCGGATCAAAACTCTGCGTCATTGCAGTTTCAGAAGCTGATAATATTGAGAATCTAATCTCGCTCGAGTGAATGTGTGGAATTAAATAAAAGCTCTTTGAGCAGAGTTACATTTCCAACAACTTCACTTGGACTATTTCTAACTGCAACTTTTTCAAAGATTTTTTGCCTTTTTTTTGGAATTCTCTCTGTTGTGTTTTTGAAATGATTACTGCAACGTTACAGTTTGCAAACGGGGTTTAAAATGTCAGATTAAGCAGAGTGTGAACGTGTGTCTCTCACCACCCGCGGGGAGAGAGCAGCTGACTGGAGAAATCAGTCATATGACTCAGTAATTGGAGAGAGAATCATTGTCAATCCAGGGGTTACAGCTCAATCTGACAACCAGGTAAACAGCAGCTAACGGATTAGTGTTAATCCCAGCTGGAGTAGTTATTGATAAGGAGCTGTGATAGGCCGTTCTCTGTTACAGGATGTGAAGAAAACATTTCTAAACCCTTTCTCAACACAAACTATCTTAAATATTGACCCCTTATTAACAAGTTCAGTTTATGTAGAGAGGCTGACATTGTCAATCACAATCCTCTACAGCTTTCTGTGGTAGAGAATTCCACAGGCTCACCAATCTCTGAGTGAAGCAGTTTCTCTTTATCTCAGTCCTCAAAGGCCAGTCCTATCTCCTGCGACGGTGACTCCCTTGTTCCAGACCTCCCCTCACCCACCATCAATATTCTGTTGGAGAGTTAGCACAGACTTGATGGGCTGGATGGCCTCTTTCTGCACTGTAGGGAAACTGTGATATTAATTCATTCATTATTTCCATGGCTATCTCCGTTGGCAGGCTGGAATGTGGATTATCAGGCCCGAGAAATATTCATTTCTGTTAATAATACTAATTTCCTTCAATTCTTCCTTCTCACTAGACCCTAATTAGAGACAGGCAATAAAAATGCACACATTCCATGAAAGACTAAAGAAAGAAAATAATTAAAGATTAACTAATTGTTCTTATACAGTTGAGATCATTGTTTTCCCCAGTGATATAATTCCAATGTCTGTTCCAGATGACTGTTCCCATTTTCACTTCTCAAACCCTTCCGCTCTCTGAAGGTGAATTTCTGATCCATTCTAATGGCATTTCTTTCTCTGTAGTCTCTCCTTTGTCTCCAATCTCTCTTTCACTCTCCTAATGTTGATACTTCCTTCATAAATTTCAAGCTTTCTTCTTTGATCAATGGAACGAAGCAAATGGAAATCTCATTTCAACAATACATTAATAGTTTGTAACTTACAAGCAGGTATTGGTGATATAAAAACATTGACATATTTATGGCCTAGGCAACCACACCCATATCCCATAAAAGCATTAAAAAAATATACAGCAGGACCAACCCTCCCCCTCAGGATTCCTGTTTTTCCTGAAATGTTTTATAGATGGTAAGGAGCTAAAGGCAAAATGAATCGTTTATTGGAAGCACCAATCAGAACACACTTAAAGTAGCAAAATGCAAACTCTGAGCAGACAATGTCCAGGAAGAAGGAGGTTTTCTGTAAAGATTCTCTCTCATTTCATACCACCAGCTAGAATCTCAGGAATCCCAGGAATGTACAAGAATGTGGATCCACCTTCCCACCACTCTGCACTCTCTGGAACAGATTTAAAGCCCCAGCAAAATAACCACCCAGGCAAGAATTAATGCTTCCATAAATTTCCCTCAACAATCCTCAATGTTTTGCCTAAGGAAGCAATCTTACAAAAAAAATTCTAAGTCTGGTACAAGTGTGACAATGGGATGGTTTCTGATCCAGTTTTTGGGGCGAGTCTGAATCTGTTACCAAATCCACTTAGAGTAAAAAACAAGGACACTTCCTCACCTGTAGAGGGAGGGGCGGGGCTTAAATCACCTGTAGAGGGAGGGGCGGGGCTTAAATCACCTGTAGAGGGAGGGCGGGGCTTAAATCACCTGTAGAGGGAGGGGCGGGGCTTAAATCACCTGTAGAGGGAGGGCGGGGCTTAAATCACCTGTAGAGGGAGGGGCGGGGCTTAAATCACCTGTAGAGGGAGGGGCAGGGCTTAAATCACCTGTAGAGGGAAGGGCGGGGCTTAAATCACCTGAAGCTGTCTGAGAGCAGCAGGGGGCGCCACTTCACATGCCCCTCTGCTCTGAGAATGGGCCGTCTGTCACTCAGCCTCTGCTGCTCTCAGCCAGTCTCAAACACAGGACCCCCCTTCCCCAGCTACTAATGAGGCCCACTGCCTATCATGACCCCCCCCCACACCCCGCCCCACCTGCCTGGACTGATCTACCCCGTGACCTCCCCGCCCACTCAGACCGATCCTCCCCTCCATTCCCCTACCAATTGTAATGCAGAGTAGCAATGGGCCCTCACCCCTCCCGATAGCCAGCCCCGACTACTCCCAATGGCTGGATTGGCGGGCAGTGAGGAGCAGTACAGTGGGACATTGATAGGCTGGTTGATTGGGCAGATACCTGGCAAATGGAGTTTAATCCGGATAAATGTGAGGTGATGCATTTTGGCCAGAATAATGTAGGGGGAAGTTATATGATAAAGGGTAAGCCCGTAAGGAGTATAGAATCACAGCAAGACCTGGGGGTGCAAGTGCACAAGTCTTTGAAGGTGGCAGTGCAAGTGGAGAGTGTGGTGAAGAAAGCCTATGGTATGTTAGCCTTTATAGGAAGGGGTATAGAATACAAGAGCTGGAGTCTAATGTTGCAGTTGTACAGAACGTTGGTTAGGCCGCATTTGGAGTACTGCATCCAGTTCTGGTCGCCTTACTACCGGAAGGACGTGGAGACTCTGGAGAGAGTGCAGAGGAGGTTTACCAGGATGTTGCCTGGTATGGAAGGACTGGGGTATGAGGAAAGATTGAACAAATTGGGGCTCTTTTCCCTTGAAAGACGCCGACTGAGGGGGGATCTAATAGAGGTATATAAGATTATGAAGGGTATAGATAGAGTAAACAGAGGTAAGCTATTTCCTATGATAGAGACACATAGGACAAGGGGCCATGGGCTTAAGGTGAGGGGGGAGAGGTATAACACAGATATTAGAGGGAGGTTTTTCACACAGAGGGTAGTGGGGGTATGGAATGCTCTGCCAAGTAAGGTGGTGGAGGCAAACACGCTAGAGTCCTTTAAGAGTAACTTAGACAGGCACATGAGTGGGTTGGAGATGGGTGGATATAGGAGATCCTTTTAAATAAGGTTCATTAGCATTGGGGCTTCCCTGGTAAGGCAAATGGGTATGGTATAATAGTAATGTTTTTTCTCTTTTCATTTACAGGTTTTAAGTCGGTCCGCCTTGTTGTCCAACGAGGGGCATACACGCGATGGGTCGTACTGGGGCTGCTCTTGGTTGTTCGAGATTGGCCTAGTGCTTCATGTCGTTAGTGTGTGCCTAAACTGGACCAGATACTGGGCAAGATGGCAGCTCAGTGACTATCACTGATTGCTGTGCAGACACATGGATTTGGGCCGGTGTCTGTGTGAGTTTGCGCATTCTCCCCGTGCTTGCGTGGGTTTTCTCCGGGTGCTCCGGTTTCCTCCCACACCCCAAAGATGAGGTTGGCTGATTGGCAGGAATAAATTGTCCCTAAATCAGTTTCCCTCAATCTGGATGGCCATAAAAACAATAGATAAGGGTCATGGGTGGAGGGTCATGGGTCATGGGTCATGGGACTGGTAATGTTAAAATGGCAGCGTGGGCTCGTTGGGCCAAAGGGCCTGTTTCCCGGGCTGTTTTTGTTCTTTGTTCTTTGTCTAATTTGGATTAGCAGCAGTCCTGCAGTATTAGTCTCACTTCATTCATGACCATGTCCAAGGTAAAGATTTGATTTTGATTTTATTACTGTCACATGTATAAGTATTGTTCCTTTAGCGCTACACAGACAAAGTATCTCATTCATAGAAAAGGAAACGAGAGAGTGCAGAATGTCATAGCTAGGGTGCAGAGAAAGATCAAATTAATGTGGGGTAGTCTATTCAAAAGTCAGATTGCAGCAGGGAAGAAAGTGCTTCTTGAATTGGTTGGTACTTATTCTCAGACTTTTGTATCTTTTTCCCAATGGAAGAAGGTGGGAGAGAATGTCCGGGGTGCGTGGGATCCTTAATTATGCTGGCTGCTTTGCTGAGGCAGTGGGAAGTGTCAATGGACAGGAGGCTGGTTTGTGTGATGGATTGGGCGACATTCTTGTCCTTTTGTAGTTCCTTGCGGTCTTGGGCAGAGCAGGAGCCCATACCAAGCTGTGATACAGCCAGAAAGAATGCTTTCTATGGTGCATCTGTAAAAATTGGTGAGAGTCGTAGCTGATATTCCAAATTTCCTCTGTCTTCTGAGAAAGTAGAGGCGTTGGTGGGGCTTTCTTAACTGTGGTGTCAGCATGGGGGGGACCAGGACAGGTTGTTGGTGATCTGGACACCTAAAAATTTGAAGCTCTCAACAATCTTTTCTATTTTGTCCCCATTGATGTAGACAGGGTCATGCTCTCTATTACACTTCCTGAAGTCGATGACAATCTCCTTTGTCTTGTTGACATTGAGGGAGTGATTATTGTCATCGCTCCAGTTCACCAGATTCTCTGTCTCAATCCTGTATTCTGTCTCGTCAGTGATCTGACCCACTGCTGTGGTGTCGTCAGCAAACTTGAAAATTGAGTTGGAGGAGAATTTGGAACACTGGGGTGACTGAATCCCTCATAAAGTGAGTGGGAGTGGGAGAGTAAGACCTGTGATTGGGTAGTTACAGAAATGCAACATAAATAGTTAAAATCTGGCTAAATTATTGTTAAAATGTTGATGGGGGAAGGTGTAGTGAGTGTAATGTGTTAGGTTAACGAGTGATGTATCAATGATATCAGGCAGTCATGTGTTAGACTATCTCCTGAGAGGTTGGGACGCAGTGATCAGGAGTAACGTACCTGTCCATAAACTAACTTCAAACAAGTACCCGAGTAAAACTACAGTCTGTCTGAGGAAGGTAGGTCACATCTACCCGTAAACAAGAATCACACCGAGTCCACGCATCACCTGTACAGTTAATTGTCACTACATTCCTGTACTGCGATGAGAGCTAGACTGTATCAGTAAAACCCAAGTGTGAAAGTGAGATTCCACTAACAATTCCTCCACCCCATCCTCCAGGTTCAATGGGAGGATGGTCAAACAAGCTTGCATTCTTCTTGAAGCCAATCCCACAAACATTCAGGCAGAACTCCAACCAAAAACTCTCTCTCCATAAGGTCCCATTCTCAACTCCCAGAAGGTCTTCTTTCTGGGGGGGGGGGGGGACAAAGAAAACATTTCAAAGATTCTCCGAAACTCCCCTTGAAGCACAGTGGCATTGGTATTAATGATTGGGAGGAGGTTGCTAGCAATCGTTCAAAATGACAGCAATATGTCCATTCTGATGCATTATGCTTTGAATCACAATGTCTTAAGAGGCAGAACACGGAAGAAAAGGAAGCAAATTTTGCACTCCAGATCCCAATTTCCCATGGGAAATCCTGTCCTGTGTCCAAAGACCCACGGATTGAGAACTGGCCTGTTTAGTCACGAGACCCATGGCAGAAACAGAACGCTGAGCAGCTGTAACCCTCGAATCACAGGTCAGGTCTCATTGGTGAGATGGTAATGGGAGAGTGGGGGATACACCGGGCCATGAGGTACAGGTTGTGGCTGACAAAAAAATTCTGCTGCTGCTGGCCCATAGCGCCTCCTGGAGGCTCAGTCCTGAGCTGTGAGATTTGTTTGAAATTTATCCCATTTAACAGAGCTGAACAGTAAGATGCACAGTATCCTCAACGTAAAGGTGGGATTTTGTCTCGAGGACTGTGGTCACTCTTACTGACTGTGTTATGGACAGGTACATCTGCAGCAGGATGTGGACAAGGTCAAATAGGTTTCCTCTCTTTAGATTCCACACCATTTGCCAGAGGCCCAGCCTGACAGCTAGTTCTGTGGCTGCCAAGTCACTCTTGGTGATGGATATCAAAGTCCCTACCCAGACATTCTGCATTCTTGCAACCCTCAGCAGTTCTTCCAAATGGTGTTCAACATGGAGGAAAACTGGTTCAGCAGCTGAGGGAGAATCAGCAGGAGGCTTCCTTGCCCATGTTTGACCTGATATCATGAGACTTCATGGGGTCCAGAGTCAATGTTGAGGGCTCCCAAGGAAACTCCCTCCTTTGGAGAGGGTGCAGAGGAGGTTTACCAGGATGTTGCCTGGTATGCAGGGGAGGTCCTATGAGGAGAGACTGAGGGATTTGGGGTTGTTTTCACTGGAAAGAAGGCGGCTAAGAGGGGATCTTATAGAAACATATAAGATGATTAGAGGTTTAGATAGGGTGGATAGTGATAGCCTGTTTCCTCGGATGGAGAAATCTAGCACGAGGGGGCATGGCTTTAAATTAAGGGGGGGTAGTTATAGGACGGATGTCAGGGGTAGGTTCTTTACCCAGAGGGTGGTGAGGGACTGGAATGCCCTGCCTGCTGCAGTTGTAAATGCGCCTAGTTTGGGGGCGTTTAAGAGATTGGTGGATAGGTATATGGACGAAAAAGGAGTGGTTTAGATTAGTGGGTCAATGTTTTTTTTTAAAAATAAGACTGGTCGGCGCAACATTGTGGGCCGAAGGGCCTGTTCCGCGCTGTAATGTTCTATGTTCTATGTTCTATGATGGTATATCATTGTGTTGGTGGACAGGACATACCCAGGGATGGTGTCTGCGATGTTATTTGTAAACTTTGATTATATATAGAACATAGAACATTACAGCGCAGAACAGGCCCTTCGGCCCACGATGTTGCGCCGACCAGTTAAAAAAAAATTTAAAAAAAAATTCCCTGAGAATAACTATGTCAGGCTGTTGTTTGATTAATGTGTGAGACAGCTCTCCCAGTTTTGGCACTAGCCCCCAAATGTTAGTAAAGTCTTTAAAATTTGAAGTTTATTTATTGGTTTACATTAACACTGCAATTGAGTTACTGTGAACATCCCTACAATGCAGGAGGCCATTCTGCCCATCAAGTATGCACCGACTTTCCAGAAGAGCATCTTAACCAGGCCCAACCTCTTGTCTTATTCCTGTAACCCCATTCATTTGCCATGGTTAACCTACTTCACCATCTTGGGACACTGAGGGGCGATTTAGCATGGCCCATCCACCTAACCTGCACATCTTTGAACTGTGGGAACACCAGGAGGGAACCCATGAAGGCCTGGGCAAATGTCAAACTCCGCACAGATAGTCATCCAAGACTGGAATCGAACCCAATGTTGTCATCCAATGACTACTTTCTGCTTCACGTTTACTGTTACTACTCTCGGAACAGAGACTGTTAGTGATGCAGAATCATCTGGTTTGATGTGGTAGCTTACCAGCGATGTCACATTTGAAAAGGTCTCTGGATTCTCGAATCACTGCCAGCACTGACTTCCAACAAAGGCCTTTCTTCACCAGCTGTTTCAACACGTGTGCTCAGCCCGAGCTCCCTGGGGGGGGGGGGGAACATTCCCGAGCTCCCTGGGGGGGGGGAAACATTCCCGAGCTCCCCGGGGGGGGGGAAACATTCCCGAGCTCCCCGGGGTGGGGGAACATTCCCGAGCTCCCTGGGGGGGGGGAAACATTCCCGAGCTCCCCTGGGGGGGGGGAACATTCCCGAGCTCCCCGGGGGGGGAACATTCCCGAGCTCCCTGGGGGGGGAACATTCCCGAGCTCCCCGGGGGGGGGAACATTCCCGAGCTCCCCGGGGGGGGGGAACATTCCCGAGCTCCCCGGGGGGGGAACATTCCCGAGCTCCCCGGGGGGGGGAACATTCCCGAGCTCCCCGGGGGGGGGGAACATTCCCGAGCTCCCCGGGGGGGGAACATTCCCGAGCTCCCCGGGGGGGGGGAACATTCCCGAGCTCCCTGGGGGGGGAACATTCCCGAGCTCCCCGGGGGGGGGAACATTCCCGAGCTCCCCGGGGGGGGGGAACATTCCCGAGCTCCCTGGGGGGGGAACATTCCCGAGCTCCCCGGGGGGGGGGTGGGGGGAACATTCCCGAGCTCCCCGGGGGGGGGGAACATTCCCGAGCTCCCCGGGGGGGGGAACATTCCCGAGCTCCCCGGGGTGGGGGGAACATTCCCGAGCTCCCCGGGGGGGGGGTGGGGGGAACATTCCCGAGCTCCCCGGGGGGGGGGAACATTCCCGAGCTCCCCGGGGTGGGGGGAACATTCCCGAGCTCCCCGGGGGGGGGGGAACATTCCCGAGCTCCCCGGGGTGGGGGGAACATTCCCGAGCTCCCCGGGGGGGGGGAACATTCCCGAGCTCCCCGGGGTGGGGGGAACATTCCCGAGCTCCCCGGGGTGATGGGAACATTCCCGAGCTCCCCGGGGTGGGGGGAACATTCCCGAGCTCCCCGGGGGGGGGGGAACATTCCCGTGCTCCCCGGGGGGGGGGGAACATTCCCGAGCTCCCCGGGGTGGGGGGAACATTCCCGTGCTCCCCGGGGTGGGGGGAACATTCCCGTGCTCCCCGGGGTGGGGGGAACATTCCCGTGCTCCCCGGGGGGGGGGAACATTCCCGTGCTCCCCGGGGGGGGTGGGAACATTCCCGTGCTCCCCGGGGGGGGGTGGGGGGAACATTCCCGTGCTCCCTGGGGGGGGGGGGGAACATTCCCGTGCTCCCCGGGGTGAGGGGAACATTCCCGTGCTCCCCGGGGGGGGGGAACATTCCCGTGCTCCCCGGGGGGGGGGGTGGGGGGAACATTCCCGTGCTCCCCGGGGTGAGGGGAACATTCCCGTGCTCCCCGGGGTGAGGGGAACATTCCCGTGCTCCCTGGGGTGAGGGGAACATTCCCGTGCTCCCCGGGGGGGGGGTGGGGGAACATTCCCGTGCTCCCTGGGGTGAGGGGAACATTCCCGTGCTCCCCGGGGGGGGGGGTGGGAACATTCCCGTGCTCCCCGGGGGGGGGGTGGGGGAACATTCCCGTGCTCCCCGGGGTGGGGGAACATTCCCGTGCTCCCTGGGGGGGGGGGGGAACATTCCCGTGCTCCCCGGGGGGGGTGGGAACATTCCCGTGCTCCCCGGGGGGGGGGTGGGGGGAACATTCCCGTGCTCCCCGGGGTGAGGGGAACATTCCCGTGCTCCCTGGGGTGAGGGGAACATTCCCGTGCTCCCCGGGGGGGGTGGGAACATTCCCGTGCTCCCCGGGGTGGGGGAACATTCCCGTGCTCCCTGGGGGGGGGTGGGAACATTCCCGTGCTCCCCGGGGTGGGGGAACATTCCCGTGCTCCCCGGGGGGGGTGGGAACATTCCCGAGCTCCCCGGGGTGGGGGGAACATTCCCGAGCTCCCCGGGGGGGGGGGAACATTCCCGTGCTCCCCGGGGGGGGGGGAACATTCCCGAGCTCCCCGGGGGGGGTGGGAACATTCCCGTGCTCCCCGGGGTGGGGGGAACATTCCCGTGCTCCCCGGGGTGGGGGGAACATTCCCGTGCTCCCCGGGGGGGGGGAACATTCCCGTGCTCCCCGGGGGGGGTGGGAACATTCCCGTGCTCCCCGGGGGGGGGTGGGGGGAACATTCCCGTGCTCCCCGGGGTGGGGGGAACATTCCCGTGCTCCCCGGGGGGGGTGGGAACATTCCCGTGCTCCCCGGGGGGGGGGGTGGGGGGAACATTCCCGTGCTCCCCGGGGTGAGGGGAACATTCCCGTGCTCCCCGGGGGGGTGGGAACATTCCCGTGCTCCCCGGGGGGGGGGTGGGGGAACATTCCCGTGCTCCCTGGGGTGAGGGGAACATTCCCGTGCTCCCCGGGGGGGTGGGAACATTCCCGTGCTCCCCGGGGGGGGGGTGGGGGAACATTCCCGTGCTCCCCGGGGTGGGGGAACATTCCCGTGCTCCCCGGGGGGGGTGGGAACATTCCCGTGCTCCCCGGGGTGGGGGAACATTCCCGTGCTCCCCGGGGTGGGGGGAACATTCCCGTGCTCCCTGGGGTGGGGGGAACATTCCCGTGCTCCCCGGGGGGGGTGGGAACATTCCCGTGCTCCCCGGGGTGGGGGAACATTCCCGTGCTCCCCGGGGTGGGGGGAACATTCCCGTGCTCCCTGGGGTGGGGGGAACATTCCCGTGCTCCCTGGGGTGAGGGGAACATTCCCGAGCTCCCTGGGAGGGTGGGGGGAACATTCCCGTGCTCCCTGGGATGAGGGGAACATTCCCGTGCTCCCTGGGATGAGGGGAACATTCCCGTGCTCCCCGGGGTGATGGTGTGGGGGGGTGGATCACTCTCACTTTCCTGCCACATGATCTTTTTTGACTGTTCAATAGTTTCAAACTAGATTTAGGATCAACTCACATCCCTTTGTATCTGATCGGAATAATCTTTATTTGGACACACAGTGATCTGTGTCATTACATATGGGAATCTGTATCAGAGTGTACACCCATCTTGATCAGGAGACTTGGTTATCTGTTCAGTACCTGTAACAAACAGAAATCTGTGTCAGAATTGAGCAGCTTGTTCCCCCACGTTCTCCTGTCGGTGGCAAACTTCCTCTTGATCAGGTTATTTTTTCACAAGCTAGAGCAATGAGTTTTGATTGGCTACACCCTCCCAGAGTTTCTACACCTTCTCAGAACCCCTACAGTGCGGAATCAAGACAGCATCAACTTTCCAACAGGGCATCTTACCCAGGCCCATCACCCATCCTCTCCCCATAACCCCCTGATTTATCTTGCTAACCTCCTACCTACACACCTTGGGACTTAAAGGGGCAATTTAGAATGGCCAATCCACCTAACCAGCATGTCTTTCGGATTGTGGGAGGAAACTGGAGCACCTGGAGGAAACCCATGTCGACACGGAGAGAACGTGCAAACTCCACACAGACAGTAACCCAAGGTTGGTATTGAACCCGGGTCCCTGGCGCTGTGAAGCAGCAGTGCTGCCGTGTCACCCTGTTCAGGGTTTCTGCATCTTCACAGTAATCCTGTCCATTTCAATCAGGTCACCCCTCAGTCTTCTCTGCTCCAACAAAAACTCCACAAGCCTATCCACCTATCTTCATAACTTAAATGTTCTATCCCTGGCAGCATCCTGCGCACCCCGTCCAGTGCAATCACATGTGGCAACGAGGACTGTGCACAGTATTCCAGCTGTGGCCTTACCAAAGTCCTGTACAACTCCACATGACTTCCCTGCTTTTGTAATCTTGGCCTCGACTGATAAAGGTGAGCGTCCCATAAACCTTTTTCATCACCATACTAACATTCCCTCCTACCTTCAGACATCTGTGGACAAACACACCAAGGTCCCTTTGTTCCACAGAACCTCCAAGTCTCATGCTGTTCATTTAGTATTTCCTTGTCAAATTACTCCTTCCAAAGTGTCTGATCTCAAACCTTTCAGGGTTAAATTCCACCTGCCACTTACCTGCCCATTTGACCATCGAGTTCTATCTTCTTATAGCCTGAGACACTCTGCCTCACTGTTAACCATCCGGTCAATCTCTGTCGTCTATTATACCAGGTCTGGCCTCACCATGATGTGTATAACTGTCATAAGACTTCTTGAAGAGTCGAGATTCCTTTGTAACAAAAGCTACCATATCATTTGTCTTGCTAGTTGCTTGCTGTACCTGCATGTTAACTTTCTGTGATCCATGTACAGGAGTCGATTCCTCTGAGTGTCAGCATCTCCCCATCTCTCAAATATTCTGCTTTTCCTTCTCCATGCCACACTTTGCTGCATTGTATTTTAACTGTCACGTCCTTGCCCATTCACCCACCCTGTCCCCCTGCAGCCTGTGCTCCCCTCACTGCTTACCTTCCAACCTCATTTTGCCTCATTAGTGAACTACCGTTATCAAAGTTATTAATGGGGATAGTAACTAGCTGAGAGCCAAGCATTCCCCATATCTTTAACCACAGAATACAGGCTGCCACCTTAAATACCCTGTTTATTCCTGTTCTATTTATTTATTTCATTAACCAATCCTCAATCCAGACTAATACATTATCCCCAATCTCGTGAGTGCTTATTTTACATAATCATCTCTTCTGTGTTGGGGTATTAAACATTTTAAAAAACCCACCCAAGTGTTAACTTGGCTCCTTTACCAGCCACGCAATCAGGTGGGACCCAACAGAGAGGCTGAATGGGAAGCTGAGCCAGTCGGGAGTTCATCCTGGGACAGGGAGGATCTTCAGTTGGAATGAGGGAGGAGTGGAGATTATGCATGTATTACAGTTCTGTCAGTCCCTTCTCTAGTGTTTATATAAAGTTTATTTATTTATTAGTCACAAGTAAGACTTACATTAACACTACAATGAAGCTACTGTGAAATCCCCCTAGTCGCCTGTTCGGTTCAATGCACTCTAACCAGCACATTTTTTGGGCTGTGGGAGGAAACCAGAGAACCCGGAGGAAGCCCACACAGACACGGGGAGAATGTACAAATTCCACACAGACAGTGACCCAAACCAGGAATTGAACCTGGGTCCCCGGCACTGTGAGACAGCAGTGCTAACCAGTGTGCCACCATGCCCCCTAAATTAATTATTACTTGAAGCCACAAGTCTTCATCTTTACTACACTGGTGACGAGGAAAAAAACTTTGGTTAGTCATTGGGAGATCACAGTGCGCAGTTAAAGGGGGAGAAGAGTGATCGTCGGAGCTACAAAGAGTTGGGTACATACGTCATAAAGATGTTGTTAATTAGGAAGACACAGTCATTTGACCAGGTTGTCAAATTGGTCAAAAAACATTTTAATCCTGACCTTCAATCACCATGTTGAGGTATAAATTTCATTTTGCAGTCTAGAGGGGGGTGGGGGGGTGGTGGTGGTGGGGGGTTAGGGAGACTGTCCCTGCGTTCAGAGTCAGATTGAGAGGATTAGCAGAGCATTGCAAATTTACCCAGCATTAGGGAAGATGTTAAGAGTTTGGGATATAAACAGCCTCACAATACAGAAAAAGTTGCTGACTGAGACTAAGATCTCCTCAGTTGCCAGGAGGGGTTACACCAGTACACACACTTACCATCAGCCCATGCCTTTTACCAGCATACGATGGAAAGCTCATTGCAGCACCTTCCTGAAGTAGTGATATACCTAAATGATGTCCTAATTACGGGAACATTTCCTGAGGAACACAGGTCAAACTTAGCGGAAGTTTTGAGTAGATTTAAAGCAGTGAGAGTTTAAAATGCACTTTCCAGGTGGATGAAGTTACATCCCTGGGTTTCAGGATAGACACTAAAGTTTTACATCCTTTGGAGGATAAGGTTAAAGCCATTAAGGAAGTAGCACAGCCTAAAAATGTATCCGAGTTAAAATCATTTCTAGAAATGGTGAATTATTACAATTTTAGCTCCACTTCAGCAGCTTGTGAAGAAACGTCAGCAACGGAAGTGCTGAAAGGAACAAAAAGAGGCCTTTGCAAAAATAGATCCAGCCAAACCATTAGTAATTACTGTGACACGTCACCTCATGGAGTGGGGACAGGTTTGTACCACAAGATGTCAGATGGAGTGGAAAGGCCAATCACATTTTCATCAAGAACATTATCAGAAGCTGACAGAAAGTATTCCCAGATTAACAAAGAGAATTTGGTGGTGATACATGCAGTGAAAATATATATATGACTGGCATCTCAGCACAATAATCAGATCACAAACCATTGTCAGGTTTATTTTGAGATTACAAACCAGTGCCCCAGCTGCCTCTGTGAGATATGGAGATGGGCTTTAGTGCTGACTGCATACAGCATCAACCAGGGACACAGATATTGAATGTGGATGCACTCAGCTGCTTCCTTCTGCCACAGACAGAACCCTGAGCACCGCTACCACAGGACATAGTGTCGGTGCTACATCCGACAGAGACTCTGCCGTCTCAGCAAATCAAATCAAACTTGGGCTGAGAGGGTCCCAGTGTGACCAAAAATTAAGAGACTGGTGACGCAAGAATGGCAATACAAACTTAAAGCTTATTGGCAGCAAGGGATGGAGGTAACATGAAGATGGTGTGTCGTTACGGGGGCAGGGGGGGGAGTTACATTGCCACCTCAGGTGCTACAGGAATTGCACAAAGCACAGCCTGGATAAAACAGGGTGAAAGTGTTTGACCAGAGTTAAACTGGGCATCGATAAAGAAATCAAAAGAATAGTTAGCCAGTGCCCGAGTTTACAGCAGAGGAGTTTTGGACATTTGTTGAGTTAAATGGCTGTGTTGGTCCTGCCCCTTATCACCCAGCTTCCAATGGGTTAGCAGAGTGAGTGAGCATTCCAGTCAGACTGAAAAAGCAAGGTCACACAACACTCCCTTCACTGCTGACAAATTTCCTGTTGTCGTGCAGAACCACAGGGGTCGCAGCAGCTGAATTACTGATGGGACACGACTTACAGACCCGTTCGAATTTGATGTTTCCAGATTTGACAAGGGCTGGGTAGGGGTGTGTGCAGGATAGACAGGGCTGGGTAGGGGGGTGTGCAGGATAGACAGGGCTGGGTAGGGGGGTGTGCAGGATAGATGGGGCTGGGTAGGGGGGTGTGCAGGATAGATGGGGCTGGGTAGGGGGGGTGTGCAGCATAGACAGGGCTGGGTAGGGGGGGTGTGCAGCATAGACAGGGCTGGGTAGGGGGGTGTGCAGGATAGACAGGGCTGGGTAGGGGGGTGTGCAGCATAGACAGGGCTGGGTAGGGGGGTGTGCAGGATAGACGGGGCTGGGTAGGGGGGGTGTGCAGGATAGACAGGGCTGGGTAGGGGGGTGTGCAGCATAGACGGGGCTGGGTAGGGGGGTGTGCAGGATAGACAGGGCTGGGTAGGGGGGTGTGCAGGATAGACAGGGCTGGGTAGGGGGGGTGTGCAGAATAGACAGGGCTGGGTAGGGGGGTGTGCAGAATAGACAGGGCTGGGTAGGGGGGGTGTGCAGGATAGACGGGGCTGGGTAGGGGGGGTGTGCAGCATAGACGGGGCTGGGTAGGGGGGGTGTGCAGGATAGACAGGGCTGGGTAGGGGGGGTGTGCAGGATAGACGGGGCTGGGTAGGGGGGTGTGCAGGATAGACAGGGCTGGGTAGGGGGGGTGTGCAGGATAGACAGGGCTGGGTAGGGGGGTGTGCAGGATAGACAGTGCTGGGTGGGGGGGTGTGCAGGAGCGACAGGGCTGGGTAGGGGGGTGTGCAGGATAGACAGGGCTGGGTAGGGGGGTGTGCAGAATAGACAGGGCTGGGTAGGGGGGGTGTGCAGAATAGACAGGGCTGGGTAGGGGGGTGTGCAGAATAGACAGGGCTGGGTAGGGGGGGTGTGCAGGATAGACAGGGCTGGGTAGGGGGGTGTGCAGAATAGACAGGGCTGGGTAGGGGGGGTGTGCAGAATAGACAGGGCTGTTCCTGATGTGTTGTTGTGCCTTGTCCACTTATATTTAACGGTGTTCCTTTTTGTTTCATTCACAGGTGGACCCAGGAGGAAGGGCAGGGCAAGGAGTGTGATCGCAGGGCCCCCCTTTAAGGGGAGGTCTCTGAGGTCCATGTGATTGGGTCAGACCCTATGGAGCCAGGCCAATCGGCAGCAAGGACTCGTGTCCTGGGTTGGGGAGGACCTTTAGTTGGAGGTGAATATTACACACCTTTATCTTGTAGATATATATTGTAGTGCATAAATCAATACTGAAGCCACAACAAGTTCCTTCAACTTTATGACACTTTCCTTGCTAGCCCCTTCCTCCTGAAGAATGCCGAGATTTATCAAAGACAATTTCCCTTTAAGAAACCTGTGTGGATTCTCAGTGCCCTCTGGCCAGCCCCATTCACATCGATTCCCATACCTTGCTGAATGTTGTTCGGAGTAATTGGCCATTAATTCCTGCCTTTCAGAAGGAGAGTTAGAAGCTGGGAGGCAGGAAAGGAATGAACTGGACGGGGGGAGCGGGGGAGCTGCTGGAGGAAGTGTTTATTTTTTCTTGTCATGGGGATGTGGCCATCACTGACACATTAATGTTTGGTGTTTGGCTCTAATTGCCCCTGATCTAAGGGCTTGCTCAGTCATCTTAGAGTCAATTACATTGCTGTGGGACTGGAGTCAAATATAGGCCAGACCAGGTGGGAAAGGCAGATTTCCTTTCCTAAGGACGTTAGTGAATTCCAGGGTTTATATTACAGTCTGCAACAGTTTCAAGATCACAAAGTCGAGCTCTTAATTCCAGATTTTATTAATTGAAGTTAAAACCCACCAGCTTCGAACCCAAGTTCTCAAAGCACTCCTCGCCCAGTGACAATATTACCAAACCAGCACCTCCCCCAGTTCACAGCACCCAGAGTGAGGACTATGCTGTCCAGACTTGAGGGAGTCAGTTCCAGTTACCTGTCCACCCTGAGTTAATTCATCTTGTTGGGGTAGAGGTTTAAACTAACAGGCTGAGTAACACATCCCAGTAATTCTCCATTTTGCAGTAGAGTGGACAGAGGCCAGAGTGCAATGATTCTCCGGAGAAGAGCAGATGGAATGGAGGTTTCAAGTGATGAAGGGTTTTTGAGAAAATAATTAAGGAGAAACAGTTTTTAGTGTGAGGAGAGTTGGTAACCAGAGGATACAGGTATCAAATAATTAGAAAAGAGAAGACACGGGGAGAGGTGGAGAGGTTGTGAGATGAAATCCCCTCCCTCAATGGGCAGTGAAAGTAGATCCAGTAAGAACTTCCAGATAGGAATTGGATAAACACAGAAGGATAATATTTCAGGACTGGAGGGAATAAGGAGAGGAACATAAATGAAGGGATAGCTGTTTCAAAGCACTGATACTGGCACAATGGGTTGAATTGTCTTCTGTGCTGGAAGATTCCACAAGAGGAAGAAGCTGCTGAGGGCTGGATGGTGTTTGAACATAGAACATTCCAGCGCAGCCCTTCGGCCCTCGATGTTTTGCCGACCAGTGGAACCAATCTAATGACCCTCTAACCTAAACTATTCCAATGTTATCCATATGCCTATCCACTGACCATTTGAACGCCCTTAAAGTTGGCGAATCCACAACTGCTGCAGGCAGGGCATTCCACGCCCTTACTACCCTCTGAGTAAAGAACCTACCTCTGACATCCGTCCTATAATTACCACCCCTTAATTTAAAGCTATGTCCCCTCGTGTTAGCCACCACCATCCGAGATAAAAGGCTCTCACTGTCCACCCTATCCAACCCTCTGATCATCTTGTATGCCTCAGTTAGGTCACCTCGTAACCTTCTTCTCTCTAATGAAAGTAACCTCAAGTCCCTCAGCCTTTCCTGATAAGACCTTCCCACCATACCAGGTATTTTGCTATGATGCCACAAGTGTTGACCCGCCTGCCACCTCAGTTAGTGCTGATGGAATCCTCACCCATCCAGTGAAGGGGTGGCAGAGAAGGAAGGGTTTCTGTCAAGAGGAGGTAAATGTTGTTCTCACCAGCCTACCCTGTGCGGTGTTGTAACTCACGAGTCATTCGACAGAGTTCACAGGGACCACAGAACAGCATCATCAAGGCATCATTGCAAATGGTTCCCTGTAACGTGGAGAATAACATTTATAAATCATCCTTCCTTTTAAATACACATTGCCCCAGAAAGTGTGCAGAATATTGCAAATTCACCAAATGTCCACCAAAGGCAGTTCTTTACATCTGCTGGGACAGTTCCTACCAGTGGCTTTTCAACTGGGGAAGGAATCACAGCCAGGTAGAACCTGTTCTCACTGATTCTGCAAACACACACACTGTCCAGCAGAGGTCGCTGGCTCGCTGCAGTGTGATTTGAAACAGGACTGCAGACTGATTGGCCCATTCGCTTCCTCACGAACCAATCAATCAGCTGAGAATTCCAGGTGCCTTTAACTCATTGATTCAATCAGGTTACTTAAAGCAAACAGCAACAATAGCTGTTCAGTAAGTGTATTTGGCTGTTAGTCGTTAATTCATGTTTTACTCAAATGCTCTTCATTTTCCTAATTTTTTCAAAGATCAAGTTTGTGAATCAGAAAACCTTTTAATGTCAGGTGATGGTCAAACAGGCGCAATTCCTTCCAAGATCAATTTAAAACTGCTAACCTCCTCAAAACATGAGTTAGCAGAGAGCTGTCTGGGCTCGGGACAGTAGGAGAGGGAGAGAGGGCCGTAAAACAGAGAGAAATGGAAGCAGAAGCAGAAGCAGAAGCAGACGGTCTGGGCTGTGCACACAGTCTGCATTCAAAAGTTAAATTTGTGATGTGACGTAACATGGAAGCAGTACAGGATTGGCTGGTGATTATTTCCTACTTCTCTTCTCTAAAGTAGGGAATTTCAATCAGGGTAAAGAAAACATGAATATAATCACAAGACAGATGAACATTACTTAAAATTTAATTAGATAAAGCCAGAGATTGCAAAAATAGTGAAAAGACAGAATTACAGGTCACGTATCTGAATAAAAATGACACTGTAACAAAACAGATGAATTTGTCAGCTGAAATAGAAATAAAATGATTATGATCTTATTGTCATTTCAGAGGTGTGGCTGCAAGGTGACCAAGCCTGGGACCTGAATATTTAAAGGTCCCTGACACTGAGTCTGGATATTTTTCTGGTCAATCTTCACTCTGCTCCTCCGTGTCCTTTCTATCCTTCCTATGGTGTGGGTCCCAGAACTACTCACGGTAATTCGAATGGGGGAGCCAGGCATAAAACAGTCAGAGCCAGAGAAACAGGGACATAGCATTTGGGCTGTGGACACTCAGAGTCTGTAATCAGAAATAAAATTTGGGGTGTGATATCGCAAGGAAGCAGGTTGAAGATTGGCTGGTGCTTACTTCCCATTTATCTAAAATCGGGAGTTAACCTAACATCAATATTCAGCAAAGTACTGGAATCGATGTGAATGGGGCTGGTCAGAGGGCACTGAGAGTCCACGTAGGTTTCTTGAAGGGAAATTATCTTTGACAAATCTCTGCATTCTTCGAGTCATCGAGGTTTATAGCATAGAAACAGGCCCTTCGGCCCAATATGTCCACGCCACCCTTTTTTTAAACCCCTAAGCTAGTCACTTCCATCTGGAAGTGCCATAAAGTCAAAGGCAACTCACGGCTTCAACAATTAATTTATGAACAATAATAAATATCTACAAGGTAGGGTTGTGTAATACTGTCTGCTCCCCTAGTCAGGGCTATGTATAATAATCACTTCTCGGCCTTTTGGCTAAGATCAAGTGTAGAACATAGAACATAGAACATTACAGCGCGGAACAGGCCCTTCGGCCCACAATGTTGCGCCGACCAGTCTTATTTTTAAAAAAAAAACATTGACCCACTAATCTAAACCACTCCCTTTTCGTCCATAAACCTATCCACCAATCTCTTAAACGCCCCCAAACTAGGCGCATTTACAACTGCAGCAGGCAGGGCATTCCAGTCCCTCACCACCCTCTGGGTAAAGAACCTGCCCCTGACATCCGTCCTATAACTACCCCCCCTTAATTTAAAGCCATGCCCCCTCGTGCTAGATTTCTCCATCCGAGGAAACAGGCTATCACCATCCACCCTATCTAAACCTCTAATCATCTTATATGTTTCTATAAGATCCCCTCTTAGCCGCCTTCTTTCCAGTGAAAACAACCCCAAATCCCTCAGTCTCTCCTCATAGGACCTCCCCTGCATACCAGGCAACATCCTGGTAAACCTCCTCTGCACCCTCTCCAAAGCCTCCACATCCTTCCTGTAATGTGGGGACCAGAACTGCACACAGTACTCCAAGTGCGGCCGCACCAGAGTTGTGTACAGTTGCAACATGACGCTGCGACTCCTAAATTCAATCCCCCTACCAATAAACGCCAAGACACCGTATGCCTTCTTAACAACCTTATCTACTTGATTCCCAACTTTCAGAGATCTATGTACACATACACCTAGATCCCTCTGCTCCTCCACTCTATTCAAAGTCCTCCCGTTAGCCCTATACTCAACACATCTGTTATTCCTACCGAAATGGATTATCTCACACTTCTCCGCATTAAACTCCATCCGCCACCTCGCGGCCCAGCTCTGCAACCTGTCCAAGTCACCCTGCAAACTTCGACACCCTTCCTCACAATCTACCACACCTCCGACTTTGGTGTCATCAGCAAACTTACTAATCCACCCAACTATACCCTCATCCAGATCATTAATAAAGATTACGAACAGCAGTGGCCCCAAAACAGATCCCTGAGGCACACCACTCGTAACCGAACTCCATGATGAATAATTACCATCAACCACCACCCTCTGTCTCCTATCTGCTAACCAATTCCTGATCCAAGTACCTAAATTACCACCAATCCCATACATCTGCATTTTCTGCAGAAGCATACCATGGTGAACCTTATCAAACGCCTTACTAAAATCCATATATACCACATCTACTGCCTTACCCCTATCCACCTCTTTGGTCACCTTCTCAAAGAACTCAATAAGGTTAGTAAGGCACGACCTTCCCGCTACAAAACCATGCTGACTATCTCTAATCAATTCATTACTCTCCAAATAACTATAAATCCTATCCCTAATAATTCTTTCTAAAACCTTGCCCACTACAGAAGTAAGACTCACTGGTCTATAATTCCCAGGGAAGTCTCTGCTCCCCTTCTTAAACAATGGGACAACATTCGCTGTCCTCCAATCATCCGGTACTATACCAGAGACCAACGACGACCTGAAGATCAGAGCCAGTGGCTCTGCAATCACCTCTCTTGCCTCCCATAGAATCCTAGGGTAAATCCCGTCAGGACCAGGGGACTTATCTATTTTCAACCCTTCTAGAATATCCAACACATCCTCTGTATCAACTACAATACTTTCTATTTTACACCCCTTCACCCCAGTGACCTCCTCAGCTACATTCATATCGTCCTGTGTGAACACCGAAGAGAAATAATGGTTCAATGCCTCTCCAATCTCTTCCGGTTCCACACACAACTTCCCCCTACTGTCTGTAACTGGCCCTAATCTTGCCCTGACCAACCTTCTATTCTTGACATACCTATAGAACGCCTTAGGATTCTCCTTAATCCTATCAGCCAAAGTCATCTCATGCCCTCTTCTAGCCCTTCTTAACTCCCTCTTCAACTCCCTCCTAGCCAATCTAAAGCTTTCTACTGCACTACCCGATCCCTCAAGCCTCATCCGAACATAAGCCTCCTTCTTCTTCCTAACCAACAAATCAACTTTTTTCGTGCACCACGGTTCCCTAGCCCTACCAATTCCTCCTTGCCTGACAGGGACATACCTATCACAGACCCACAGTAGCTGCTCCTTGAACAAACTCCACATTTCAGACGTTTAGTATCGACATGCTGTGCTTGATTGAAGTCATTAGGTTACATTTCAGCTTCATTTGAAGCCATTTTAAAAGCAGCATCTTGGGTTTTTGACTAAGATGCTGCACCTACTCCAATCAGCTTGGATCATGTAGACCAAGCCCAGGACAGGAGGTGAGAGCCCTGTCTTATCAGCTTGGATCGGGAATGTCCCAACTTGTTGAGACTCTGAATTGGATTTGATTGGGTCGAATTGGAATAAAAAAACCAAAAAAAAACTTCTACACCCCCACCCCCACCCCCACCCCACCCCACCCCATACTATGTTACCCAGATATAAAGGTCAGTGTGTTATCAACCTTTTGGATTACTTTCTGTACCTGTTGATAAGACTTTTGGATGTGTACCACCCCCCTTCCAAACTGCGTACAAAAGCAGTGAATGAATGGTCAAACTTAGTGACTAATATACCCATGGACCTTAACAAACTGTTGCTGTAAATTTTCTGAGGGATGAAGTTGATTGATCAGATAGATGAGTTTCTTATTTATTGATGGATTGGGTCAATATGATGAGTCAGTCTGAGACAGACCAAAGGCTGGAGCTCCCCGGGACATCGCTGCTGAGGAAGCTGATTTCAACCAAACTTTGAAAGTTAATGAAACACGGTTAGCTCTGCTGCCTCACAGTGCCAGTTTGGATTTTAATCCTTTAAAATCTAAACACTGCACACTCACTGATTGGTGAATATTGAATGTGGATTTGATAATATTCCAGATATAAAGATCTTTCACTGACCCAAAGCAGTTCTACTGTCAGATGTTGTCTGGCAATTGTTGGTTCATTCCTGTCTCCTTCGAGGAATCTCGACTCCCCGACTAATTCAATCAAAGGTGGAGATGGTGGAGCAGATTCCAATCCTCTGAGAAATCTACTCAAAGAACAGAACGTGCTGAGCTGCTCCTGTCCCCAGCTCATCAGCCGGTCATTGGTTCACACCCACTGACCAGTCTGATTGGTTCACACCCACTGACCAGTCTGATTGGTTCACACCCACTGACCAGTCTGATTGATTGGTTCACACCCACTGACCAGTCTGATTGATTGGTTCACACCCACTGACCAGTCTGATTGATTGGTTCACACCCACTGACCAGTCTGATTGGTTCACACCCACTGACCAGTCTGATTGATTGGTTCACACCCACTGACCAGTCTGATTGATTGGTTCACACCCACTGACCAGTCTGATTGGTTCACACCCACTGACCAGTCTGATTGATTGGTTCACACCCACTGACCAGTCTGATTGGTTCACACCCACTGACCAGTCTGATTGATTGGTTCACACCCACTGACCAGTCTGATTGGTTCACACCCACTGACCAGTCTGATTGATTGGTTCACACCCACTGACCAGTCTGATTGATTGGTTCACACCCACTGACCAGTCTGATTGGTGAGTCGGTCTGGTCAGTTGGTGTGGGCACTAACACACCTCTGGGGTGAACGGGTATTATTGCGCTGGCCCCCAAATTACCAAATAGTTGGAGTGACTATTCGGATTGGGTGCTATTCTGATTGGTGGTTAGTGACTAGTGGAGTGCCCCAGGGATCGGTGCTGGGGCCTCAGCTATTTACCATTTATATAGATGATCTGGAGGAGGGGGCTGAGTGTAGGGTGACGAAATTTGCTGATGACACAAAGATGAGTGGAAAAGCAAATTGTGCGGAGGGTGTGGAAAGTCTGCAGAGGGATCTGGATAGGCTGAGCGAGTGGGTGAGGACCTGGCAGATGGAGTATAATGTTAGCAAGTGTGAGGTTATCCACTTTGGCAGAAATAATAGTAGGAGGGATTACTATTTAAGGGGTGAAAAGCTGCAGCATGCTATGGTGCAGAGGGACCTGGGAGTCCTTGTGCATCAGTCGCAAAAACCCAAACTGCACGTGCAGCAGGTGATCAGGAAGGCGAATGGTATGCTGGCCTTTATAGCGAGGGGGATAGAATATAAAAGCAGGGAGGTCTTGCTGCAACTGTACAGGGCACTGGTGAGGCTGCAGCTGGAGTACTGTGTGCAGCTTTGGTCGCTGCACTTGTGGAAGGATATTTTGGCCTTGGAGGGAGTGCAGAGGAGGTTCACTAGGCTGATACCGGAGATGAGGGGGTTGGACTATGAAGAGAGACTAAATAGACTGGGTCTGTACTCGTTGGAGTTTAGAAGGATGAGGGGGGATCTTATAGAGACGTATAAGATAATGAAAGGGATGGATAGGGTAGAGGTAGAGAGATTCTTCCCGCTTAGAAAGGACAGTAGGACTAGAGGGCACAGCCTCAAGATAAGGGGGGGGGCAGTTTAGATCAGAGTTGAGGAGGAACTTCTTCACTCAAAGGGTGGTGAGTCTCTGGAATTCTCTGCCCGTTGAAGTGGTGGAGGTTACCTCGCTAAATATATTTAAGTCACGGGTAGATAGGTTTTTGACAGACAGGGGAATTAAGGGTTATGGGGAGAAAGCAGGAAAGTGGAACTGATCCACTTCAGATCAGCCATGATCTTATTGAATGGCGGGGCAGGCTCGAAGGGCTAGATGGTCTACTCCTGCTCCTATTTCTTATGTTCTTATGTGATGTTATAAATGGCAGAGGCTGGGTTGAAGAGTCTTTCACCTACCTTAATGTTAAAGGAGAGTCTCATGTGAGTTCTGAGGGCAACAAGACCTCCAGGAGCAAATGGCAGGCAGCAATTCTCTCCGTAACTCTGGGCAAGGTGACAGCCCAGGATGGTGGGACAGAAAGTACCGAGAATACCTGTGGGAAGAAACATTCCCCAATCAGTATCCATCATTCCCAAAGCCTTTCGCTTGTGTTTCCCCATCCAGAGTAACCCAGTGTCAGAGTTCATTCTCCAAATGCAATGTCAGCAAAGAGATCAGATCTTCACCCGAGTGTTCAAGAAGGGTGGCTGAGGGGACCGTGCTGGCATCTCTGGCACTGTGAGGAAATGAATAACTGGGAAATGTTTCCTGCATCCCGCTCACTGCTCCTTGTCACAGTTTAATGATAAGGGGCACTGTTTTCTCGGTGAGCCGCAAGTCTCAATCTTACGGCGATCTTATAAAACAAGTACACAGGTGTGATTCTCGCCAGTAGCGGGAGGTGGAACCTAAACACCCCTGAAGCGGGCTGCAGACACTTGGGGTGCCATTGCACAGGTGCCCCAATCTCCCAGTGAACTGCTGACACCAACCCCGCCCACCACCTCCCTGCCCCCAGTCGCTTCTCGTGGAAATCAGTTCCTGTGCTGGTCCCTCCTCACCCCTACCCATTCCACCCTGACCTATTAATCACCTGTCTGCAGTGTTCCCTCCTTTTCGCCCATCATGCCTCCTGCAAAGCTCCCCTTTGCCTCCTCCCCTGGCAGGACTCTCTTCCTTCCCTGTCAAGATTTCCCACTCCCACTCCCACCTCCTGTCATTGCTCCACTCTTGCTTCCCAACTCCCTTGCCAATGCCCTTGGCACAGTTGTTGAAACCCAGTGGGCAGTGCCATTGTACCTGATGGGCAGTGCCAGGGTGTGTAGTGGGCAGAGACAAGCCATGCCCTAACCACCTGGGAACTTCAATGGCCTCTGAATTCTATCCCCACCCCCACCCCCAGAGAGGCCATTACATCTGGTCCCCATTGGTGGAACTGTAGTGATTCTGGCCAATGAGAGATACCAGGAGCCCTTTTGGGTGTGAAATTGATCACGCTGGCAAAACCGGAGACCAGTTCCAGTGAGCTGGAAAGATCACGTCTGAGTGGTTTCTACTTGCAATCTGAGCTGAGGAGGAATGCTTCAGGAACTCTCTTCCCCCGAAAGCATTGGCTCTTTAAATATTTTCAAGGCTTTTTGTTAACAGGGGATTAGGGGTTTAAAAGGGGTCAGGCAGGAGGTTAAGGCCATAATTGGATCTGCCATGACCAGTGGAGCAGGCCCGAGGGACCGAATGGTCTTCTCCTGTTCCAAGTTCCTTTGACATTGGACCCTGTTTTTACAGGAGCAGTTATCATTGTCAGATTGTTACTCTGCTCCAAAATCCCCCCAGTGTGACGCTGCTGTGTTTTTTTTTCTGGGACCTTCTCAAGCCAGCTTTCCCAGAGTGCACAGTCCCTCTAGAGAGCTCTGTAAAAGCAGTGTCAGCTGGAGAGTGGTTACAGCCCCTCACTGCACCCTGAGCTGCTGTACGGCCTGGTT
Source organism: Carcharhinus amblyrhynchos (assembly GCF_965287045.1). Classification (NCBI taxonomy): domain Eukaryota; kingdom Metazoa; phylum Chordata; class Chondrichthyes; order Carcharhiniformes; family Carcharhinidae; genus Carcharhinus; species Carcharhinus amblyrhynchos. The sequence goes on from NC_137347.1 coordinate 852,373, forward strand.
AACTGTCCAATGTGAACGGTAGTGAATGGGGAAGTGGATGAATGAATGGATAGCCAGGAGGTTGGGGGCTGGGTGGGTCGGGACGGGAGAAGGTGGAGGTAGTTGGGGGGGGTTCAGAGGGTATGCTTGGGTATGGTTGGAGGGTAGTTGAGTTGGGACGGGAGAGGTAGTCGGGGGGGGGTGGTGTTCAGAGGGTATGCTTGGGTATGGTTGGAGGGTAGTTGAGTTGGGACGGGAGAAGGCAGAGGTAGTCGGGGGGGGTGGTGATCAGAGGGTATGCTTGGGTATGGTTGGAGGGTAGTTGAGTTGGGATGGGAGGAGGCAGAGGTAATCGGGGGGTCGAGTCAGAAAGCGTGGTTGAGGTTGGGGGCAGTTAGGTCTGGTCAGGTCAATGTGGGAGAGAGTATCCGTCTGTATTAGCCAGGTATTCGATGTTTTTTTTCTAGGTAATTATCCCAGTAAGTACATTGGAATTATCCCAAGTCTCAAAGTCCGGGGTCCCGCAGAATTATCCATCGGAAGTTTAAACCTCCTGAAAAATTCCCATATCGGTCAGCACTTCCACAAGATCCCGACCTACATCTCTGCCACATGCAGCCTACATTTATCCAAAAACTGGGGAATTTGGGGCATTAGGTTCTTTTGTTTACTCTCCCCTCCTGTCCTGACCCTGACCTCTGCCCCGACCCTCATCCAGCTCTCTGTCTGACCCCTTCCCATGCTGTTCCTCAGCATTGCCCTCACTGCCTCCACACTGCCCCTGGGTTACCACACTTACAAATGGGTATATTGTCAGCCAGGCTGCAGAGTCCCGTGCTCCATGAGCCTGATCCGATCAGTGGATGACATTCAGTCACGGGCTGCTTGGTGATTACACTCATTCCTGCGGACACTTTGAGCTAGCCGTGGTAAAAAGCAGAGAGTGTGTCTGAGCTGCAAAGTGAACACAAACCAGCACAAGGTGAATGGCCAACACTGGAGAGAAACAAGGCCTTAACACTGTGAAACACAGCTAAACCAACAGTCTCAGATCCTGAAACAACAAGATTTGATCATAGAATCCCTACAGTGCAGGAGGAGGCCATTTGGCCCATCGAGTCTGCACCGACCACAATCCCACCCAGGCCCTATCCTCATAACCCCATGCATTTATCCTCACTAGCCTCCCTGACAGTAAGGGGCAATTTAGCATGGCCAATCCACCTAACCGCACATCTTTGGACTGGGAGGAAACTGGAGCATCTAGGGAAACCCATGCAGACACGAGGAGAATGTGCAAACTCCACATAGACAGTGACCTGAGGCTGGAATTGAACCCGGGTCCCTGGCGCTGTGAGGTAGCAGTGCGAACTACTGTGCTATTGTGCCACATACTTGATTAAATAGGACAAAGTGAACAATAAACAAGAGTGTTAGTGGACCAATCAAAGGTTGCCACAAGTTGGAGTCCACAATGACGTTTGTGTAACTCTTGTGTGGAGGGGGCTGGTGCAGGGTGGCTCCTGATTGGTCCTCAGGCTGGTGCAGGGTGGCTCCTGATTGGTCCTCAGGCTGGTGCAGGGTGGCTCCTGATTGGTCCTCAGGCTGGTGCAGGGTGGCTCCTGATTGGTCCTCAGGCTGGTGCAGGGTGGCTCCTGATTGGTCCTCAGGCTGGTGCAGGGTGGCTCCTGATTGGTCCTCAGGCTGGTGCAGGGTGGCTCCTGATTGGTCCTCAGGCTGGTTTGGACTCCACATCAAAAGAGATTTCCAACACTCTGTCCAATCACAGGATAACAAATGGGTCAGAACCGTAAGGTCCATCAACCCAAGAATAATCTGAGAAATCTCAATGAAAAAGATCTGTCAACATTTCCAAAGAGTTTTGTAAATGGAGGAATGGAGTAAACACTGTTTAAACACATTAGATTTTGTGTACAGTTTCAGAAGCTCCATTATAGACAAAGCATTAGAGCGTGGGCAGTGTAGATTCACCAGGATAATACCTGGACATGGAGCTCAGGTTCTGAGGAGAGAGTTACATTCCTGGGGCTGTTCCTACTGCAGCAGAGAAGGCCAACAGGAGATTTATTAGTGGTATTTAAAATGATGAAGAGTTTTGATCGATGGAATAGGGAAAGCCTGTCTCTGTGATTGAGGAGTGAGGGCAGAGTGGTTAGTCATTTCAATATCACTACACGAAAGAGGTTAGAAGAAATTCCAAAGAGCTGCTGGAATTTGCAATGTTGTTCAAAAAGACCAGTTCATTTTTGGGGGGAAGTTTGATAAATATTTGAAGCAATGGAAGGTACAAGTATTTATTTAGTTTTGGATTCACACAGAGCTGTGTGGAGAGAGCTGGCAAATTAGTTTATTTGGCATTGCTCCAGCAGACAGCTGCAGTGACACAATGGGCCGAATGGCCTCTGTGTTCTATGCCTCAATGATTTAATGTTCATATTCTTGTACGCACAATTGGGGCGTAGGGTCCAGTAGCACATTCCCTGCTTCCTTCTCCATCCCTGCTCATTGAGAGAGGGCAGCTGGTGAATTAAGCAGCTTATTTGAATTTACAACCATTGCAGAGACAGAGCGGAGAAAAGTGAGGTGGAGAAAGTCCATTAGCATGTCTGCGGTATTCTGCAGCCCACCTTACCTTCTAATTTACAATGGAATCAACTAGCAACTTTCACTGTCTCTGCCCAAGTACACGATATGCAAAAGATCTGGAAAATCTGGCTGGAGGTGGCCAAACCATGGCTCACAAGGGAAATTAGAGATAGTATTAGATCCAAAGGAGAGGCATACAAATTGGCCAAAAAAAACAGACCTGAGGATTGGGAGCAGTTTAGAATTCAGCAAAGGAGAACCAAGGGACTGATTTAAGAAGGGGACAATAGAGAATGAGAGTAAACTTGCAGCAAACATAATAACTGACTAAAATTTTTCTAGGAGAGAAAGATTGATGAAGACAAATGTAGGTTCCAGTGAAGCTGGCGTCAGAACATTAGGGCACCAACGCACAAGGTGCCCCAGTCTGACAATGAACCAGGAGAATTTCCCCCCTGCATCCACCCCTGGCCATCAACAAACCCCCCCCACCCCCCAATCGTTGGTGCTTTATCACCAATTCCCCCCTTCCCCCCCCCAAAACACCAACATGGGTCACCGGCATCAGGACCCCCCCCCGATGAGTCCCCTGGCTGACCCCAGCAAGCCCACCCATGCACAACGCCCCACATGATGCCCCCTGCATTTGGCTCACCCCTATTTACCCCCTGCCCCCTTGGCACTGCCTTGGGGTACTTAAGGTGCCAGTTGAGCAGTACCCAGCCATGCTCCTGACCACCTGGGGTTTCTCCCCCCTCCCCCCCCCAGCGTGGCCATGGCATCTGGATTCCGCGACTGAAGAGCAATAGTGATTCTTGCTGGAATGGCCTCTAACCCTGATGCTGCTGTGAAGTGAGAACAAGGCTTACGTCCAGATTTCTTTGACTGATACCTTGAAAGAATGCTCCATGAGGAGCCATTCTCAGCAATCAGTTTTGATGGGAAGGGATAGGAATCGATGCTGTCGCTGGTATTGGACACTGAGGGTAGGATCAATGGTCGGTATCGTGTCTAATGGCCCACAGTGGGCAGCAGCTGACTCCTGAATATTTCTCCCTCTGTCGCTTCATGTGTTGATACGAGACACAAAGGAAGGGCTGGCTTCAGCTGTGATACACTTTATGGTCTAATCACTTTGCGATAATCCGAAGAGACGCTGATCCTAGCCAAGGTTCAGTGTCTTTTGGGAACACAGGCCATTCAGCCCCTTGAGCCTGAGCCACTATTCAATGAGATCATGGCTGATCTGTGAACTAACTCCATATACACTTACCTTTGACCATAACAATGATCTATCAATCTTAGATTTAAAATCTCACACTAATTGCTACTTGTGGAAAGACATTCAAACTTGGTTAACCCTTTGTGTGTGTAGTTTCCTAATTTCACTCCTGAAAAAGCGGGCTCTAATTTTAAGATTATTTCCCGAGACCTGGAGTTCCCAACCAGCAGAACATAAGAACATAAGAAATAGGAGCAGGAGTCGGCCATCTAGCCCTTCGAGCCTGCCCCGCCATTCAATAAGATCATGGCTGATCTGAAGTGGATCAGTTCCACTTTCCCGCTTTCTCCCCATAACCCTTAATCCCCTTGCCTACCAAAAACCTATCTACCCGTGACTTAAATATATTCAGCGAGGTAGCCTCCACCACTTCAACGGGCAGAGAATTCCAGAGATTCACCACCCTTTGAGTGAAGAAGTTCCTCCTCAACTCCGTTCTAAACCGCCCCCCCTTTATCTTGAGGCTGTGCCCCCTAGTCCTACTGTCCTTTCTGAGCGGGAAGAGTCTCTCCACCTCTATCCTATCCATCCCATTCATCATCTTATACGTCTCAATGAGATCTCCCCTCATTCTTCTAAACTCTAATGAGTACAAGCCTAGTTTATTCAGCCTCTCCTCATAGTTCAACCCCCTCAACTCCAGAATCAGCCTAGTAATTAATCTCTCTCGGGCTCTCAGTTTGTTAACAGCTTGGAAACTTTCATTAAGTCATCCTTCAAACTTCCAAACTGGGTCTGTGTAATCGGATAGCTCTGGTAAATATATATTCCTTCCTTTTAGGTTTGGGTGTCCAGAGCTGCTTGCAGTCTGATCCAGACAGGATTTTATATAATAAAGCTTGACTACCATTGCCCAGGACTCCAATCCCCTCTCTACTGATCAAGGTCCCATTAACCATGAACCGTGTACCCAGACCCCGACCCCGACCCCCACCCCCTCCCCCCAGTCTCCGAGAATTCACCGTTTCTAGATTTTCACCATGTTAGGAAGTACTCTGTTGCATCCTCTTTAAATCAGGTGACAAAGGGAAGACATTCAGAAACACAGAAACTAGAATATTTCCCAGAAAACATTCAAATGACAGATCTTTAAACCCTTAAAAACAAAGTAAATCACTCACTTGTCAGATGCAGTATTTATTTCAATCAGCAAGGAATGCGTGATGAGGTTATTTCAACTGTTGGAAAGTGGAAGTAAGAAGGATTCTGACTGATGCAAGAGCACGCAGCCCACACTGACAATCCCACTCACAAATATTACTGACTAACTCCCAGCCTGGGACTGCGCAATATTCACTTCCAGTGTCCGTTCCCATCACAGTTACAGAGCAACAGACACCAAAAGCAGAACTGAGTGAAACTCAACACTGAATGAGACTCTGGGGTGTCCACCACTGGAATCAGAGCAGGCGAGGGGCAGACCATAGAAAGGTCCGTTAACCTTGGGAGAGATTTTCCAGGTTTGGGCGAACACTTGCCCTCTGAGTGAGACTCGGACTGAAACTCAACTCGAGTGAGACTCAACCCCAAGTAAAACTTCTGTTCTGGAACAGTAACATGGGATCTTTTCTTTCTGCTCGAGAAGGGGATACTTTCAGATCACATGTCGTAGGTACAAAAGTAGGCCATTTGGCTCATCGAGTCTGTTCCACCATTCAATGAGATCACGACTGATTTGATCTGATAATCCTCAACTCCACTTTCCCACTTTGTCCTCATAACCCTCGATTAAAAATCTGTCTATCTCAGCCTTGAACATACTGAATGACCCAACCTGTACAGCCCTCTGCGGTAAAGAATTCCACAGATTCCCTAGCCTGTGAGAGAAGAAATTCTTCATCCATCTTCAATGGACACCTCTTACTCTGAGATTATGCCCTCTGGTCCTAGACTTTCCCACAAGGGGAAACATGCTCTCACAACTACCCGTCAAGCCCCCAGAGAATTTTATATGTCTCAAAAAGGTCGCTTCTCATTCTTCTAAACTCTGGTGAGTACAGACCCAGCCTACTCAAGCTCTGCTCATAAGAAAATCCCTTCATACCCAGACAAACTTGGCAATAGTACATTCATTTCTCTCATTCAAGTCATTGATATATATTATAAATAACTGTGGCCCCAGCACTGATCCCAGTGATGCTCCATTAGTTACAGGCTATCCTCCTGAAAATGCACCTCTTATCCTAACTCTGTCTTTATCAGTTAGCCAATTGTTTGTCCATGCTAATATACTGCCCGCTACACCCTGGGCTTTTCAGAGAGTCACAGAGGTCTATGACTCTTATTAAATAGCCTTTTGTGCAGTGCTTTACCAAACACTTTTTGGAGAAGTGTATTACATCTACTTGTTCCCCTCTATCTGTCATCCTTGCTACCACCTTGCTTGGTAGACTTGTCATATTTTCAGGCACTGAGTAACCCTGCAGGTGATTTCAGCCTTGAGAAGGATAGATCAGAGCGACAACAAGGATTTTCCTTTGTCTCTCAACAATTCATGAGGGCCCTCATGACTGATTGGACATGTCTTGCTATAAACCTGTGTCCCCTTGGGTAATATACTGAATCAATGTCCACAGAATTCTTTAAACTGTATTCCTTATCAGCATTGTCATTACTCTGTTTTAGATCATCATTTCTTTGGTAACTCTTTTCTTAGAATCCCTTCTGCGCAGAAGGAGGCTATTCAGCCCATTGAGTCTGTACAAACTCTCTGACAGAGTATCTTACGCAGGCCCTCTCCCCTGCGCTATCCGTATAATGCCACATTTCCCATGTCTAATCAATCTAATCTACATATCTTGGGACACTAACGGCCAATTTTAGTACGGCCAATCCATCTAACCCACACATCTTTGGACTGTGGGAGGAAACCGGAGCACCCGGAGGAAACCCATGCAGACACGGGGAGAACATACAAACTCCACACAGTCTCCTGAGGCTAAAATTGAACCTGGGTCCCTGGCGCTTGTGAGGCAGCAGTGCTAACCTCTGTGCCACTGTACCGCACTTTTTCTTTTGATGTTTCAGGAAAGGTCTCCTGGTATAGTCTGAGCAGAATGAACATCTGTTCTGGTATCAGTCTTCAGATTCAGAATTATTTCTTGCCCTCTTCCTAATCAGACTGGTTGTGTGAATCTTTCTCTGTAAACTGTCACATCCAACCCTTTCATACAGTTACCAAAAGAAAAAGTGCTGGAGAATCTCAGCAGGTCTGGCAGCATCTATAACGTGGGAAAAGAGCTGACGTTTTGAGTCCAGATGACCCTTTGTCAAAGCTTTAATCCTTATACTGTTCCTCTTGTGTTCTCCAATTCATCATTGTCTTCCAAGGTAGGGATGTTTTATTTTTCTCCTCATTTGCTCTTTCCCTCTGTTTCTGATAACTCCTTCCCACCTTCTGTTTTTATTGTGTATTTCTTTTCCCATTGGGCTTTTGACAAGCTCTCAAGCATGACCCTGATGTGGTTTACTTCCTGCTGTCTGTTTGTCCATATCTCCTGCACAGCTCTCTCTCTGTCTGCTGGACACTCTTTCACGGCATCAATCCTGCTGCCTTTGTCTTGTCCACAGTTTGGTATGTGTCTCCTTGTGGCTTCATGCACTCTGATATTGTGAGCCTTTCCCTTCCATCTAATCCCAGCAAGTCATTTTGTATCTCAGGGAATGCAGAGCCTTGGGTGAGCTGATGTATCAGTTTGTTCCCTTGGGTCTACATTTGCTAGCTACATATTTAAGTTTTGATAAGAAATTGTCAACAAGTTCACTGAGTTCTTTGGAATTTGACTGGAGTAGTGTGAAGTTTTGAAAAGTTTAGTCTGGGTTTTCCTGTCATTCTCACTCCTCTCAGATATTAAACAAATCTAACCCATTCCCATTTACCCACACAAGGATGTAGCTGATTCTTTTCTTTTCACGAGTGCTATTTTGAACACTATGGAATGTTGTATTGCGCTATTGTTTAAACTTCTCAAATGCCACTTTGACATCTTTATCCTCTCGATTCATCCTGAGCTGGAGCCATGTTTCTCTGTCACCCACAGGGCAGACCCAGTGGGGGTAGCAGCACGGTGGTGTACGGACTGGACCAACTTTCTCTGGGAGTCCTCCATATCAACTCTGGACAAAGTCTCATGGCATCAGGTCAAAGATAGGCAAGACCCTTCCTGCTGGTTACCATGTAACACTGCCCCCTCAGCTGATGACTCAGTACTCCTCCATGTTGAACCCCACTTGGAGGAAGCAGTGACGGTGGCAAGGGTGTAGAATATACACTGGGTGATGTCTATCACCAAGAGTTTGCTTGGTAGCTCCACCACAAACCGAGCTGGCCGCCTCCTAAAGGACATAACTGCTAGACTGAGTCTTCACAGAGAGTGGTGCGGGAACCAACAAGAGATAAAATTGAACGTGACTAACCTCACCAACCTGCCTACTGCAGTATCTGACCAAAGGCGCAGTCCTTGTGGAGATAAAGTCCCATCTTCACATTGAGGATACCCTCCATTGTGTTGTGTGGCACTACCACCGTGCTAAATGGGATAGATTTTGAACAGTCTCAACAGCAACTCAAGACTGGTGATGGACATAGAACATAGAACATAGAACACTACAGCACAAACAGGCCCTTCGGCCCACGAGTTGCGCCGATCACATCATCACCCACCAACCTACAGACCTATCTATAACCCTCAATCTCATTAAACCCCATATACTCATCCAGAAGTCTTTTAAAAGACCCCAGCGAGTTTGCCTCCACCACCACTGACGGCAGCCGATTCCATTCACTCACCACCCTCTGAGTGAAAAACTTACCCCTAACATCACTTCTGAACCTCCCTCCCCGCACCTTAAATCTGTGTCCTCTCGTAGCGACCATTTCAAACCGGGGAAATAGCCTCTGAGAGTCCACCCTATCTATTCCTCTCAACATTTTGTAAACTTCTATCAGGTCGCCTCTCAACCTTCGTCTCTCCAGGGAAAAGAGTCCCAGCTCCCTCAACCTAACTTCATAAGGCATGCCTCCCAGTCCAGGCAACATCCTTGTAAATCTCCTCTGTACCCTTTCAATAGCTTCTACATCTTTCCTATAGTGAGGCGACCAGAACTGCGCACAATACTCCAAATGAGGCCTGACAAGGGTCTTATAAAGTTCCAGCATTACCTCCCGACTCCTAAACTCAATCCCTCGATTAATGAAGGTCAGTACACCATACGCCTTCTTGACCACCTCCTCCACCTGCGAGGCCGATTTAAGAGTCCTGTGGACCCGGACCCCAAGATCCTTCTGCTCCTCAACACTACTCAGACTCCTGCCCTTGATAGTGTACTCGTTCATCCCGTTGGTTCTGCCAAAATGGACGACTACACATTTATCCGCGTTGAAGTCCATCTGCCACTTCTCCGCCCAGTCCTGCATCCTATCTATGTCCTGCTGCAACTTCTGACATCCTTCCAGACCATCCACAACACCACCGACCTTCGTGTCATCAGCGAACTTACTTACCCATCCCTCCACCTCCTCATCCAGGTCATTTATGAAAATGACAAACAACAAGGGTCCCAGAACAGATCCTTGAGGCACTCCGCTGGTGACTGAACACATTAAACATTAAACACTGGAGGAGGAGGCTCCACAAATATCCCCATCCTCAATGATAAAGGAGCCCAGACGTTGCTTCGCAGCAATCTTCAGCCAGAAGTGTCAAGTGGATGATCCATCTCAGCCTCCTCCAGTGTCCTCAGCATCTCAGGTGTCAGTATTCAACCAATGTGAATCACTCCATGTGATATCAACAGATGGTTGGAGGCACTGGATACTGGAGATACAATGGGCCCTGATAACATTCCAGCATTAGTACTGAAGACTTGTGCTCCACAACTTGCTGCTCCCCTAACCAAGCTCTTCCAGTACAGTTATGACACTGGCATCTGCCCAACAATGTGGAAAATTAGCCAGTTACATCCTGTACACAAAAAGCACAACAAATCCAACCCAGCCAAATACTGCCTAATCAGCCCAAATTTAATAATCAATAAAGTGATGGGAAGGGTCATTTACAGTGCTATCACATTACACTTGCTTAATAATAACTTGCTCACAGACACTCAGTTTGGGGGGGAAACAGGAGAACCCAGAGGAAACCCACACAGACACAAGGAGAATGTACAAACTGCACACTGACAGTGACCTGAGGCTGGAATTGAACCTGGGTCCTTGGCACTGTGAGGCAGCAGTGCTAACCACTGTGCCACCCCAGGTCATCCCTCTCTATTGTGCTAAACCATCGTTAACTAACATAACCACCCCTCTATACTTTCTTTGCTTCTGTCCTTCCTAAATATCCCGTACCCTTTAATATTCAGGTCCCAATCCATGTCCTTCTGCAGGCATGTCTCCATAATGGCTACTAAATCACAATTATTTCTATACACACTCTCAGTTCACTTCAGCTTGTTTCAAAAGTTACATGAATTAGATACGGAACTTAGATACAGATACAGCTTGCAAGAACGCTAGTTCCAGCATGGTTCAGCTGTAGACCATCCCAATCTCACTTTCCAGTACTGGTGCCTGTGTCCCACGAATCAGAACTCACTTCTTCCACCCAGTCTTTGAGCCTCTCTGATTTGTCCCATTTCAATTTGCACATCGTTCACTCATAGTCCCAAAATTATGAACTTCTGCTTCTTAATTTGTTGTCAAGTTCCTCAATGGACTATTCAGAACCTCCTTCTTTGTCCTGTTGATGTGTGGTACCTACACGGACCACAACAACTGGATCTTCTCCAAAGAAACATTATTGTGGATGCTGGAATTTGAAACCAAAAGAGAAAATGTTGGAAAATCTCAGCGGGTCGCAGCATCTATAAGGAGAGAAAAGAGCTGATGTTTCGAGTCCATCTGGCAAGACCTGCTGAGATTTTCCAGCGTTTTCTCTTTTGGATCCTCCCCTCTCCCTCCAGCCTGGAGCAGTTCCAAACCCTGGCACCGAATCTCACTCCCTCTGGCTACACTGTCACCTACTGCCACATTTTACTCCCATCATTTGAATGGTTTCCTGTACCACAATGTCATGGTCACTTTGCTCATCCACCCTGCAGCCCCCACTCTCACCCAACCAAGCTGAAAGATATCTCAAACATGTTGGCCTGTTGCAAGGGCTGAGGCTCCTGCTCTTTGGGTTCCCTGACTTGCAGTCAGGGCCTCTCTTGCAGTCACATTCTGCTGTCCCTGACCACTGAACAAATCAGAAGACCCTATCCTAAAGGGTGTGACCGCCTGCTGGAATAAAGTGTCCAGGAGGTCATCTTACAGCTGTACAAAACTGTAAACGTCTGGTTGCCTCATTATAGGAAAGATGTGGAAGCATTGGAAAGGACGCAGAGGAGATTTACCAGGTATGGTGGGAAGGTCTTATGAGGAAAGACTTGAGGTTATTTTTGTTAGAGAGTAGGTTAAGAGGTGACTTATTAGAGGCATACAAGATGATCAGAGGATTAAATAGGGTGGACAGTGAGAGCCTTTTTCCTCAGATGGTGATGGCTAACATGAGGGGACATAGCTTTAAATTAAGGGCTGGTAATTATAGGACGGATGTCAGAGGTAGGTTCTTTACTCAGAGGGTAGTAAGGGCGTGGAATGCCCTGCCTGCAGCAGTTGTGGACTCGCCAACTTTAAGGGCATTCAAATGGTCATTGGATAGACATATGGATAACATTGGAATAGTTTCGGTTAGATGGGCTTTAGATTGGTTTCAGAGGTCGGTGCAACATCGAGGGCCGAAGGGCCTGTACTGCGCTGGAATGTTCTATGAAACTCTTTCCCCCCTCAATGTGCCACAGTGTTCACAATTCAGTTTCCAGCTCAATAACTCTGAGCCCAAGTTCCTGCAGTCACAGACATTTACTGCAGATGTGTTTGCCCTAGATCACCCTGGTATCCAGAAACTCCCGCTGCCTGCAGCGACAGCACATCACCTGCCCTACTATCTCCAATGTGTGTTCATTAATTAATAATTGCTAATTAATCAATTCAGAATTAATAAAGTCTAAATGTCTATATTTGTTTTGGCACAGCCAGTAATCTTTACAATACTGATAAAACAATACAACACTTACAGTACTGATGTAACTTACAGTTTCTAATAATGCCACGTACTGCTTTACCTGCCCCTTCACCAACACTGAAATCAAATACTAAAAACTGGAGGCTGAAAAAGAACAGCAGAAAAACACACTTCCTTCCCAAACTACACTAAACTCCTCACTCAGTACACTGTACTTCATGCAGCAAACCTTACCTAAAGCAGCTCATTTTTCCAGTGCAGGCTCTCACTTTGAACCAAATTCCTAAATATACTCACTCAGTCTCCCCTCACTGTCTGAGCGCCTCTTACTGATCAGGAAGATGGTTGTGGTTGTTGGAGGTCAGTCACCTCAGTGCCAGGAGTTCCTCGAGAAAGTATCCTGGCCCAACCATCTTCAGCTGCTTCATCAACGACCTTCCCTCTGTCATAGTGTCAGAGTGGGGATGTTCACTGACGATTGCACAATGTTCAGCACCGTTCACGACTCCTCAGGTACTGAAGCAGTTCATGTTCAAGCCCAGCCTGGCTTGGGCTGACAAGTAGCAAATAGTATTCATGCCACACAAGTGCCAGGCAATGACCATCTCCAACAAGAGAGGATCTAACCATTGCCCCTTTGACATCAATGTCATTATTATTGTTGAATCCCCTACTAACAACATCCTTGGGATTGCCATTGCTCAGAACTGAACGGAACTAACCATGTAAATTCTGTGGCTATCACAGAGTAGGTCAGAGGCTGGAAACCCTGTGAAGATATCACAGCCCCTGACTCCCCAAAGCACAAGTCAGGGGTGTGATGGAATACTCCCCACTTGCCTGGATGGGTGCAGCTCCAACAACACTCAAGAAACTCGACACCATCCAGGACAAAGCAGCCCCGCTCGATCAGCAGCACATCCACAAACATTCAATTTCTTCATTTCCAACACACTCTGGCAGCCATGTGTACCATCCACAAGATGCACTGCTGCAACTCACCAAGGGTCCTTAGGCACCACTTTCTAAACCCACGATCGCTAATACCTAGAAAGATAAGGGCAGTAGATACCTGGGAGCACCACCATCTGGAGATTCCCTTCAAGTCACTCACCATCCTGACTTGGAAATATATCGCTGTTCCTTCACTGTCGCTGGGTCAAAATCCTAGAACTCCCTCCCTAACAGCACTGTGGGTGTACCTACACCATGTGGACTGCAGCATTTCAAGGCAGCTCAACACTACCTTCTCAAAGGTGACTCATTTGGGTTTCATTCATAGTCATTTTGCTGTGCTTTGCCATTGAAATACACGTTCGGCACATGAATCTGAAGCTTTCTTTATATATATTTCACAGATTACACCATGAACCATGTGGACTGATGCATCATTGGCATCTGATTGTAGTGCAATAGTGAGTAATGAGGCATTCTCGATATACTTATGCATGAAAGGAAAATTCCTAACTCTTTATGAAGTCTGGCTGATGTTGAAGCTTGCATTGCAGTTCTGCTTTGGAGTCTGAGCGTTGAGACTGAGCAGAGTACAAACCCTGCATGATGCCTTTAAGTAACAAAGGGGAGAGATCTTTGTGCTGATTAATGCCACACAGCATAAGGCATCTCACTGAGACCTTCCAAGATGGAAATAGCATCCTGCAGCAATATGCATCTCATCCAGGTGATTATCTCCTCATCACCTCACTGGTTGTGATACTCTGGTGAGCAATCTGTCCCATACCCCAAGTTGGTGTGCTGCCCTATTGGATGCACCATTTAGACTCTTTGGATTGCCAATAGTGCCTAGGCCAACAAAACCAATGGAACGCTGAGCCTTGCTAGAAGAAAAGCCATACTACGGAGTAATCCATCACCCATCCCTAATAACCATCACTCCAACCATCCCTAATATCCATTACTTTATTCATCCCCAATATTCGTCTCTCCACATCCATCCCCAAGATCCATCACATGATCATCCATCCCCAATATTCACCTCTCCATCCACCCCCATATCCACCTCTTCATTTTCATTTCATTTTTAACTGTTCTTTAGCTTTTATTTCTTTATTGTCTTATTATCCCCCTTTCCTTACCTTTTTTCATCCTTTGCTTCTCTTCCCCCCTCTCAATTTTACCTCTTTCCCACCTATTTCCCCCTTCCCCCACATCTTCATTTGTCACAACTTACCCTCTGATTTCAGCTTCCCTGCTGTTTGCCCGTTCACACCTTTTGTTCTCTCTATAGACTGCAGCCTTTCCCCTTGTTTCTGTGGCTATCACTCATCTTTCATTCCCTCACCCTACAGTATAAATATCTCCCACGTTCTCTGCCTTTCAGCTTTGACAAAGGGTCGTCTGGACTTGAAACATCAGCACTTTTCTCTCTTCACCGATGCTGCCAGATTTGCTGAAATATTCCAGCATTTTCTCTTTTGGTCCCATATCCATCTCTCTATCTGTCCCCAATATCTATCAGCCCTTCAACCTCCACAATCCATTTGACTTTCCCTGTCAATAACCTTATTCAGAATGTTTTTCTTATCCACCATCCCCATTGGTCATCTTGTTCAAACTCCAGTATCCCCCAATTTACTTATTCAAACCCCAAATCTGTCTTATTTAATTCCTGTTATCCATATCCTCTATATCCATCTTACCTCCCATCCAGCATTTAAAACCATATACTCATTGTAATTTTTGTGTTTTAACCTTGCGATGGTGTGTTTCCTGGGTATTTACTGTAGTTCATGGAGCTCTGGTTCTGACTTTATCTGTGATGACTCTGAGAAGTCAGAGTTCATTTCACTCCACTCAAATAACACATAAGAACATAAGAACATAAGAAATAGGAGCAGGAGTAGGCCATCTAGCCCTTCGAGCCTGCCCCGCCATTCAATAAGATCATGGCTGATCTGTCGTGGCTCAGTTACACATTCCCGCCCTCTCCCCATAACCCTTAATCCCCTCTCTTATCAAAAACCCATCAACCCGTGTCTTAAAAATATTTAGCAAGGCAGCCTCCACCACTTCAACGGGCAGAGAATTCCAGAGATTCACCACCCTTTGAGTGAAAAAGTTCCTCCTCAACTCCATTCTAAACCGCCCCCCCTTTATCTTGAGGCTGTGCCCCCTAGTCCTACTGTCTTTTTTGAGCGGGAAGAGTCTCTCCACCTCTATCCTATCCATCCCATTCATCATCTTATACATCTCAGTGAGATCTCCCCTCATTCTTCTCAACTCTAACAAGTACAAGCCTAGTTTATTCAGCCTCTCCTCATAGCTCAACCCCCTCAACTCCGGTATCAGCCTAGTAAACCTCCTCTGCACTCCCTCCAAGGCCAAAATATCTTTGCGCAGGTGCGGCGACCAAAACTGCACACAGTACTCCAGCTGCGGCCTCACCAGTGCCCTATACAGCTGCAGCAAGACCTCCCTACTTTTATATTCAATCCCCCTCGCTATGAAGGCCAGCGTCCCATTCGCCTTCCTGACCACCTGCTGCACCTGAAAGCTCTGGCAACATCAAATGGAGCAAGGATTGCCTGACCTGTGGAGTACATCCAGATGTTTTGTTTCAGGACATTTAGTGTTGTACTGGTTTGTTTTCTTGGACAACATCTGACTTTGTTCAGATTCAATAATATTCTCAGAAACATACATCTTTGAGCCTGTTTTCTGTAACAGAAGAGATTAAGGATGTTTTTAAATCACTACCTAAAATTATATAGGGATGGAACAAATCAGATTAAAAACTGATTCCTTCTGGTGTTTAGGAGGACATAGATATAAGATTTAATAGTAGACATTTTGAAAGAAGTGTCAGAGAAACTCCTTCCTATAAAGGGAGTTTGGAAGTTGTGAAATGTACAGTTGGAGTTAGCGACTGATGCAGAAACAATGTCACTATTTAAGAGGAGGTTCGGTGAGCAAGTGGAAGATATTTACACAGGAAACAAGGTGGGTTCATTAGATTAGGATACTGTTCAGGTGGAGGATAAATACCAGCAATAGGACTGTTTGGGCTGATCCTACCTCTCCATAATCACAATTCTGATGTAATTCTATCAACTAAGGGCATGAATGATTAATCCCAGCCTGGTTCTCTGGTGTCATCCCATGTTTTCAGGTTCAATGGCCTTGACTTTCCAACTGGGGCAAGTTTCAACCCACCAACAGACGAACGTGCACTTCTGCCTCAGACCCATCTTAGGTCATGGATGTACTCAATGCAGCCTTCTGGTCTGTCCTGGACTCAGACTGCACCAGTCTCCTGATATCTGAAAGTCAGAAGGAAGCAGACAGCAAACCAAGCTGCCAGACAGACTTCAGACTTTTAAAATTCCACACTAAATAGATTCCTCAGAGATTATGCAATCAGATGTCCTACGGTCAGACATTACATGGTCAAATATTACATAATTAGAAAGTCAGATGATTCTGACTCCAGTAGAGTTGGCAATTACCCAACTGCCTACATCCCTCTGCAATACATCCTCCAGCTGCAAGCCACGGGAATCAGGATTGTACAGTCTGGCCATATTTCCTGCATTTAAGTTGGCCTTGCCAATTTGTTGGGTGGCACAAGGTAGAGTGGCACAAGGTAGAGTGCGCCCCTAAATGCTTTCCTAGCATTGTCTGCTCTGCTGGGATCTTCTGAGGCAACATTTCTCCTGGTCTGCAGGTTTAGCAATTAACCGTCATTCAGTTGCTAGGTTTCCTCATTGCATTGTGTGGTGAAGGTGGCTGATGATGTTAGCACACAATGGGAAATGTATGGCAGATTGCGTAACCTCACCCTCCAAACCAGATTGCAACAATCAGTTTCTGGATTGAACCCTTCTCAATAATATGTTAGTGGCATCATTTAATATCAATCTCCAGCCAAGCCTCGCTCAGTACAGGGCAGATTAGAGTGATAGAATCATTATACCCCCCCACCCAACACACACACACACGCACCATACGCACACATGCACGCACACACCTTCCTGACACCAGTCCTGAATTTGTTAAGTTAGCATGCCCCTTGTGTGCCCCTTGCTCTGAGGCTGTAGTTGCACTTTAAATAGTGTTCAAGAACAACATTTTCTGCTAAAATAAAAGCAAATACTGTAGATGCTGGAAATTTGAGTTAAAAACAGAAAACCTTTGCAGGTTTGGCAGCATCTGTGGAGAGAGAACAGTGTTACTATTTTAAGTCTAATATGACTCTTCAGTAGAACATTTTGGGTAAGTTTTTCTGACCCCGTTCGCCCTGAAACCAGAAAATCCTGCCCAAGCTCAATGGATGTTTCCATGGTCTGCCCCTCACTCCTGTGGCAGGCGGAATGGGTAAATTTGCCCCTTTCTCTCTTATTTACAAGCTTCCTTTTGTTGATGCAGGCTCCTCTCCTTTCAAGGCTCAAGAGTCCACACATGTTCCAACCTCATCTCCAATCTCAGAAATTTCAAATAATCTCAAACTTCAAACCATGTTTCTCCCATCATCGCTGGTCCAGGCCGAGTCCACTGGCTTCCTCAAGCATCAGATTCAAAATCCTGATCTGAATTTATAAATCCCCATGGTCTCCCTCAACACTTCCCGAAAACCTCTGGCCTGCTGAGCCCTGTACTTCCCTGATCTCTCGAGAATCTGCTCTTTGATCTGCTCCATTGTTATCAGCAAGCCTTTCCATGAATCTTTAAACTAAATGAGAGGGTGAGGAACAATAGCAGCCTGACTGAGAATGTCTAACTGTGGGTGTATCAGGCCTGTGTCCTCAGTACATTCCTCTTCAGTGGTGAGGCCTGGACACCAGGCAGGAAAAAAGTAAGTTTCGGCCTTTGTACTCTCAGACGTATCCCTGGCATCCCCCGACAGGACAAGATTATCCTGTTTTCATGCTGTAGGGTGGCCAATACCATTATTGTAAACTAACTTTATTAGGAACAGAACATGGGCACAATTGCAGGACTACAGCCTGCACCTACAGCCTGGTTACAGCTTACATTTACACAGAAACCTAGAAAATAGGAGCAGGAGAGGCCATTTGGAAAAGGTGGTGAAGAAAGCATATGGCATGCTTGCCTTCATCGAATGGGGCATTGAGTACAAAAATCAGCAAATTATGTTACAGTGACCTAAAATATTATACTGTGTCCAATTCTGGTCACCACACTACCAAAAGGATGTGGAGTCTTTGGAGGAAAAGGTTTACTCGGATGTTGCCTGGTATGTAGGGTTTTAGCTACAAGGAGAGATTGAATAAACTGGGATTGTTCTCCCTGGAATGATGGAAGTTGAGGGGCGACCTAATGGAATTTCATAAAATTATGAGGGTATAGATAGGGTGAACAGTTGGAAGCTCTTTCCTAGGGCAGAAATGATAATTACAAGGGGCCACAAGTTCAAGATAAGGGGGGAAAGGTTCAGTGGAGATGTGCAGGGGAAGTTTTTTTATGTAGAGATGCCAGTGTTGGACTGGGTAAGCACAGTAAGAAGTCTCACAGCACCAGGTTAAAGTCCAACAGGTTTGTTCGATAACACAAGCTTTTGGAGCACTATTCCTTCATCAGGTGAGTGGGAGTTATGTTCACAAACAGGGCATATAGATACAAACTCAATTTACAAGATAATGGTTGGAATGTGAGTCTTTACAGGTAATCAAGTTTTAAAGGTACAGACAATGTGAGTGGAGAGAGGGTTAAGCACAGGTTAAAGAGGTGTGAATTGTCTCCAGACAGGACAGTTAGTGAGATTTTGCAAACCCAAGCAAGTTGTGGGGGTTATAGATGGTGTGACATAAATTCAAGATTCTTTCTGTAACCCCCATATGCCTGGGCTTGCAAAATCTCACTAACTGTCCTGGCTGGAGACAATTCACACCTCTTTAATCTGTGCTTAACCCTCTCTCCACTCACATTGTCTGACCTGCAGAGACTTGCATTCCAACCATTATCTTGTAAAATGAATTTGTGTTTATATATGCCCTGTTTGTGAGCAGAACTCCCACTCGCCTGATGGAAGGGGTAGTGCTCCGAAAGCTTGTTCTATCAAATTAAACCCGTTGGACTTTAACCTGGTGTTGTGAGACTGCTTACAAAGTTTTTTTACACAGAGGGTGGTGGGGGCCTGGAATGCGCTGCCAAGTGAGGTGGTTGAGGCAGTTATGTTAGCCACATTTAAGATGTATCTTGATAGGCATCTGAACAAATGGGGAACACAGGATGTTTGGTTTAGATAGGTAAACATGATCAGCGCAGGTTTGGAGGGCCAAAGGGCCTGTTCCTGTGCTGTACTGTTCTTTGTTCTTTTCTTTGATCCCATTTGCCCCAAGTGCTATATCTCAATCCTTCATTAAAACATACAATGTTTTGGACTCAACTACTTTCTGTGGCAGCAAATTCCAAGGCTGACCACTCTCTGAACGATGAAATTTCTCATCTCTACTCTGCATCTCAGACTGTGACTCCTGGTTCTGGATTCCCTCACCATCAGGAATATCCCTCCTGCATCTAACCTGTCTAGTCCTGTTAGAATTTTATAGATTTCCATTTGCTTCTTCCCTCGTTCTTCTGAACTCCAGTGAATACAACACAATCCCAACTGATTCAATCTCTTCTTATACGTCAGTCACACCATCCCAGAAATCAGTCTGGTAAGCTTTCTCTGCACTCTCTCCATAACAAGAACATCCTTCCTCAGATAAGGAGGCCAAAACTGCACACAATATTCCAGCTGTGGCGTCACCAAGGCCCTGTATAATTGCAACAACACATACCTGCTCCTGGACTTGGATCCTCTCACTATGAGGCCAACATACTATTTGCCTTCTTTACTGTCTGCTGCACCTGCATGCTTACCTTCAGCGACTATGTACAAAGCCACCCCGGTCTTGTTGCACATTCCCCTCTCTCAGGAGATCTGGAATGTACTATCT
Organism: Carcharhinus amblyrhynchos; assembly: GCF_965287045.1. Lineage (NCBI taxonomy): Eukaryota > Metazoa > Chordata > Chondrichthyes > Carcharhiniformes > Carcharhinidae > Carcharhinus > Carcharhinus amblyrhynchos. Next base: position 872,229 of record NC_137347.1, read on the forward strand.
GACCTCTAACTCCCAGGTCAGGTGACCCAATGAAGTATGGAGTGCACTATATATCTAATACTGGAGTACACTGCCACAATCACTCTAATATAACAAAGGCCACCAACTCAGAGGTCCTGGGGTGTGCTAATTCCATCAGCAAATTCATTGCTAGCTCAATAACATCTGTGCTGGCTCGGTCAAACTCATTGGATGGATAATGGCTATATACCTAATGACCTCCTGTACAATGAACTGGCCACTGGGTTAGGATCTCCAGGAAATCCCAATCTCAACTATAACAACAACTGCAAGTAAGATATGAAGATGGTAGATATTGACAATGACAGCTGGCAGCCAGTCACTGATGTTTAGGGGAAAATTGGAAAAGGTGAAGAAAAACGGAAAGCTCAGCTGGCCAAGATGGCACAGAGAATACAGAAGCCAGCAAATTAATCTATTGTCTTTCTCTGCAGTAAATGTCACAAAGACTGCAACACTAGAGTGGAGTTCCTGAGCCACGGCATCTTTGTATCCTCACTAGTTACAGGGGAGGTCCCGGAGGACTGGAGAATAGTCAATGTTGTTCCTTTGTTAAGAAGGGTAGCAAGAATAATCCAGGTAATTACAGGCCAATGAGTCTTACATCAGTGGTAGGGAAATTATTGGAGAGGAATCTTTGAGACAGGATTTATTCCTACTTGGAAATAATGGACGTATTAGTGAGAGACAACATGGTTTTGTGAAGGTGGGGGGGGCGGTCATGTCTCACGAGCTTAACTGAGTTTTTCGAGGAACTGACAAAGATGATTGATGAGGGTAGGGCAGTGGATGTTGTCTACATGGACTTCAGTAACGCCTTTGACAAAGTCCCTCATGGCAGACTGGTGCAGAAGGTGAAGTCGCATAGGATCAGAGATGAGCTGGCAAGGTGGATACAAAACTAGCTTGCTGCAGGGAAGGATGTCCCGAGGCATGGTACATTGGGGAGACCATGCAGACACTATGACAACGGATGAATGAACACTGCTCGACAATCACCAGGCAAGACTGTTCCCTTCCTGTTGGCAAACACTTCAGCAGTCACGGGCATTCGGCCTCCGATCTTCAGGTAAATGTTCTCCAAGGCAGCCTTCATGACACACGACAGCGCAGAGTCGCTGAGCAGAGACTGATAGCCAAGTTCTACACACATGAGGAAGGCCTCAACCGGGACCTTGGGTTCATGTCACACTATCTGTAACCCCCGTGACTTGCCTGAACTTGCAACATCTCACTTACTGTCCTGTCTGGAGACAATACACATCTCTTTAACCTATACTTAATGCTATCTCCACTCACACTGTCTGCACCTTTAAGACTTGACTAGCAGATTCGTTGTAAAGACTCACATTCTAATCAGTATTCTGTAAACTGTATGTGCCTTTATATGCCCTGTTTGTGACAGAACTCTCCACTCACTTGATGAAGGAACAGCGTTCTGAAAGCTAGTGGCGTTTACTACCAAGTAAACCTGTTGGACTTTAACCTGGTATTGTGAGACTTCTTACTTGTTGAAGAGGACAGAGGGTAGCAGTGGAAGGGTGTGTTTCTGAATGGAGGGCTGTGACAAGTGATGTTCCTCAGGGATCAGTGCTGGGACCTTTGCTGTTTGTAATATATATAAATGATTTGGAGAAAATGTAACTGGACGATACAATGGTTGGTGGATTTGCGGATAGCGATGAGGACCATCAGAGGATACAGCAGGATATAGATCAGTTGGAGACTTGGGTGGACAGATGGCAGATGGAGTTTAATCTGGACAAATGTGAGATAATGCATTTTGGAAGGTCTAATACAGATAGGAAATATACAGTATATGGCAGAACCCTTAGGAGTATTGATAGGCAAAGGGATCTGGGTGTACAAGTACACAGGTCACTGAAAATGGCAATACAGGTGGAGAAGGTGGTCAAGAAGGCATATGGCATGCTTGCCTTCATCGGCCAGGGTATTGAGTTTAAAAATTAGCAAGTCATGTTGACGCTTTATAGAACCTTAGTTGGGCCGCACTTGGAATATAGTGTTCAATTCTGGTCGCCACACTACCAGAAGGATGTGGAGGCTTTGGAGAGGGTACAGAAAAGATATACCAGGATTTACCTGGTATGGAGGGCATTAGCTATGAGGAGAGGTTGGAGAAACTTGGTTTGTTCTCACTAGAGCGACGGAGGTTGAGGGGAGACCTGATAGAAGTCTACAAGGTTATGAGAGGCATGGACAGAGAGGATAGTCAGAAGCTTTTTCCCAGGGTGGAAGAGTCAATTATTAGGTGGCGTAGGTTTAAGGTGCAAGAGGCAAGTTTTAAGAGATGTATGAAGCAGAGTTTTTACACAGAGAGTGGTAGATGCCTGGAACTCTTTGCCGGGGGAGGTACTGGAAGCGGATACAGTAGTGACTTTTAAGGGGAATTTTAACAAGTACATGAATGAGATGGGAATAGAGGGATATGGTCCCCAGAAGTATAGGGGATTTTAGTTAAGTCGGGCAGCATGGTCAGTGCAGGCTTGGAGGGCCAAAGGGCTTGTTCCTGTGCTGTAATTTTCTTTGTTTTTTATCATCTTACAACACATTGGCTGCCATTAAGTTCCTCAGAGTAGTATCCTCAGCCCACACATCTACAACTGCTTCATCAATCAATGACCTTCCTTCTACCATGGGTGGCATGGTGGCACTGTTAAGAACATAAGAACATAAGAAATAGGAGCAGGAATAGGCCATCTATCCCTTCGAGCCTGCCCCGCCATTCAATAAGATCATGGCTGATCTGTCGTGGCTCAGTTCCACATTCCCGCTTTCTCCCGTAACCCTTAATTCCCTCGCTTATCAAAAACCTATCAACCTGCGTCTTAAAAATATTTAGCGAGGTAGCCTCCACCACTTCAACGGGCAGAGAATTCCAGAGATTCACCACCCTTTGAGTGAAGAAGTTCCTCCTCAACTCCGTTCTAAACTGCTCCCTCCTTTATCTTGAGGCTGTGCCCTCTAGTCCTACTGTCCTTTCTGAGTGGGAAGAGCCTCTCCATCTCTATTCTATCCATCTCATTCATCATCTTATATGTCTCAATGAGATCTCCCCTCATTCTTCTAAACTCTAACGAGTACAAGCCTAGTTTATTCAGCCTCTCCTCATAGTTCAACCCCCTCAACTCCGGTATCAGCCTAGTAAACCTCCTCTGCACTCCCTCCAAGGCCAAAATATCCTTGCGTAAGTGCGGCGACCAAAACTGCACACAGTACTCCAGCTGCAGCCTCACCAGTGCCCTGTACAGTTGCAGCAAGACCTCCCTACTTTTATATTCAATCCCCCTCGCTATAAAGGCCAGCATCCCATTCGCCTTCCTGACCACCTGCTGCACTTGCAGGCTGGGTTTTTGTGACTCATGCACAAGGACCCCGAGGTCCCTCTGCACCGTCGCCTGCTGCAGTTTTTCGCCATGTAAGTAACAGTCCTTCCTACCATTATTCCTACCAAAGTGGACAACTTCACACTTGCCAACATTAAACACTGCTGCTCACAATACCAGGGACCCGGGTTTAATTGTAGCCTTGGGTGACTGTGTGAAGTTTGCAAGTTCTCCCCGAGTCTATCTGGGTTTCCTCCCACACTCCAAAGATGTGCAGGTTGGATGGATTGGCCATGCTAAATTGCACTTAGGGAAGCATAATCAGGGAGATTAGCAGGGTAAATATGTGGGGTTTTGGGGATACGGCCTGGGTGGGTTTGTTGATGGTGCAGACTGAATGGGCCAAATGGCCTCCTTCTGCACTGCAGGAATTCTATGAATCTATGATAAGGTCTGAACTGGGGATATCAAAATAGCCCATGTCCAAATGCAGCTAAACCTGGACAATATCCAGAACATATCATAGAATCATAGGACCCTACAGTGCAGATAGAAGCCCTTCGACCCATCGAGTCCGCACCGACCACAATCCCACCCAGGCCCTATCCCCATATCCCTACATATTTACCCACTAATCTCTCTAACCTACACATCTCAGGACACTAAGGGGTGATTTTTAGCATGACCAACCAACCTAACCCGCACATCTTTGGACTGTGGGAGGAAACCGGAGCACCCGGAGGAAACCCACGCAGACACGAGGAGAATGTGCAAACTCCACACAGACAGTGATCCAAGCCGGGAATCGAACCCAGGACCCTGGAGCTGTGAAGCAGCAGTGCTAACCACTGTGCTACCGTGCTGCCCCCTCACTGATGCAAGAGGGTGACAGGAGCTTGCCGGCACTGTTCACAAATGGGGCTTGTACCTCAGTACGTTCTAGAGGGTCTCTGTTCTGTGACTTTAACTTACATTGAAGCCCTGTTCATCTCATCCATATCATCTAACACTTTACACACATAAATAAACTCTCACTAAGCTACAGAGACATTTCAATCATTCTTCACCACTTTGTATGTGGGATCATTCGTGTTTGCTGTAGTTCAGTGCCAAGTAACATTCATGTCATACAGTGTGCTAGCTAAAGATAATTTCCAACAAGGGAGAATCAAATAATCTCCCTTTAACATTCACTGGCATTACCATCACTGAACTCCCACAGTCAACATCCTGGGAGTTACTATTGACCAGAAACTGAACTGAACTAGCCATGTAACTACTGGCAACCAGAGCAGGTCAAAGGCTGGGTATTCTGCTAGGAGTAACTCACTTCCTGACTCCCCAAACCCTGTCCACCATCTACAAGACATAAGTCAGGAGTGTAATGCAATGCTCTCTTCTTAAGTAGATGGGTGCAGCTCCAACACTCAAAAAGCTCCACACCATCTGAGACAAAACAACCCACTTGATTAATATCCACTACCTTAAATATGCATTGCCACCACTACGAATTGTAAGAAGTCTGACAACACCAGGTTTAAATCCAACCAATTTATTTGGTATCAAATAAATGCGTTGGACTTAAACCTGGTGTTGTCAGACTTCTTACCGTGTTTACCCCAGTCCAACGCCGGCATCTCCACATCATCACAGTGGCAGCCGTGTGTACAATCTGCAAGATGCATTGCGGCAACTCTTTGTGATTTTTATAAATGACTTGGATGAGGAAGTGGAGGGATGGGTCGGTAAGTTTGCCGATGACACAAAGGTGTTGTGGATAGTGTGGAGGGATGTCAGAAGTTGCAACAAGACATGGATAGGATGCAAGACTAGGCAGAGAAGTGGCAGATGGACTTCACCCCAGATAAGTGTGTGGTGATTCATTTTGGCAGGTCAAATAGGATGACGGAATTTAATATTAAGGGTAAGACTTTTGGCAGTGTGGAAGATCAGAAGGATCATAGGACGCTCAAATCAGCTTCGCAGGTAGAGGATGTGGTTAAGAAGGTGTATGGTGTACTGGCCTTCATCAATCGAGGGATTGAGTTTAGGAGTCGGGAGATAATGCTGCAGCTTTATAAGACCCTGGTCAGACCCCACTTGGAGCCTGTGCTCAGTCTGGTCACCTCATTACAGGAAGGATGTGGAAGCTATTGAAAGGGCGCAGAGAAGATTTACAAGGATGTTGCCTGGATTAGGTGGCATGCCTTATAAGAACATAAGAAATAGGAACAGGATTAGGCCATCTAGCCCTTTCAGCCTCCTCCATCTACAGCATCTTCCAAACCCAAGACTTTTACCACCTAGAAGGAAAAGAGTGGTAGATGCATAAGAACACCATCAGCTAGGAGTTCCCCTCTAAACCACTCACTATCCTGACAACATGCTTACACCACATGGACAGCAGCAGTTCAAGACGGTGGCTCACAATACCTTCTTTGGGTAATTAGGGATGGGCAATTAATACAGACCTACATAGCAACGCCCACAACCCACAAAAGAATAAAACTGGTACGAGAAGTGTTAACGCATTGACCAATATCTAAAAGTAATGGGTGCCACACCAGTGGGTTGTAGAGAAACATGATGCAGGTTAATTAAGGTATTGCTTAATCCAGGTCTAAGATTGAACAGCCAGAAAAGGCCAGGAATCTCTCTGTTTATGTCACTATGCATATGATATTATACCAATAATAACGTTAACTACGTAACAAGAAGATTGTGAAGTACAAGCTCATTCCAGATATTTGAGAGCATAACATAGGTTTGACAGTATTCAGGGTACTGCGCTGTTGGGAGTTGCTGTCTTTTGGCTGAAGTGTTAATTTGAGGTTCTGCTTGCTACCATAGCTGTTTAGCTTGTATCAGTTTGTGGGATCTTGTTGTGCAAAAATTGCAAACACTGTGCTGAAAAAAATAACAGTAGAAGCAAAGATGGCAGAAGTAATGGATATATGGAAAAGCTTAGAGAGGAAAAGTCACTAGGTCTGGAGGCTTGCATCCCAGGTTGCTAGTGAGAATGGAGATAGAAGAGCTTGTCATAATCTTCCAAACTTCCCTAGATACAGCAAAGGTGTCATTGAATTGGAGAGTGGTAAAAGTAATACGCTTACTGAAAAAAAAATTTAAGGACAAAATCCCATAACTACAGGTCAACCAGTTGGGGAAGATTTTAGAAACAATATTCAGGGGGAAAATATAACAATGTTTGAGTTATTTAATGAGAACCATCATGGTTTAGTAAAAGACAGATCATGTTTGATTAATCTAATTGAATTTTTTAATGAAGTTGCAGAGAAAGTTGATGGAGGGAAACAGTGGGTGATATCTATATGGACTTCAAGAACATGTTTGACAAGGTATCACATAAAGGACCAGTTAACAAAATTGAGACACACGCAATAGGATTGCAACAGGACATTGCAGGCGGCTAGGGAGGAAATTGTGGTACCCTAGCTGAGATATTTGAATCATCGACAATTGCAGGTGAGGTGCCTTAAGATTGGAGAGAGGCACATGTTATGCCTTTGTTTAAAAAGGGCTGCAGGGAAAAGCCTGGGAACTACAGGCCAGTGAGCCTCACATCTGTGGTGGGTAAATTGTTGGAAGGTATTTTGAGAGATGGGATCTATAGGCATTTAGAAACGCAGTGACTTTTTAGGGACAGTCAGCATGGCTTTGTGAGTGGGAAATGATGTCTCTCAAATTTGATTTGAGTTTTTTGAAGAGGTAACCAAGAAGGTAGATGAGGACAGTGTAGTTGATGTTGTCTACGTGGACTCTAGCAAGGCCTTTGACAAGGTACCGCATGTTGAATAAGGTTAAATCTCACAGGATCCAGGGTGAGGTAGCTAATGGATACAAAATTGGCTTCTCGACAGAAGCCAGAAGGTGGTTGTAGAGTTGTTTTTCAAACTGGAGGCCCGTAACCAGCAGTGTGCCTCAGGGTCAGTGCTGGGTCCATTGTTATTTGTCATTTGTATTATGATTTGGATGACAATATAAGAACATAGAACATAGAACATTACAGCGCAGAACAGGCCCTTCGGCCCACGATGTTGCACCGACCAGCTTTTAAAAAAAAACACTAACCCACTAATCTAAACCAATCCCATTTCGTCCATAAACCTATCCACAGATCTCTTAAACGCCCCCAAACTAGGTGCATTTACAACTGCAGCTGGCAGGGCATTCCAGTCCCTCACCACCCTCTGGGTAAAGAACCTACCCCTGACATCAGTCCTATAACTACCACCCCTTAATTTAAAGCCGTGCCCCCTCGTGCTAGCTTTCTCCATCCGAGGGAAAAGGCTATCACTATCCACCCTGTCTAAACCTCTAATCATCTTATATGTTTCAATAAGGTCCCCTCTTAGCCGCCTTCTTTCCAGCGAAAACAACCCCAAATCTCTCAGTCTCTCCTCATAGGATCTCCCCTCCATACCAGGCAACATCCTGGTAAACCTCCTCTGCACCCTCTCCAAAGCCTCTACATCCTTCCTGTAATGTGGGGACCAGAACTGCACACAATACTCCAAGTGCGGCCGCACCAGAGTTGTGTACGGTTGCAACATGACGCTGCGACTCCTAAATTCAATCCCCCTACCAATAAACGCCAAGACACCGTATGCCTTCTTAACAACCTTATCTACTTGATTCCCAACTTTCAGGGATCTATGTACACATACACCTAGATCCCTCTGCTCATCCACACTATTCAAAGTCCTCCCGTTAGCCCTATACTCAACACATCTGTTATTCCTACCGAAATGAATATAATATAAAGAATATAAATTTATATAAGAATATAAATGAATATATGAATATAAGAAGCACGGTTAGTAAGTTTGTAGATGACACTAAGATTGGTGACGTGGTGGACAGTGAAGAAAGCTGTCTCCAATTGCAACGGGCTCTTGATCAATTGGGCCAGCGGGCTGATGAATGGCAGATGGAGTTTAATTTAGACAAATGTGAGGTGATGCATTTTGGTAGATTGAACCAGGGCAGGACTTACTCAGTTAATGGCAGGACATTGGAGAGAGTTACAGAACAAAGAGATCTAGGGGTACATGTTCATAGCTCCTTGAAAGTGGAGTCACTGGTGGACAGACTGGTGAAGACGACATTCGGCACGCTTAGTTTCATCAGTCAGAACATTGAATACAGCAGTTGGAACATTTTGTTGGAGTTGTACAAGACAATGGTAAGGCCACACTTGGAATACTGTGTGCAATTCTGGTCACCCTATTATAGAAAGGATATTATTAAACTGGAAAGAGTGCAGAAAGGATTTACTAGGATGCTACCGGGTCTTGATGGATTGAGTTATAAGGAGTGGCTGGAGCTTAGGAGGCTGAGGTGAACTTACAGAGGTCTATAAAATAATGAGGGACACAGATCAGCTAGATAGACAATATCTTTTCCCAAAGGGGAGTCTAAAATTAGAGGGCAGAAGTTTAGGTGAGAGGGGAGAGATACAAAAGTGTCCAGAGGGGCAATCTTTTCACACAGAGGGTGATGAGTGTCTCGAACAAGCTGCCAGAGGTGGTCGTAGAGGCGGGTACAATTTTGTCTTCTGTGACTCTGATTGGATAAAACAATCAGCTGAATGACAGAAAACAGAAAATGTGTGTACTTTTCACATTTAAGATGGTAGACACTGGGAATGTCCAGTGTCAATGCTCCCAGACCATTTTTGATATAGAGACTTGGTTATTGGAATGGAAAACTTCTAAAATTTCTAGGTTTATTGATGATAACAATCATTAATAATCCAAGAGAAATGAACATCCCAGCATGACACAACAAAAGAAACCAATGCACAAAATTTCACATTTTATAACTTTTACTTTAACCATCAAACCAAAATCAACTTAAATTAAACAAGTTAGCCAGCAAATTGTTTTCAATAGAAACCAATAGCCATACAACAAAGATAAATCTTAGAATTTACTGGCAGTCTGCTTGGCACAGATATAGCACCACATCCTTCAGAACTTCATTGTCCTCCAGTATAATTCCACTCCCCTTCGGCACTCAGGATTTCATCCTCAATTTGCCTCTCGCAGCTTTACTTCAAATTCAGTTACCACCAGAAGTGTGTTCTCCTGCAGAACTTCCTTAGCTCAGTTTGTGACAGTGCTGATGGTTTAGATTCTCCACGCTCACCTTCATTCAGTATATGGTAAGGCTGGCCTGGTTAAAACTGAAGCAGCAGGATGAACTTTATTTCACTATCCCAGCTGCCAAACCCAGCCTTCAGTTTTACATATTTTTGCAGTTGACACAAACACCTTCACAGCCACTGTCCTATTCAGACCACAGGCTGAAACCTGACCACATCATTCTCACACCTTTCTCAGAAACTGAAAGTTTTGGGTTCCCTCTGAGTTAGGGACTGTCAATACAGGTTTTGAAACAGGGAACAGTTCGGACACATCTGTGGTCTCACACAAACTGGATTTCATCACAATACCAAATTTGGATGTGTGGTTGAATGTGAAGCCTGCAACAGGACATAGTTGATCTAGTAGAATGGACTGACAAGTGACAGATGGAATACAAGGCAGTGTGAAGTGATGCATTTTGGCAGGAGGAATCGGGAGACAATATAGACATAATAGCACAGTTCTAACGAGCGAGCAGGAACTAAGGGACCCAAGAGCTCATGCAAATGGATCTTTAAAGGTGACAGGACACTGACAGAGCAGTTAGCAAAGTATATAGGATCTTGGGCTTCATGAATAAGAGGCATTGAGTACAGATGCAGGGAGGTTATAAAGCTTGGATTAAGACAACTACAGTGTTGCATCCAGTTCTGATCAGCACACTTTGGGAAAGATTGAGATTCCTGGAGCGAGTGCAAAGGAGGTTTATCAGAATGGTTTCTAGGAAGAGGCATTTTAACTACAAGAAGCTGGGATTATTCCCCTTGGAGCAAAGGAGATTGAGGAAAGATTTCCCGGAAATATACATGATTATGACAGGTTTGGATCAGGTGGACAAGGAATAGCTATTACATTTGGTGATGGTGCAAGAACTGTACGACACAAATTCATTCAGGGGGATGTGAGGAAGACTTGTTTTTAAATGCAGCAAGAGAATAATCTGGAGGTCCCTGCCTATGGGAGTGTTAGAATCAGAGACAATTAACAATTTCCAAAAGAAAATTGGATGGGTACTTGAAGGCACATACACAGCTATAGGGATACAGTGACTGACTGGAATGTTCAATGAGGATAACATCAATGTGATGGTCCAAATGGCCTCTGTGCAATGACTCCAAGACTGTATAATGATATAGGATAAGCATGAGCAGTGGTCAAAAGAGAGTTGAAGTTTGGGGAAATGTTCAGGGTCAAAGAAGCTGTGGGCTCTCAACAAAAATGGAGTGTAGATATAGGAGGTGCATAGCATGCAAGGTGATTGTAGAGATAGAGTGGGACAAGGCTGCAGAGGGAATTCAATGCATCAGTGAGCCAATGAAGACTGGCAAATTTGGGATGATAGAAGAACAAGAAACAATGGAGAGTTTAGAATATGCTGGGGTCTATATGAAGTGCAACCCAGGTGGCCAATGAGGAGAGCAAAACATCAAAGCCGTGCATCCTTGTTTATGCAGCCTGACTGCTGCATAAATACAGCTCCTCAAACTGGTTACTGGTCAGAGGGCTTCTCCAAGTGTGATCCTGCCCCGTTGACTGACAGAATGTGAATGGATCAACTGCTTTCCCCAGTGGAACCACTGGTACGAAACCCCTGCCAGAGGTGTTAGACATCCAGTGCACACAGGTTGTCTTCATGTTGCATCCTTATTATTTCTGTGCAGAACGGTCAGTTCATTCATTCAGTGTTGCTGGAAATGTTACTTCACTGGCTTCCTGCTGCAATGTCTGTGTTTACCCTTTATTCCAAAATAACACAAATTGAGGCAAAATCGCTGCTCTGATTTGATCTCTGGGTTCTATGATGTTCTATTGCTGCAGCAAATCAAAGCAACAGCCAGAGTGATGGCAGCTCACAATCGAAATGACAGGTTGCAGCAGGTCAGAGGCATAATATAACTTCATCAATCTGAGGCAATGGGTTCATTCAGCTGGCCTACCTCAGTATAACTAATATGATTCAGCTTTCTTCAAACAAGTTTTAAATCAAAGGAGATTTAAATAGAAAAAATTTATTCATCTAACAGAAGTTTCACTGCCTTTTTTAAAATACATTTTCAGTGTACAACAGACATAAACAGCCCTGCCGGATATGAACTTCTAGTCAGACTGCTGTACCTTCATTCACTTCCTTACTGACAGGCTGGGCTTTCTCTGCAGCTGCTGCTTTCTGCTTTTGCCGTTCAGCAGCACGCAGTTTCTGGACCTCTTGGAAAACCTGAAACAAAGGAAACAGCAGCAAAGTGTGAGACTGTGTGCTTGTCCTCGCTCATTATTCATTACAGATTTTAACCTCTTGACTTCCACTGTTTGCATTCTCGAATTGGAGCAGCTCTGCTCCATTCTCTGCTTGCCAGTCCAGACAGGGTTTTCTACAGTGTTCAGACTGGTCCTAATGAATGACTTCCACTAAAACTCAAATCATTTCAATCAGAACAAAACAACACGAGGCTGCTGGAGAGCATGTGCTCTCTCGAGCCTACGCTGTCATTCCATGAGATCATGGCTGATTAGATCATGGCCTCAACTCCACTTTCCTGTTTGTTCCCCATAATCCTTGATGCCTCTATCATTGAAGAATTTGTCTACATCAGCCTCAAATAATTCAATGGATCTTACAGAGGTCTATAAAATAATGAGGGGCACAGACCAGCTTGATAGTTAATATCTTTTCCCAACAGTAGAGGAGTCTAAAACTAGAGGGCAGAGGTTTGGATGAGAGGGGAGAGATACAAAAGTTTCCAGAGGGGCAATTTTTTCACACAGAGGGTGATAAATGTCTGGAACAAGCTACCAGAGGTCGTACCAGAGGCAGGTACAATTTTATCTTTTGAAAAGCATTTAGACAGTTACATGGGTATAGAGGGACATGGGCCAAATGCAGGCAATTGGGATTAGTTTGGGGGATTAAAAAAGGGTGGCATGGACAAATTGGACCGAAGGGCCTGTTTCCACGCTGTAAATCTCTATGATCCTGCCTTCGCTGCTCTTTGGAGTAGATAATTCCAAGATTCGCAGTGCTGGGAGATGAAATTCCTCATTTCCATCTTAAATAGACTAGAAACTCTGCCCCTCAGTTCTAGACTCCCCCAGGAATAGAAACATCCTCTCAGTGTCTATCCTGTCAAGTCCCCTCAGAATATTACATGTTTCAATAAGATCATCTCTCATTCTTCTAACTTCCAATGAGTATAGGCCCAATCTGCTCAATCTTTCCCATTCACCCCAGGAACCAGCATAGTGAACCCTTTCTGAATAGCTGCCAATGCAAGGAAACCTTTCATAAGGACATCAAAACTGGTGTGGTCTTACTAATACCCTTACCAATACCTTCCTACTTTTATACCCAATCTTCCTTGCAGTAAAGGCCAGCATTCCATTTGCTTTTGTAATGACCTGCTATTTCTGTATGCTAATTTTCATGTACAAGGAGACCCAGATCATTCTGTACTGCAGCATTCTGCAATCTCTCTCCACTTAAATTACAGTTTTTCTATTCTTCCCTGCAAAGTGGATAACCTCATAATTTCCTGCATTATATACCATTTGCCACTATTTTCCCCACCACTTAACCTATCCCTATCCCTTTGCAAGGTTCATTGTTCTTCAATTTCCTTCCCTACCTGTAAATTTGGCTACAATATAGTTGGTCCTGTCATCCAACGCTTTAATACAGATTGCAAATAGATGAGGCAGTAGCATGGATCCCTGTGGCACCCCAATAAGTAGTTTGCCAATCTAAAAATGACCCACTATCTCATCGTTTAGTTAGCCTGTTCTCTATCTTTGCTAACATATCATTTACAACATCCATGTGGTCTTATCGTGTGGCACCTTTTCAAATGCCTTTTGGGAGCCGAAATAAGCCACCTCTCCTTTATCCACCCTGCTTGTTATGTCCTCAAATAACTCCAGTAAATTTGTCAAACAGTTTCCTTTTCACAAAACGATGCTGACTCTGATATCACGATTTTCTAAATGTTCTGCTAATATTCTCTTAATGAATTTCAGCATTTTCTTAATAACAGATGTTAGGCTAACCGATTTTTTTTCTTGCTATCTGACTCCCTCCTTTCTTGAAGCATTCATGGCTTTCCAATGCTTTGGGACTTTTGTTGGTTTTAGAAAAATTTGGAAGATTATAAAACACTGCAGCATAGATGTCTGCAGCTCCCGGGAACCTGAATTTTCTCCCCCAGTGATCATGATGGATTCCTCTTTTGCTCCTGATTTTATTTACTATTATTGGGATGCTTTTAGTGTCCCTTATCTACTGTGAAGAGACACAAAATTTTGTTCAAAGTCTCTATGTCCCTGCTTTTCATTATTACATTAGATCCTCTTTCTTTTTTTCTGTTTCAACATTTCTTGTTAGTTTACTCATGCATTATTTTCTCCAAGTATTTCTTTGTTGCCTTCTAAAATTTCCCAATCTTCAGCCTCATCACTAATCTTTGCAGTACACCTTTTCTTCAAATTTGATACAATTCTTAACTTCATTAGTTAACTTAAAGGGGAATAACTATAAGGTTCATGGTGGGAGATATATCCGAGGTAGGTTCTTCACTCAGAGTGGTTGGGGTGTGGAATGAACTGCCTGCTGTGATAGTGGAGTCGGACACTTTAGGAACTTTCAAGCGTTATTGGACAGGCAAATGGAGCACACCAGAATGATAGGGAGTGGGATAGCTTGATCTTGGGTTCAGACATAGCTCGGCACATCCATTCCCCCAGGATCTATCTTGTCAAGTCCCCTCAGAAGGGCCTGTACTTGCTGTACTGTTCTATGTTCAATTATATTCCAAGAAATATATCCTAAATATCTGTCAACACTTCTCAACTCTTACCTGTTAATCTATTTTCCCAGTCTATTTTAGCCTAACCTGTCTTCATACTTCTGTAATTTTCTTTACAGTTAAGACAACAATTTCAGAATTAAGTTTCTCAGCCTCAAACAACATGAAATTCTATTATGTTATGATCACTCTTCCCTGGAGAATCATTTACCATAACAGCATTAATTAATACTTATTACAAGATCGAAAAAGCTGTTCCCTGGTTCGTTCTACAATAAATTGTATTAAGAACTAGCCTTAATACACTATAAACTTCCTTAAGGCTATTTTTGATGATCTTATCCATCTAATTTATAAGATGATAATTTATAAGTTGACCACAATTATAGCAGTGCCTATCCATCAAGGCTCAATTATTTTTGCTTTTATACTTTATCCTACAGTGTAGTGTTGGGGGGCTCCAGATGGGTTCCACCAATGACTTATATTTTTTACTATTTCTTATTGTCACATGAACTGATTCTACATTTTGATCCTCTAAGCCAAGATCATTTCTCAACGATTTACCGATTTCATCCTTTATTAACAGATATACCCCACTTCCTTTTTCTTTCCGCCTATCCTTCTAAAATTCAAATTTTCCCTCACTTGCACCCTGAACTCAACTATTAATTTAAAGCCTTATCTATAGCTCAGGATATTAGAATCATCCTAACATTTCAGTTCCCTCTTCCCCCAGTACTGGTACCAGTGTTCCATGAACGAAAACTGAATTCTCTCACACCAATCTCTGAGCCACACATTCAACTCTCTGATTTTATTCACTGTATGCCAATTTACTTGTGGCTCAGACAGCAATCCAGAGATTATATTTGTATTTCTACTTTCAATTTAAGCCCTCGTTGTTCATATTCTGTCAGCAGCACATCTTCCAAAGTCCTATATAGTTGATATCTATGTGGACAAGAACAATGGGTCTTTTTCCTCCAACTCCCACATCAGAACTGCATTGCATATTCAACATTTCACAATACCTTTTCATTCAAACCTTTTATAGCAAGTATTCCTCCAAGATCCCATAAATTCTCCTTTCTTTATTACAGCGTTTATTTATAGGGAGAGCTGGCAAATTATTCTGACTGAGCTCACCTTTATTCCTTTCTGTGTGGTGTATAATCAGAGTACTTCACTTTTGTGAAGTTCCATTGACACCAGACCTCACCCAAGTGATCGTTCTTCATTCACAGGACATTTGTAAGCTGGCTATTCAACCTTAGGGGCATCAGAGCCAAGTGTGATTCCTTCTGCACTCAATATCAAAATTTGTACTCTCTGGTGTGAGGGAGAAGGTGGGGAATGAGTTACTAGTTTCCTCCTGGAAAGAATTCCCAGGATGGGTCAACTGGCTTTTCTCCAGCTGTAACAATTCCCTGATATAAACACCTGACATCCTTGCAGTTTAACACCTTCCACTGATAAAGCACCTTTAAATGTAGCACAATGTTCCAAGGCGCTTCATTAGAGCAACCAACATGCAACATGTGACACTGAGACAGAGATATTAAGACCGGTGATTAAAAGGATATTAAAAAAGGGAGTGCCTTAAAGGAATAGAATGGGGTTGTGAAGTTTAAGGATGGAATTCCAGAGTTTAGGGCTTAGTTCTACAGCAGGAAGACAGGACTGAAGTAGTACCAGGGACAAAAGGTTGAGATTATACCAAAACTCGCCCAGTGTATTTCCTGCTAGAGGAGGAGGTGAATGGGCTGTCAAACCCGCTAACACAATTAGCAGGTTTGCATAATAATTCCCACTACGGACAGGAAGCCGATAGAACACTGAAGGGTTGGGTGAATCCCACTGATTGCCCGCACGAATTCCAATTTTTGGTTGACGTCCATTCAATGGGGCATCAGGATTCCCATAGCTGTCTGATGAGGTCAGTGAATTCCCCCCACCCCGCACCCCCCAACATCTTTTGTCCCAGCCAGAACCATTACTTGCCTTGCTATCAGCACCACTTCACACTTCTCCCCAATGACTGTCTTGAGGTTGAACAAACTGTTTGCTTAACTGGAAACCAATGTTTGCAACTTTAGGGCCACACTTGCTTGAGGGAGTTTTTGACTACATAACCACCTACTTAAGACTGCCTACTTACACCTTAAGCATTGCCTCGGCTCACCTGCTGCTGAAACTTTGCCACCTCCAGATTTGATGATTCCATTGCATCTCTGAACAACCTGCCATACTTTTCCTATCTGTAAACTTCAGGTCATTTAAAACTCTGCTGCCAGTGTTCTAATTTGTACCAAGTCCCATTCATCCATCATTCCATAGCTTGTTGACACACAGCCAAGCAAAGCCTCCATTTTAAAAGTACCTTCATTTTTTAATCCCTCCATACTTCTATGTATCCCCATCTCTAATCTCCTCCAGCCCTACGAAAACCTCTAAGGTTCTGTCATTTGCTCTTGGGGCTAAAGGGATCAAGGGATGGAGGGGACCAAGATATTGAATTTGATAATCAGCCAAGATCATAATGAATGGTGGAACAGGCTTGAAGGGCCAAATGGTCTACTCTTGCTTCTAGTTTTTATGTTATGAGCCACTCTATCACAACTCAGCCTTGGGTGGCACGGTAGCACAATGGTTAGCACTGTTGTCTCACGGCATCAGGGATTTGGGTTCAAATCTGGCATCAGGTAGCCGTCTTTGTGGGTTTCTTCGGGTGCTCTGGTTTCTTCCCACACTCCAAGATGTGTGGGTTAGAGTCTTTTTGGCATAGCCAATCAATCTAAATGTCAGGAGGATTAGCAGGGTAAATACACGCGATAGGGCTGGGTGAAATTGCTGTTGGTGCAGGCTTGGTGTCAAATGGCCTCTTACATTGTAGGGATTCTATGATAATTTTATCCAACAACTAACATCCACACATGGATGTGGAACAGAGATTAATTTTTCCCTTCTTTGTCCAGGGAGTTGAGGCTAATTGCAGCTCTCCAGATTTTATTTCCTATTTACCCAACTCCTACCCTGTTGAGTGTTCACACTGAGCTCAGCCGATTGATCTTCTTACCCTTATGCATAAAGCTTTCTTGGCAGCCCATCGCTGAGTCACCTTCCTGTAATACTCTGGAGGGAAGGTGTACTGAATGCCCAGCTGGGAGCAAACATTCTCAAACACATCGTAGCGGGTTCGTCGGAGGTACTTCAACAGTTTCTTCCGCCTGTCAATTGCCATTAGCATGTAACGTTTGTGGGTCCTATCCTGTTTAAAAATAAACATGTCTGATTACCTTAGAAAGTTATATTTTATTGTAACTATAAGATAACCCAGTGAATCACATCAAACTGTGCTACACTGAGGTCAGGTGGATCCATGTTTGTGTGCACGGGTTGGGACGAAATCAAGGACCAAGTGATGCTGAGTGGGAGTAAAAATACAATCAAACTGCAGGACTTGTTTTAATCAGTGTGTGATGGGATATTAATATATAATTTTATTAAAAAAGTTAAAATACAGAAACAATGGGTCGCACCCGATCAATAACAAATTTTAGATAGGCACAAAAGAAAAGAATGCAAGGAAAGAACAGAAAATTAGGCTAGGGAACTCCTTTTCAGTTAACACAGACCAAAGAACCTCTCCAACCCCTAGTTTCCTCCAAGTTGGCACAATCTTTAAAACACATCAACACTTTTTGTAAAAAAAGTAAAGCTCCCTCCTCCTGTCCCCATCAAACACTCTCAGGACAGGTACAGCATGGGGTTAGGTACAGAGTAAATCTCCCTCTACGCTGTCCTCATCAAACAGTCCCAGGACAGGTACAGCACAAGGTTAGGTAAAGCTCGTATGCTGTTCCAAAGGTTATTTTCACTCAGTGAGACAATAAAAATCCTATATTAAGATGACCACATGAAGAATAAATGAGAACATTTTAATGTGAGATTTCAATGTGGAATTTTCTGCTGTAAATGGTTACTGAAACAATCGATAACCTAGTAAATGAAGTCCTGAAAAGAGAAATATTATCGAGTATGGAGACTGAGAACAAGTATGATTAGTCTGATGGGACGTCAGAGGCCACGAGGAGTGAAGAGCAATGAGTGACGAGAATAGGTGATGAAGGCTCAAATACTTGAAACTGTACTCTTGATTTGATGGAACCACATGCCTCATTGTTCTGATGGTGAGTGTAAACTGCAAGTGTACTTTTTTTTCCAATTGCATTGCTGGTTCGCGGGTTTTTTTTCCTTTTGTGCTTTCCATAGCAGGTCCTAAGCACAAGGGCTGTTGGGAAGGGAGCGCGGGAGTACAAAAACAAGGCCACAGTAGACAGCGGGCAGCGTCGGGAGCAGGGCGGATGCTGAGTGAGTACTGCAAGGGCTTTGGCTCACAGGGCTTAGGCAAGGTGAGATACTGGTCAAATTTTTCTAACTGTGTCCATAAGTTTAAGGGTGGTCAAATAAATGGCAGGGTCCATGGGGAGGTGTGTCAGCTGTGTAAGGTCCAGTATGTGGGCGTTCCTGGAGACACAGCATCTCTGTAGAGTCCACATCTGCACCAAATGCCTGGAGTTGCAGCGTTTTGAGGGCCCGGGTTAGGCAACTGGAGTTGAAGCTGGAGGATTTATTTTTAGTTAGGGAAAATGAGGCACTAACGAATAGGAACCACGTTCAAGAGGGGATCCCAGAGCCTAGGAGGGGGGATGAGTGGGTTACAGTTAGGAAGGGGAAAAAGAAGAGGAGTAATGTTCCAAAGGCTACCCCAGGGGTAGTCTCTCAAGATAGCAGGGGTAAGGCGCCAACTGAGGTGGAAAGGGCGTGAGGGGAAGAGCAGAATGCCTCAGAGGGAAGGAAGGGGGCTGGATGTAAGATAGTGGTGGGGGATGGGAAGGTTAAAGGAATTGATAGGCGTTTCTGTGGGCAAAAGCGGGACTCCAGGATGGTAGTCTGCCTCCCTGGAGCAGGGGTACAGGATGTGTCGGAAAGGGTAGAGGGAATCTTGAAGGGCCAAGGGACCCAGGCAGATGTAATTATACATGTAGGTGAGAAGGATGTAGGAAGGAAGAGTAGGGGGGAAATACGTAGGCAGTTCAGGGAGTTGGGAGCCAGGCTGAAGTGTAGGGCCTCCAGGGTGGCGATCTCTGGGCTGCTGCCAGTGCCCAGTAATAGCAGGGATAAAAATAATGAGATCCTGCAGCTGAATGTGTGGCTGAGGGATTGGTGCAGGACAGAGGGTTTTAGTTTTGTTGACCATTGGGAAGTCTTTGCAAAGGAAGGGCACTTGTATAAAAGGGTTAGGGAACACTTAAATGGGAAGGGTACACATATTTTAGCTGGGAGGTTGGCTGGAGTGTTTAGGCAGGGTTTAAACTAAGATTCCCTTTATAGGAAGGGGTATAGAGTATAAGAGCTGGAGTCTAATGTTGCAGTTGTACAGAATGTTGGTTAGGCCGCATTTAGAGTACTGCGTCCAGTTCTGGTCGCCTTACTACCGGAAGGACGTGGAGACTCTGGAGAGAGTGCAGAGGAGGTTTACCAGGATGTTGCCTGGTATGGAAGGATTGGGGTATGAGGAAAGATTGAATAAATTGGGGCTCTTTTCCCTTGAAAGACACCGACTGAGGGGGGATCTAATAGAGCTGTATAAGATTATGAAGGGTATAGATAGAGTAAACAGAGGTAAGCTATTTCCTATGATAGAGACATGTAGGACAAGGGGCCATGGACTGAAGGTGAGGGGGGAGAGGTACAACACAGATATTAGAGGGAGGTTTTTCACACAGAGGGTAGTGGGGTATGGAATGCTCTGCCAAGTAAGGTGGTGGAGGCAAACACACTAGAGTCATTTAAGAGTAACTTAGACAGGCACATGACTGGGTTGGAGATGGGTGGATATAGGAGATTGTTTTAAATAAGGGTCATTAGCATTGGGGCTTCCCTGGTAAGGTAAATGGATATGGTACAATAATAATTTTTTTTTCCTTTTCATTCACAGGTTTTAAGTCGGTCCGCCTTGTGTCCAATGAGGGGCATACACGCGATGGGTCGTACTGGGGCTGCTCTTGGTTGTTCGAGATTGGCCTAGTGCTTCGTGTCGTTAGTATGCGCCTAAACTGGACCAGATACTGGGCAAGACGACAGCTCAGTGACTATCGCTGATTGCTGTGCAGACACATGGATTTGGGCCGGTGTCTGCGGGAGTTTGCGCATTCTCCCCGTGCTTGCGTGGGTTTTCTCCGGGTGCTCCGGTTTCCTCCCACACCCCAAAGATGTGCTGTTAGGCTGATTGGCAGGAATAAATTGTCCCTAAATCAGTTTCCCTCAATCTGGATGGCCATATAACATTAGACAAGGGTCGTGGGTGGAGAGGTGGACTGGTGGTGTTGAGATGGCGGCGCGGGCTCGTTGGGCTGAAGGACCTGTTTCCCGGGCTGCTTTTGTTCTTTGTTCATTTACATCGGTCTTTGCTTCAGTTTTCCCACAGACCTCGAGGAGGAGAATTGTAAAATGAAGCCCAATCTATTGTATGTCCCCATTGCCCACGGGCCTAATGAGAACTAAAGGCCAAGAAGCTGAAAGGGCCCATGCAGGAAACAAAGAAAGAACAAAGAACAAAACAGCTCGGGAAACAGGCCCTTCGGCCCAATGAGCCCGAGCCGCCATTTTAACATTATGAGTCCCCCCTCCACCCATGACTATGCTTATGGCATTCCACATTGAGGGAAGACTAATTTAAGAACAATCTGTTACACCAATCAGCCTAAGAGCACATCTTTGGGGTGTGGGAGGAATCCGGGGCACCTGGAGAAAACCCACACAAGCACGGGGAGAATGCGCAAACTCCCGCAGACACTGGCCCAAATCCATGTATCTGCACAGCAAATAGAACCCAACAAAGCCTGCAATAAGACAACAAACTTTAGTTTATGCAATGTCTTGCACAACCATAGGATATCTGAAAGCACCTGAAGATGAAATTTGAAACTGAGTCGATGCGGTAAAGTAGGAATTGCAGCAGTCAATTTGCACACAGCAAGATCCCACAAACAGCAATAGAATAATGATCAACAATGTTGACTGAGGGATAAATATTGGATAGGAAATGGGGACATCACGCCTGTTTGAAATAGAAACATGGCATCTTTTGCACTTGGTAAATGTAAGAGTGAGGTTAATCTCTAATGGTGGCCCTCTGGCATGTAGCATGCCTTCTATACTGGAGTGTCAGTTTGGAGTTTGTGCTCAAATACTGGAGTGGGATGATTCCATGAGTCATCACAAACATGTTTCAGAATGTCAGTGAAGGACATACAGTAAAGCCATTGCTGTGCTCAGCAGAATGTGGTGGGTTTCATCTTCAAAGTGCTATCGGCTGGAGATAACTGGCCCTGATTGAGAGAGGAACTATCAGCCAACATTTCTGTAAACAGTAGATTACAATTCATGTGGCAGTCACACCACCTGAGGCAGTTGAGCCAAATAGCAAAAGTTCAAAGGAAATCTAGATGAAGAGAAAAGGAATACAATGTCACAGAATCATGGAATGATTGTAGCTCAAAGAATAAAGAACAGTACAGCACAGGAATAGGCCCTTCAGCCCACAAGCCTGTGCCAACACATGCTACCTTTCTAAACTGAAGACCTTTTGCCTCTCCACAGTCCATATCCCTCTATTCTTGCCATAGTGGCACAGTGGTTAGCACTGATGCCTCACAGCGCTGGGGATCCAGTTGCAATTCCCGGCTTAGGTCACTGTCTGTGTGGAGTTTGCACATTCTCCCTGTGTCTGCATGAGTTTCTTCCAGGTGCTCCAGATTCCTCCCACAATCTGAAAAATGTGCTGGTTAGGTGCATTGTCCATGCTAAATTCTCCCTCAGTGTACGTGAACAGGTGCCTGAGTGTGGCGACTAGTGGATTTTCACAGTAACTTCATTGCAATGTTAATGTAAGCCTACTTGTCATTAATAAGTAAACTTTAACTATTCATGTATCTGTCAAAATAACTCTTAAACGTTGCTAGTGTACCTGCTTTTACCACCTCCACTGCATATTCCCGGCACTTACCACCCTGTGTATAAAAGATTTGCCTCTTACATTTCCTTTAAACTTTCCCCCTTTTACCTTAAACTTACATCTCCTGGGAATTAACATTTCTACCTTGAGAAAAAGATTCTGACTATCCATGCCTCTCAATTTTGTAAACTTATATCAAGCTGCCCTATTGCCTCTGAATTTCAAGTAAAACAAACCAGGTTTGTCCAATCTCCCCTCGTAGCTAATATCCTCCAAACCAGATAACATCCTGGTAAATCTTTTCTGTACCTTCTCCAAAGCCTCCGTGTTCTTTATGGTAGTATGATGACCAAGACTGTATGCGACATTCCAAATTTGGTCCAACTAAAGTTCTGTACAGCTGCAACATGACTTGCCAATGTTTATACCCTAAAGGTGTATTTTTATACTCAGAAGGAGGTTATACTAATTGAGTTAGATGAAGTAGAGTGTGTGATGTTAATATACCTTGAAGATTTTTTTAAATTCATGTTCACAGACTTAGGTGATATCACTGTTAGGAGGAGAAAAAAAAACTGTGGGCAGGTTGGCTGACAGGGATTCATTTTCAATTTCAGGTTGGAGCTGCAAATTTGAGTTTTTGGTTTTAGAAGGGACAGCAAGCTAAAAGGAAGTATTTTCCCTCTCTCCCTGTTTCTTCCCTTTGGAAATTCTATAGCTTTCCTGAAGGGTGAAAATTTGTTGTTGTTGGGGCTGGACCAGAGCGTCTCTGATGTTTTGGGAAGTTGTCTCGTCTTCAAATTGTCCTGAGCGTCAAGAGTATTTGACTGCAGAATTCAAATAACAGCCTCGATCTCAGCATCACGTGAGCATTAGTCTGTGCTGTGTTAAACCTGTGAACAGGGTCTTTTGTCTGAGATTGATTTGATTGGAACATTGTAGGTATTTTTGTTAAGGGTTATACATTATCATGATTGTTTCTAGTTTGTAATTGATAAAGGTTCTTACTAATTTTCTTACTTTACATATTAACTATATTTTTAAATAAACTTTGCTTGATAGAAGCTCCCTAGTGGGTCACTTGAATCATACCTGAAGTGAAACATCTCATGCTTATCCTAGCAAATTCAAGGTGCAAAACGTATAATTCAGGTGAGCTTCATAAAACACTCTTGAGTTTCTAACCTGAACCGTAACAGGTAGGATGGAATATAAACGCCAGCATGGACAGAAGATCTGAATGGCCTGTTCCTGCATTGCAAAATTCTATTTAATACTACTGTGCCTGACAATCATTGTCAGAGATATCAAGCAAAGTCATGTTCATTTGTAATCCTTGCCACAGTCAAATATCACCATTGTCCGTTTTCACACAAAGCGCGGACATCCAGCTGACAACCTGGAGTATCACTGTCACCTACACATTCGGTGGAAAGGAGAGGGAAACAGGCAGAAAAGAAGAATGCGGCGATTGTGTCACAGCTGGTGCCAGTGCTCAGTCACAAGGCACTGCACTAGAGCAAGCCTACAGGAAATTGTTCATTCAGGAATTAAAACCTGCATCCGTTAATAAAAGGGACAAAATTGCAAAATGTAACGTAGTAACGAAAAGTAACTGAAAACAGACAAACCACTGTTTAACCAGTGACACTGTCAGCCCCAGTTCAATGACAGCTCTCTCACTTGAGTCAAATGTGAGAATGAGTCCTAATTTCGGAATTCAACATATAATCTGGATGAATGAGTCAGTGCTTTATAGAGGAATTTTCCTGCACCCTGCCGCAGGGCGCCGGCGCCCCTGTGGCAAAGCTATGGTGCTCAGGGTCCCTGTGGCAGGGCTCTGGTTCCCTGGCTCTTCCGGATGTAGAGTTCGAGGGTAGCTGGCCTCACACAATACGCATATTACCCACAACAGTCACTGGACAGGGATCAATGCTTGAAATCGTGTTTCATTATTATTCCTGGAATCAGATGAGAATGGCTGACCTGTACTGGAATCAAAATTAGACTGTTTCTCACCTGTTGTGACTTAGTTTGATAAGTGACAAACCTACCCACTGACCAAGGAGCTGTATAGTTCACTCGGCAAAGATTCAGCAGCTCCTTGAACTGAAAGCACTGACAGGGTTCAGTGCAGCTCAGTCCTGTGCCTCTTAACAACATCCCCTTCTCCCAACATCTGTTCACAAAAGGGTTCCATTGGGTGAAATAGGGGCACAGAGCATGGAGTGCAGCAGGAAATGGAATTGTGACATTCAGAGACATTTCTGAGATCACTCAACGTACACTTTCCCAATGCAATGTTAAAATGCCTATCAGTGTGTGGGCTGTCTCTGCATTCTACGACACTCACCTTCCTGTGTACTTGCAGATGCTCTTGGTAATTGCGAATTTTTGCTGTTAAGATGGCAACTGTGAAGAGAGAGAGATAGTTAGATAGTTCAATAATCTAACATGTACCAACTGTACCCCCAAACAGAACCATCTTAGGCATTAGAGAGCCATCATCATTCTTTTTACACCCACTTGCACATATTGTAAAGAATCAGTCTAATAATTTAGTAACAACAGAGAAGTCGGTGGAGTGGTAGAGCCGAGTGTTGTCAGGGGTTTTTGGTGCTTGTGGATGATGTATCCAAGGTGAGAAATAGGATAGATCTAAGACAGCATGGATTTTTGAAGCAAAAATAGTGTTTAATTTGCTGGAATCTTTTGAAGAGGTAATAAAGGGGTCTGATGCGAGCAATGTTGTTGATGGGGTTTGCACAACTTCCAAAAAGTGTGATACAAAAACACAGAACCTCACAAGGTGAGAATCGGCCTAATTTTGATTCCACTACAGGTCAGCCACTCTTATCTGAATCAAGGAATAATAATCAGCCACGATTTCAAGTATTAATCCCTGTTCAGTGACTGTTGTGGGTAATGTAAATATGGGTATTGTGTGAAACATGGGAGCAAAGTTATCATTCATGGATTAAAAGAGACGATAGCAACATGTACGCCTTCCAGAGAGATTGGATTTCTAAACTGGGGCGGAGATCACATCATATAGAAGCTTAGAGTCTTTACAGAGAGCACATGATCTCCATGACTGGTTTTGGTTGCCTAATGGACAGAAATCAATGTCCTGAGTATTTATTCCATTCTTGGCACTGGGTGTTCTCTCTGTTCCTCTCCTCTCCATGTAGCAGACTACATGTTTGGGAGGGAAGAGCTCTAATTATCAGAATGTGGACAAATCTGGTTTCCGTGTAGCTGTCAGTTCTGCTACAAAACAGCCTCGTGATCTAGAAAATATTTATGCAGATATTTAACTCAGGAAGTAAAGATTAGAGGGAACGGAGTAATTTTAACTGAACACAAGGGGACCACGAAATGGAAAAACAAACTCACTTTGCACTTCTGTGGAGCCAACATCACTGGGACTCCTCCGCACCTTCTCCACCAACTGGCTAGTTTTCAGTTTCAGCTTTTCTTTCTGAAAGTGAGTCATTCACTAAAGTTAGTTCAACGTTAATACAAAGAAGGTCAATTTTAACAGGATGAGAGGCCTCCTCATTCTAGGGTCCCACATTAATATTACTGATAGCCTGGATCTGTGTTAGTGAATAGTTACAGAAAGGGAGCTGATCCCACCAGAGCACATCCACATCCAGATCCTGTGACTGGCACTGCATGTCTCCCAGCTCTGCAACCATTAGTGCTTCACTTCTAACCTTCCCAACTCGATGCAGTAAATGGAAATTCTTGGGCACAAAGGTGAGGAGCCACACCACCTGACCAACAGCATAGAGCTATCACACCCAGTAGCAGCAGCAGCTCGGAGCTGTGACTTGTCTCCCTGGTCCCCATGTTTGCTATTAAAACAGTCAATGGTTCTCTTTAGGTTCTGATGAAAGGCCAGAGTCCTGAAACATTAACTGTCTCTCAAGAAACGCTGCCTGGTCTGCTGAGTACTTCCAGCACTTTTTGTGTTTATTATAAGGAGACATTACAGCAGTTTGATCAAAGAAAAAGGTCTGAAAGAGTGTCTTAAAGGAGGAAAGTCAGGCAGAGATGGAGAGGTGTAGCAAGGGAACCCCAGAGCCTGGGGCCATGACCACTAATGGCAGAGTGATTGGGAATGCCAATTTTGTATTCATTTAGCTACCTGAAGATTAGAGGGTGGCTTTTGTTTAAGAAGGGCTGCAGGGAAAACCCTGGGAACTAAAGACCACTGAGCCTCACATCTGTGGTGGGTAAGTTGTTGCAAGGTATTTTGAGAAATGGGATCTACAGGCATTTAGAGACGCAATGACCGATTAGGGACAGTTAGCATGGCTTTGTGAGTGGAAAATCATGTCTCACAAATTTGATTGAGTTTCTTGAAAGGTAACCAAGACGGTAGATAGGGCAGTGCAGCTGATGTTGTCTACATGGATTTTAGCAAGGCCTTTGACAACGTGCCGCATGGTAGGTTGTTGCATAAGGTTAAATCTCATGGGAACAAGGTGAGGTAGCTAAATGGATACAAAATTGGCTTGATGACAGAAGGTGGTTGTAAAGGGTAGTTTTTCAAATTGGAGGCCCGTGATTAGCGGTGTGCCTCAGGCATCAGTGCTGGGTCTACTGTTATTTGTCATTTATATTAATGATTTGGGTGAGAATATAGGAGGCATGGTGGCATGGTTAGTAAGTTTGCAGATGACACCAAGATTGATGGCATAGTGGACAGTGAAGAAGGTTATCTCGGATTGCAATGGGATCTTGATCAATTGGGCCAATGGTCTGACAAATAGCAGATTTAGATAAATGTGAACTGATTTGGTAAACTGAACCGGGGCAGGACTTACTCAGTTAATGATAGGGTGTTGGGGAGTTGTAGAACAAAGACATGTTCATTGCTCCTTGAAAGTGGAGTCACAGGTGGACAGAGTGGTGAAGGAGACATTCAACATGCTTGGTTTCATTGGTCAGGACACTGAATACAGGAGTTGGGACATCTTGTTGAAGTTGTACAAGATATTGGTAAGGCCATACTTGGAATACTGTCTACAGTTCTGGTCACCCTATTATAGAAAGCATATTATTAAACTAGAAAGAGTGCAGAAAAGATTTACTAGGATGCTACCAGGAATTGAGTTATAAGGAGTGGCTGGATAGACTGGGACTTCTTCCTCTGGAGTGTGATCTTATAGAGGTCTATAAAATAATGAGGGGAATAGATCAGCTGGATAGTTAATATCTTTTCCCAAAGGTAGGGAAGTCTAAAACTAGAGGGCATAGGTTTGAGAGAGGGGAGAGATAAAGTGTCCAGATGGGCAACTTTTTCCACACACAGGGTAGAGAGTGATTGGAACAGAGTAGAGGCGGGTACAATTTTATCTTTTAAAAAGCACTTAGACAGTTACAAGGGTAAGATGGGTACAGAGGGATATGGGTCAAGTGCAGGCAATTGGGACTAGCTTAGGGGTTTAAAAAAAGATGGCATGGATATGTTGGACCCAAGGGCCTGTTTCCACGCTGTAAACGTCTATGACTCTATAACACAGGAGTGACAGGGGAAGGGGACTGCGAGTAAGGCACTGGCGGCAAAGTTTTGGATGATTCAGCTTTACAGTGAGTCGAATGTGGGAGACCTGCCAGAGATGCACTGTAATAATCGAGGCTTGATTTAATAAAGATATGGATAAGGGTTTCAGCAGCAGATGAAGAAATTTTGAGAGTGCCGAGTTCGTATGTTCCTGTCAGGATTAAAGGCAAAGTGAATAAGAATAAGGAACCTTGATTCTTGAGGGATGTTGCACATCTGATAAAGAGAGAGATGTATGACACGTATAGGCAACAGGGAACAAATAAGATGCCTGTGGAGTATAAAAAGTGCAAGAAACTATTTAAGAAGGAAATCGGGAGGGCTAGAAGACATGAGGTTACTTTGGCAGTCAAGGTGAAGGATAATCCTAAGAGCTTCGACAGTTATATTAAGAGCAAAAGGATAGTAAGGGATAAAATTGGTCCTCTTGAAGATCAGAGTGGTTGGCTTTGTATGGAACCAAAAGAAATGGGGGAGATATTATATGGGTTTTTTGCATCTGTATTAACTAAGGAAACTGGCATGGGGTCTACAGAAATAAGACAAATAAGTAGGGAGGTCATGGGACCTATACAGATTAAAGAGGAGGAGGTGTTTTCTGTCTTGAGGCAAATCAGAGTAGATAAATCCCCAGGATCGGACAGGGTGTTCCCTCGGACCTTGAAGGAGACTAGTGTTGAAATTGCAGGGCCCCTGACAGATATATTTAAAATGTCGGTATTTACGGGTGAGGTGCCAGATGATTGGAGGATAGCTCATGTTGTTCCGCTGTTTAAAAAAGGCTCAAAAAGTAATCCGGGAAATTATAGGCCGGTAAGCTTGACGTCAGTAGTAGGTAAATTATTGGAAGGACTACTAAGATCTACAAATACTTGGATAGACATGGACTTATTAGGGAGAGTCAACATGGCTTTGTGCGTGATAGGTCATGTTTAACCAATCTATTAGAGTTTTTCAAGAAGGTTACCAGGAAAGTGAATGAAGAGAAGGCAGTGGATGTTGTCTACATGGACTTCAGTAAGGCCTTTGACAAGGTCCCGCATGGGAAGTTAGATAGGAAGATTCAGTCGCTAGGTATACATGGAGAGGCAGTAAATTGGATTAGACATTGGCTCAATGGAAGAAGCCAGCGAGTGGTAGTGGAGGATTGCTTCTCTGAGTGGAGGCCTGTGACTACTGGTGTGCCACAGGGATCAGGGCTAGGTCCACTGTTGTTTGTCATCCATATCAATGATCTGGACGATAATGTGGTAAATTGGATCAGCAAATTTGCTTATGATACAAAGATTGGAGGTGTAGTGAACAGTGAGGAAGATTTTCAAAGCTTGCAGGGGGATTTGGACCGACTAGAAAAATGGGCTGAAAAGTGGCAGATGGAGATTAATGCAGACAAGTGTGAGGTATTGCACTTTGGAAGGACAAACCAAGGTAGAACATACAGGCTAAACGGTAGGACACTGAAGAGTGTAGTAGAACAGAGGGATCTGGGAATACAGATACATAATTCCCTAAAAGTGGTGTCACAGGGTCATAACAAGTGCTTTTGGAACATTGGCCTTTATAAATCAAAGTATTGAGTATAAGAGTTGGAATGTTATGGTGAGGTTGTATAAGGCATTGGTGAGGCTGAATTTAGAGTATTGTGCGCAGTTTTGGTCACCTAATTACAGGAAGGATATTAATAAGTTTGAAAGAGTGTAGAGAAGGATGTTGCCGGGACTTGAGAAACTGAGTTAAAGAAAAAGATTGAATAGATTAGGACTTTATTCCCTGGAGCGTAGAAGAATGAGGGGATATTTGACAGAGGTGTATAAAATTATGATGGGTATAGATAGTGAACGCAAGCAGGCTTTTTCCACTGAGGTTAGGGGAGAGAAAAACTAGAGGACATGGGTTAAGGGTGAAGGGGGAAAAGTTTAAAGGGAATATTAGGGGGGGGAGATTATTGACACAAAGTGTGGTGGGAGTGCAGAATGAGCTGTCAGATGAAGTGGTAAATGCAGGCTCACTTTTAACATTAAAAAAAAACTTGGACAGGTACATGGATGAGAGGGGTGTGGAGGGATATGGCCCAGATGCAGGTCAGTAGGACTGGGCAGAAAAATGGTTTGGCACAGCCAAGAAGGGCCAAAAGGCTCGTTTCTGTGCTGTAGTGTTCTATGGTTCTATGAACTGGGACAGAGGTCAAGTCAAACAATGTTATGGAGGTGAAAACGGGCAGTCTTGAGAGATGGCACATGAGAGTTGGGGAGCTCATTTTGAAATCAAATGTGACAGCAATTTGGAAGGAGAGTGGTTTTATCTCAGATTGTTGCCAAGGAGAGGGATTATCAGTGAATTTAGAAAGGTGTTTGGAAAGTGAGCAGGAACAATGTTCCCAATATTTAATGTCATTAACACCATATCCTCAAAAAAACTCTTGCCCCGACCATTCTTACAAACCACCATCCCATCTCCAATCTTCCTTTCCTCTCTGAAGCCCTTGCTACCACCTTTCCTGTTTGAATTCCTCTGCCCACATTAAAAAACATTCTTACAGTCACAAATGACATCCTGTGTAACTGTGACAAAGGTAAACCTCATCTTTCTTGTTCTGTCTGCAGCCTTTACCACATCACTTACCACCAATACTTCTGCACTCTCATTCAGCTCAGTGAGACCAGTCCTACCTGCTCCCAATCTTAATTAATTGCAGCCAGAGTCTCATTTCCAAAGGCTTCTTTTCCCACTCCTACACTGTTACCTCTGAAGAATCAATGCACCTCATCAACACACTGCCCCTTGGTAACATCATCCAAAAGTACAGTGTTCAGCTACAGGTCTACCTCACCACCATCTCTCCTCCACTGTTGCAAAGTTACCCAGCCATTGACTCACATCCAGGATAGCTTCAGCAGAAATTTTCTCCTATTTAATATTGAGAAGATTTCTGTACCCGATTGAAACTCCAGTCCTTAAATATTCATTCCATCCTTCCCCCTGGGAAGAGTCAGAGATAAACCAGACTCTTCAAAATCTTGGTGTTAGATTTGACCAGGTGATGAGCTATTGACACACAGCTCCCACTCTCCATCACTAAGTCCGCCAATTCCACCATTAAAAACTTTCCCGATTTTGACCCTGTGCTGAAACCCTCAATCATGTCATCGTTAGCTCCAGACTCGACCATTCTTGAGGAGCAATTTTAATCACTCCTCCACTGGTGCCTGTCCCTTCAGCTGCTCGGGCACTATGTTCTGGAATTCCTCCCTGGACCTCTCATTTTAAGAGATTTTTCTCAAACCTGCCTCACTGAGGAAGTTTTTGGTAATCTGTTCTAACACTAAACTGCGGCTTGATGTCAGATTTTCCAACACTCTTGTGAAGTATCTTAGGATGCTTCATTAGGTTAAGGTTGGAAAGGGAGAGTAACGAGGCAGAAAGAAACAGGAGCTGATTACAAGATCCAGAAAAATATGCTGTTAGAAAGCCAGAGGTCAGCATTATGTTTTTCTTCAATAAAACCCAAACCTGAAAAGGGGAATGACTTACACGTGTTGCCATTTCCAGTGACAGCAACCTTCGAACCACATCATTGGTCCTGTAAAAATCATATCACAGGTTAGATGTTCAGGATGGTATAACATAGAACATAGCGATTTATATAAAATATATATCAGAAAAGCTAAAGTGGGGATGTCGCTGACAATTGCAGCGTTCAGTAACATTTGGGACTCCTCAAGATACTGAAGCCGTTTGTGTCATGATACAGCAATATCTGGAGAAACATTCAGGCTTGGGCTAAATACCAAGTATAACATTCTTGCCACACAAGTGACAGGCAACGATCATCTCCAACCCCAGAATCTTTCTTTGACATTCAAATAGCAATACCGACTATCATCATCGCTGAAAAGAAGCTTAATTGCACCAGCCATACAAAAGACTACAGAACAGGGGTTACGGGAATAAGGTAGGATTGTGGTCAGTGCAGACTCAATGGGCTAAATGGCTTCCTTCTGCACTGCATGCTATAACAAGTTAGAAGCTGGGAATTCTGCAGCAAGTAACTCACCTCCTGACTCCCCACAGCTTGTCCATCATCTACAAGACACAATTCAGGAGTGTGCTGGAATACTCCCCATTTGCCTGGTAAGTGCAGCTCTGACAACTCAAGAAGCCCAACACCATCCAGGATGAAGCAGCCTGCTCAATAGGCGTCTATTCCATCACTGATACAAAATGGCAGCTGTGTACCACAGACAAGTTGCACTGGAGCAACTTACCAAACCTCCATCAACATAAAAGTCTGAATTTTACAGCACAAAAAGAGGCCCTTCAGTCTATCGTGTCACACCAGCCATCAGACACCCATCTTTTCTAAACTTCCAAACTCAGAATCTCAACCATTATATAATGGCCCATCGACTCCGCACTGACTCTCCTTCTGTTCCCTTTTCCCTCATCTACTTGTCTAGCTTCCCCATATACAAAAGTCATAGAGATAAACAGCTCATTATAAAAAAAGACTTGTATTTATGTCACCTCCCATTCTTTGAAATAAAAGTGACCCAACCTGTCATTTCTTTCCTGATATATATCCAAGCATTTCTTATATCATCCCTGTAAATCTTCTTTGCACCCTCTATACCTCTTGTTATAATTCTGTGACTAGAACTACATGTTGTATTCTAAATGTGATCAATCTAAGGTTTCATACAGGTTTAGCCTAACTTCCCTACTTTTCAATTCTATCTTTCTAGAAATAAAATCTGGTTGCGGCCCAACTTTTAGTGATAGATGTATTTTACTCCGAGATCCTTGTCCTCTACTCCACCCAGACTCTCAGACTCTAATAAGTTCTATTCTTCCACACATTACGAGGTGCTGAACCTCATTTGCCAATTATTTGCCCATTTTTCACATTTATTGATATCCTCCTGTAATTTGTCCCTCCTCAATATTGACTATTCTCCTGCAATGGGATGTTGGCCACAAATTTTAAAATTGTT
The DNA here is from genome assembly GCF_965287045.1 of Carcharhinus amblyrhynchos. Taxonomy (NCBI): domain Eukaryota; kingdom Metazoa; phylum Chordata; class Chondrichthyes; order Carcharhiniformes; family Carcharhinidae; genus Carcharhinus; species Carcharhinus amblyrhynchos. The sequence continues at coordinate 905,149 of NC_137347.1, forward strand.
TTCAGCTCCAAAGTCTAAATTGTTAATATAAATTGTGAGCAGCAGTGATCCCATACTGACACCTGAAAGCTTGCTCCCATCATTTCCCTGCACCTCTTGCCCAGCTGAACTAATCATCTCAAACAAGTGTTGGTAGGTTTCTCAAAAGGTCAAGACACTAAATACCCACAGTCTCTCTCCAACAGCCCCCTCCCATTCCCCGGTAACATTGCCCTCACAGGAAACTACACCTTTTGACAAGGTATTTCGCAAAAGGACGTGGATAAGTTAAAAGCCCATGGTGTTGGAGGTAATGTATTGCAACGGATAAAAATTGGCATAATGGACAGAAAACAGTGAGTGGGGATAAGGAGTTATTTTTCAGGTTGGCAACCTGTAACCAGTGGAGTTCCACAGGAATTGGTATTGGGACTCTAACTGTTTACAGTATATATTAATGATTTGGGAGGATGGAAGCAAATATGCCATAGCAAAATCTGCAGAAAATAACTGGACATGCAAACTGTGAGAGGGATACAAACAATTTACAAATACAAATATTGAAATTTTAAGAGGGCATAAAGTTGGTAAATGAGTATAATGTGGATAAATGTGAAGTCGTTAATTTTGGAAAGGAGAACAAAAGAGTATTATTTAAATGGAGAAAAACTGCAGAAAGCTGCAACATCAAGGGATTTGGGGGTACTTGTGCACAAAACACAGAAGCTAGCACATAGGTGCAGCAGATAATTAGGAAAGCTAATGGAATGTTAGCCCTTATTTCAAGGGGGTTGACATATAAGAGTTGGGAAGTCTTGCTGCAACTGTACAAGTACTGGAGATCACATCTGGAGCACTGTGAGCAGTTTTGGTCTCCTTATTGAAGGAAAGATATTATTTGATTGGAAGGAGTTCAGAGATGGTTCACTAGGATGATCCCCGGTATGGAGGATTGATGAAAGATTAAAGAGGTTGGGAGACTACTCATTGGAATTGAGAAGAATGAGAGGTGATGTCATTGAAACATATAGGATCCTTAAGGAGCTTAACAGGGTAAATGCTGACTGTTTCCCTCAAGGGAGCGTCTGGGGCCAGACAGCATTGTCTCAGAATAAAGGAACACCAATTTAAGACGGAGATAAGGAGGAATTTCTTCTCTCAAAGGATCAAGAGTCTTTGGAACTCCTTGCCACAGAACTTGGGAGGTAAAGTCTTTGTGTGTATCTAAAGGTGAGATAGATAGATTTTTGATCAGGAAGGGAATCAAGGTTACAGGAAAAGTTCAGGAAAGTGGACGTGAGGAATGTCGTTGGATCAGCCATCAGCCTATTGAACGGTAAGCAGGCTCGAGAGGCTGAATGGTCTACTCCTGTTCCTATTTCTTATGGTCTCTCTTTCCCTCCATACCCAAAACTCATTCCCACGGGTAACCATGATCTCTCCAGCCCCCCTTCTTACTTTCCCTTGGGATCATCCTATGCCTTTTTGTCATCATACATTCCCCCATCTCCAACACTCCAGGTCAATATGTCATAGAACAGAAGTTACCAAACTGTGGGTTGTGGCAATTGGCATTGCCAGCTCTGAGGCAGCAGTGGTGACTGTTGTACAAAGACTTGGCTGTGACAGTCTTGAGATTGACTGCAAGGCCCTTTGTGTGCACATAATGTTTTGTGCCAGTGGATGTGGTTTAATGAAATGAGCTCTCAGGCCCACTGCTGAGCCTTATCCAGTTTGTCTTTGCCCCCGCCATTTGAATTCCCTCCCTCCACTGCCAACTTGGTCCACTCTGTACCAGTGGCAAATACTAAAAAGGGATCACAGCAGGCAAATTTTGGAAAACACAGTATTAGAAGTAACAATTAAGATTTACTAGTGAATGAACGTGTCAGTATTAATAGCCTTCCAGTCTGTGAACATAGTATCATCGAGCTCAACAGTGTTTAAAGGGAAGAAACAAAAACTAGCTACCAGAATTAAGTGAGACAAGGGCAATGAAACAGAATCTGTACATGGGAAAATGAGGTTTCAGCAGTTCAAAAGAGAACTGAATTTGATATGGGACCAGTTTAGACCCCAAAGGGGAAGGACCTCAATTGGCAGAAAAAACCCCTACCACCTCACCAAAGACAGTTAAGGATAGGCATTTGTCATGGCAACAAAGCACTCTTCAGTCAAGTAATGAGAGTTCTACAAGAAATGTGGCAGCCAATTCTTGCACAGTAAGCTCCCACTAACAGGAATATAATCATGATCAGGTATTAGTCTTTTGATTGAGGGATTAATACTGGCTACTGGACTGTGGGATAATACCCCATTTTATTTCAAAATACTGCCATAGGATCTTTTACATCAACCTGCGAGGGCAGTGAGAGATCTTCAAAAAATAGTAAGGAATAGGAGTAGGCCATTCGGCCCCTCAAGCCTTCTCCAGCATTCAGTAAGACTGTGGCTGTTCTGATTGTGGCCTCAATGTAATTTTCCTGCCTGCCCCCATAACCATTGTCGATCAAAAATCGATACAACTCAGCCTTAAACAATGACCCAGCCCCCCCATTGCTCCCTGGGGAAGAGAATTCCACAGACTAACAATCCTCCAAGATTATCTTCATCTTAAAGGGACACACTTATTTTTGAACTGTTTCTCCTGGTGCTATATTCCCCAGAGGGGAAGAAACACATTCACAGCATTCACCCCAAGTCCCCTCAGAACCTTGTATCTTTCAATAAGATCAACTCATGTTCTTCCAAGCTCCAAATAGGCCCTGTTCAACGTTTCCTCATAAGACAACCGTTTCATCCCAGGAATCCACCTAATGAACCTTGTCTGAATTGCTTCCAGTGCAAGTATATTGCTCCTTAAGTGAAGAGAGCACTATACTCCAGTTCAGGTCTTCGCAATGTCCTATGCCTCCAGTTTGCTGAATGGGTCAACTCAGTAATTTCAGTACACTGTAAGGACTAATTGGATGTTCAAGATGTCCAAACTCAAATTAGGTGTATTCAACACCAATGAGAGACAAGATATTTGTATGTGGGGTGACTACACTGCAAGGAGTCAGCTACAGAATGTTGGAGTTCAGTATCCGGCTCAGTGCCCCTCAGCATCCGGTCCCGAGCCCTCCAGTATCCCCTTCCCTGCAAGGGCAGGATCTCAGTGGAAAAAATGGCAAATCGAAAACTTTGCAGATGGGAGTTAATGAAGCTCCAATATTTGACTGTTGAGCAGTCAGGAAACTCTGGGTACATACTTATTCATTAATTCCAAGTCTTTGTAGTCCATCTTCAGCATGCTTGGTGACAGATCATCCAGCTGGCTGGGAAATTCTGCAACGAGATTAAAGCACATTTATAAATATGATGGCATTGTGACTTCATAGAATCATACAGCACAGGCAGCCTTTTGGCTCATCCAGCCTTTGTCAGCTCCTTGATAGCTACTTACTAACTTGCCCCCACCCCAAACTCCTGCAAACCATCCCTTCTCCTGAATTTATTGTTGAATCTGTTTCCACAACCTCTTGGGCAGTGTACACAGTGTTTTCAAAAAAACATCCAACGTAATTAAGGACTGCATGCACCCCAGACACTTACTCTTCCACCTTCTTCTGTCGAGGAAAAGATACAAAAGTCACATACCGACCGACTCAAGGACACCTTCTTCCCTGCTGCCAGACTTTTGAATGGACCTACTTTGCATTAAGTTGATCTTTACACCCTAGCTATGAGTATAACACTACATTCTGTGCTCTCATTTCCTTCTCTATGAACAGTACGCTTTGTCTGTATAGCATGCAAGAAACAATACTTTTCACCATATGTTAATATATGTAACAATAATAAATCAAATCAAAAATCTTCAGCCTTCCTGCAGCCTGTGGTTCATAGTTCCTTGAAAGTGGAGTCACAGGTGGACAGAGCAGAGAAGGCATTTGGCATGCTTGGTTTCATTGGTCAGAACATTGAATACAGGAATTGGGACGTCTTGTTGAAGTGGTATAAGACATTGCTAGGGCCACATTTGGAACATGTGTACAGTTCTGGTCACCCTATTATAGAAAGTATATTATTAAACTATAAAGAATGCAGAAAATATTGACTAGGATACTATTTTGGGACTTAATGGTTTGTGTTATAAGGAGAGGCTGGATAAACTGGGACTCTTTTTCCTGTAGCATAGGAGACTTTGGGATGATATTATAGAGATCTATAAAATAATGAGGGGCATAGATCAATTACATAGTCAACATCTTTTCCCAAAGGTAGGGGAGTCTAAAACCAGACAGCATTGGTTTAAGGTGAGAGTGGAGAAATACAAAAGGTCTAGGGGGGACAATTCTTTCATGCAGAGGGTGTTGAGTGTCTGGAACAAGCTGCCAGAGGCAGTAGTGGAGGTGGGTACAATTTTTTATTTTAAAAAGCATTTAGACAGTTACATGGGTAAGATGGGTATAGAAGGATAGGGGCCATTCGGACTAGCTTAGTGGTTAAAAAAGGGTGGCATGGATTAGTTGGGCTATGGGCCTGTTTCCATTCTGTAAACCTCTATCACTCTACGACATATACAATCCTTACAGAAGAGTGTCCAGTCATCCACGGGCTTAGGGTGAGGGGGGGGGAAAGAGGTATAACATGGATATTAGAGGGAGGTTTTTCACACAGAGGGTAGTGGGGGTATGGAATGCTCTGCCAAGCAAGGTGGTGGAGGCAGGCACGCTAGAGTTGTTTAAGAGTTACTTGAGTGGGTTGGAGATGGAAGGATATAGGAGATTGTTTTAAATAAGGTTCATTAGCATTGGGATGTCCCTGGTAATGTATAAGAATGTGGAATGATACTAATGTTTTTCTCTTTTAATTCACAGGTTTTAAGTCAGTCCGCCTTGTTGTCCAATGAGGGGCATACACACGATGGGTCGTACAAGGGCTGCTCTTGGATGTTCGAGAATAGCCTAGTACTTCATGTCTTTAGTGTGTGCTTAAACTGGACCAGATGCTGGGCAACATGACAGCTCAGTGACTATCACTGTTTGCTGTGCAGACACATGGATTTGGGCCAGTGTCTGTGGGAGTTTGCGCATTCTCCCCATGCTTGCATGGGTTTTCTCCGGGTGCTCCGGTTTCCTCCCACACCCCAAAGATGTGCTATTAGGCTGATTGGAGGTAATAAATTGTCCCTAAATTAGTTTTCCCTCAATGTGGAATGCCATAAGCGTAGATAAGGGTCATGGGGGGGGGACTGGTAATGTTAAAATGGCGGCGTGGGCTCGTTGGGCCTAAGGGCCTGTTTCCCAGGCTGTTTTTGTTCTTTGTTCTTTATCCTGCCACTCCCAGCTTCTACATACATTTTCCACTATGGGACGGTGAAGGGGACGTGGTTAACTGTGCAGTAACTATACATTGGCATCAGGGCTCAATTGTCTCCTTCAAGTCGGGCCTGATGATAGGTTTCTAACATAGCCAGGCTTGGAACTGTCCAGCTGAGATTTTAAGCTATCCCTGATTCTAGGCACTCAGCTTGATCCAAATGACACCCAGTTCTACACTAACTCAATTATCAATATGTTTCTATTGCTACACACATGGTTCTGCACAGTGGAAACACTAGATGATCTCTGGGTAAACGCACTGTCCATTTGACATCTGTACATACCTCGTGTTTTCTTTGAGAGACTGGCATAATTTTGTACAGTCTGCACCAAACTGGCACCTAAGGGAAGACACAGTTGACAGTCAACAAGGGTCAGACGCTGCCTATCCTTCTATTACACAATGCTAACCTGGATGCAAAATGCAAGTTGCAAGATAACTGATGCGTGCCTTTCCAAAAGGACAGGCCCAATACTGCATCTTTGTGTCCTTTGAATGTGTAAAGATGTTGACACGTGCAGGGTTCCAGACCAATATTAGCTTGTAATAATCTTCTGTAGCCAGATAACATATAAAATACAACACAAATAAGTACCTAATCATCACAGATATAATGCATTCAGACAACATTTATATGTAATAACACTATTCAGGAACATTCATTTCGCATATCCAGTCTATACAGCCTAGTGTGTTGGCTCAACCTTGTGGCAAAAATCAGTAACAGCAGGTACTGAAAGAACAGCTTCCTCTTTAATGTTGATGTTCTTTTATGGACGTCCTGTCTCCGTGCCGTACAGCCATGGAAAAGTTACTGCACAGACATAGGTCATACAGCCCATCTTGTCCATGCCAGCCCGAAGACACACAGATGCCATTCCTAATCCCACTTTCTTGCACCTGGCCCATAGCCCTGTAGCTTACAGTACTTTAGATGAGGATCAAGGTGCTTTTTAAAAGAGTGTAGGGTCCCTGCCTTCACCACAAACTCAGGCACTGAATTCTAGACACCCACCACCCCTTGTGTAAAAAAGGTTCTTCGTCATGTCCCCTCTACATCTTCTGCCATGTATCTTAAATCTATATCCGCTGCTTCTTGAATTCTCTGCTAATGGAAACAATAAAACGTCTCACCAGGTTAAAGTCCAATATGTTTACTTGGAATCATGAGCTTTTGGAGCACTGCCCCTTCACCAAGTGAGTAACTCACACTGTTCTGTATTAAATTAGAGCCGTCACTTGTTTTCCATTTAGCACATACTTTTTACAGTCAATTGGTATCATCCTCATTGGTAGCCACTCCTCCAATTTTGGTATCATCAGCAAATTTTGAAATGTTATTCTGTATTCCAAAATCCAACTCCATATATGACTGTACATATCAAAAGCAATGGTTCGAGCACTGACCATTCGGGAACATGACTGTCCACCATCCTCCAGGCTGAAAAATCATTTACCATAACTCTCTTTTCCCTGTCCGAAAGACTTTTTTTTAATTCACGTTGGTGTCAACACTCTGATTCCAGGGGTCTCAATTTTCTTAACCAGTCTCTTATGTGATACTTCGTCAATTGTTTTCTTAAAATCCACACGGACAACACCTACTGCATTCACTTCATTAACTTTTCTGTTAGGTCATCAAAAAAACAATTTGATTCATCAAGCATGATCTTCCTTTTAAAATTTGGCTATCTTTAGTGAACATAAACCAAGTACCTGGGATTTTTTCATTAAAACCTGATAAACTAATCAGGCTGTAGAATGTTCTCCCGCCCTTTCCAAAACATTTCCCACTTTCTAATTTCCCAGCAGCTCTCCCCAGTAGGGAGAAGTATGGCTGCTTCCACCTTCCTCACCAACATGGGATGCAAGCTATCAGGGCCAAATGACTTATCCATTCTAAGCAGTCAGCCTTTCCAGCACATTTCACATATTAATTTGCTTCCCATTCATCTACCATCCATACTTTGACAACATGCTATCAGCATCCACTTCCTCAGCTAACAGCAATATAACACCAAATTTGCCCTGTTTCTCTATTAGTACAGCACTTCCTGTCACTAAAAGGAGCCACCATGTCTCTTATTATCTGCTTACAATTAAACGGTGATGGAAGAGTTTCAGATTAACTGGCGTTCTATTCTGGTATCATTTCATAAGATCATAAGAAATAGGAGCAGGAGTAGGCCATCTAGCCCTTCGAGCCTGCCCCGCCATTCAATAAGATCATGGCTGATCTGTCGTGGCTCAGTTCCACTTTCCCGCCCTCTCCCCATAACCCTTAATCCCCTCGCTCATCAAAAACCCATCAACCCGCAGCCTCCACCACTTCAACGGGCAGAGAATTCCAGAGATTCACCACCCTTTGAGTGAAGAAGTTCCTCCTCAACTCTTCCAACATTAATTACATTTTTTTTGACAATGCGATTTCCAGGCACACTGCATCTTGTACGAGTTCTACATTCTAAATGACAACTGTGACATGGCGGCATAGTGGTTAGCATTGCTGCCTCATAGAACCAGGGACCTGGGTTCAATTCCGGTCTCGGGTCACTGTGTGGAGTTTGCACATTCTCCCCTTGTTGGGTCGGTTTCCTCCCACAGTCCATAGATGCACGAGTTAGGTGGACTGGTCATGCTAAATCACCCTTAGCGTCAGGGGAACTAACAGGGTTGTGGGTATAGGATCTGCATAGGATTGTGGGCAGTGCAGACTCAATGGGCCTAATGGCCTCCTTCTGCACTTTATGATGCTACTTAATAGCTCACAGTAATAGGCACATTTCCCTTATTGTAATTTAAACATTGAGCAGTAAATTTCACATGTGGGGCTTGGATTCTGCACTTCGATACACAATTCCAATGTTAGGATTTTGGGGGGAAGCAATGTCAGGAGATTGTATCCTCAGGTAAACAATGTCTCACAAAAGGGAGGGGAGGAAGTACCCTCAAAGAGGTGGGTGGAGGGGGCGGGGGAGAGCCCCCACCTGGGGTATGGGGGTGGGGCGGGGGAGAGCCCCCGCCTGGGGTATGGGGGTGGGGCGGGGGAGAGCCCCCGCCTGGGGTATGGGGGTGGGGCAGGGCGGGGGAGAGCCCCCACCTGGGGTATGGGGGTGGGGCAGGGCGGGGGAGAGCCCCCACCTGGGGTATGGGGGTGGGGCAGGGCGGGGGAGAGCCCCCACCTGGGGTATGGGGGTGGGGCAGGGCGGGGGAGAGCCCCCACCTGGGGTATGGGGGTGGGGCAGGGCGGGGGAGAGCCCCCACCTGGGGTATGGGGGTGGGGCAGGGCGGGGGAGAGCCCCCACCTGGGGTATGGGGGTGGGGCAGGGCGGGGGAGAGCCCCCACCTGGGGTATGGGGGTGGGGCAGGGCAGGGGAGAGCCCCCACCTGGGGTATGGGGGTGGGGCGGGGCGGGGGAGAGCCCCCACCTGGGGTATGGGGGTGGGGCGGGGCGGGGGAGAGCCCCCACCTGGGGTATGGGGGTGGGGCGGGGCGGGGGAGAGCCCCCACCTGGGGTATGGGGGTGGGGCGGGGCGGGGGAGAGCCCCCACCTGGGGTATGGGGGTGGGGCGGGGCGGGGGAGAGCCCCCACCTGGGGTATGGGGGTGGGGCGGGGCGGGGGAGAGCCCCCACCTGGGGTATGGGGGTGGGGCGGGGCGGGGGAGAGCCCCCACCTGGGGTATGGGGGTGGGGCGGGGCGGGGGAGAGCCCCCACCTGGGGTATGGGGGTGGGGCGGGGCGGGGGAGAGCCCCCACCTGGGGTATGGGGGTGGGGCGGGGCGGGGGAGAGCCCCCACCTGGGGTATGGGGGTGGGGCGGGGCGGGGGAGAGCCCCCACCTGGGGTATGGGGGTGGGGCGGGGCGGGGGAGAGCCCCCACCTGGGGTATGGGGGTGGGGCGGGGCGGGGGAGAGCCCCCACCTGGGGTATGGGGGTGGGGCGGGGCGGGGGAGAGCCCCCACCTGGGGTATGGGGGTGGGGCGGGGCGGGGGAGAGCCCCCACCTGGGGTATGGGGGTGGGGCGGGGCGGGGGAGAGCCCCCACCTGGGGTATGGGGGTGGGGCGGGGCGGGGGAGAGCCCCCACCTGGGGTATGGGGGTGGGGCGGGGCGGGGGAGAGCCCCCACCTGGGGTATGGGGGTGGGGCAGGGGGTGGGAGGGTATGGGGGTGGGGCAGGGGGTGGGAGGGTATGGGGGTGGGGCAGGGGGTGGGAGGACCGGGGGGGCGCATCATCAAACCCGCCCCCCGCCATGGCAGTGAGCTGCTGTCAGGCCCCAAGCCGGGGCTCCCGCACCCAGCGGGCGGGCTCTCAGTCCCGGGCTGGGCTCCTCTCTCAGGGTCGATGATTCCTCCTCCTCCTCCCTCCCCCGCCCCAGCCCCGCTCACCAGGCCGCCCCAGGGCTGCTCCTGCCGCCCGGCTCCCCGGCACCGAGAGAGCGCTCGGCCCAGGGCCCAACAACCGCCATAGCGCTCGGCCCAGCATCACCGTCATCAACCCGCGCCCGCCGCGTCATCACACAGCGCCCAGCACTGCCGCATAGCAACCAGTGGGCCAGCAACAAGGACGTCCCATAGTAACAGCCACAAGCCTCAGTCCCCTTGATTTGATTATTTTGGATTTTATTTGATTTAATATTGTCACATGTATGAACACAGTGAAAAGTATTGTTTCTTTCACGCTATACAGACAAAGCATACCGTTCATAGAGAAGGAAAGGAGAGGGTGCAGAATGTACAGTCACAGCGAGGGTGTAGAGAAAGATCAGCTTAATGTGAGGTAGGTCCATTCAAAAGTCTGACAGCAGCAGGGAAGAAGCTGCTCTTGAGTCGGTCGGTACGGGACCTCAGACTTTTGTATCTTTTCCCCTGGTGGAAGAGAGAATCTCTGGGGTACATGGGGTCCTGAATGATATTGGCTGCTTTGCTGAGGCATCGGGAAGTGTAGACAGAGTCAAAGTGGATGGGAGGAGGGCGGGTTTGGTTTGTGTGATGGATTGGGCTAGAATCATGACCATTTGTAGTTTCTTGTGGCCTTGGGCAGAGCAGGAGCCATACCAGGCTGTGAAACAACCAGAAAGAATGTTTTCTATGGTGCACCTGTAAAAGTTGGTGAAAGTTGTAGCAGACATGCCAAATTTCCGTAGTCTTTTGAGAAAGTAGAGGCATTGATGGGCTTTCTTAACTGTAGTGTTCGCTTGGAGGGACCAGGACAGGTTGTTGGTGATCTGGACATTTAAAAACTTGAAGCTCTTGACCATTTCTACTTCATCCCCATTGATGTAGACAGGGGCGTGCCTACCACTATACTTCCTGAAGTCAATGACACTCTCCTTTGTTTTGTTGATGTTAAAGGAGAGATTATTTTGACACACCAGCTTGTCAGGTTCTCTATCTCTTTCCTGTATTATATCTCATCATTGTTTGAGGTCTGCCCCATAAAATGTTGTTTATTTATTTATTCGTCACAAGGAGGCTTACATTCACACTCTAATGAAGATACTGTGAAAATCTCCTAATTGCCATACTCTGGCACCTGTTTGGATATGCTGAGAGAGAATTTAACATGGTCAGTGCACCGAACCGGCACATCTTTGGACAGTGGGAGGAAACTGGAGCACCTGGAGGAAACCCAGGCAGACATGGGGGGAACGTGCAAATTCCACACAGACAGTGACCCAAGCCGGGAATGGAACCCAGGTCCCTGGTGCTGTGAGGCAACAGTGCTAACTGCTGTGCCACTGTGTCACCCTACAATGGTGGTGTCAATGGAGGAGGGGGAGGGGGAGGGGGAGGGGGGGGGGAGGGGGGGGAGGGGGGAGGGGGGGGGAGGGGGAGGGGGGAGGGGGAGGGGGGAGGGGGGGGGAGGGGGGAGGGGGGTGGGGGGGGGAGGGGGAGGGGGGTGGGGGGGAGGAGGGGAAGGGGAGGGGGGAAGGGGAGGGGGGGTGGGGGAAGGGGGAGGGAGGGAGGGGGAAGGGGGTGGGGGGGTGGGGGAAGGGGGGCAGGGAGGGGGAGGAGGTGGGGGGGAAGGAGGAGGGGGGAAGGAGGAGGGGGGAGGGGGAGGAGAGAAGGGGGAAGGGGAGGGAGGGGGAGGAGGGAAGGGGGAAGGGGAGGAGGGGGAGGAAGGGGAGGGGGAGGAGGGAAGGGGAGGGGGAAGGGGAGGGGGAGGAGGAGGAGGGAGGGGGAGGAGGAGGAGGAAGGGGGGAGGAGGAGGGAGGGGAAGGGGTAGGGGGAGGAGGAAGGGGGGAGGGGAAGGGGTAGGGGGAGGAGGAGGGAGGGGAAGGGGTAGGAGGAGGAGGGAGGAGGAGGGAGGGGAAGGGGTAGGAGGAGGAGGGAGGGGAAGGGGTAGGAGGAGGAGGGACGGGGAGGAGGGACGGGGAGGAGGGAGGGAGAGAGGGAGGAGGGAGGGGGGAGGAAGGGGGGAGGAGGAGGGAGGTAACCCATAGGGACCATTGCTCAGGATTCCTTAACTGCATCATTTTGCCAACTCTGTTGGAGGGGAGAGGTGATTGGGGTCTCCCATGCAACTAACTTAGTGTAACTGGAATTTCCGGTGTTTAGCTGGGGAGCCGGGATGGACCTGTGCCCGGCAACAGCAGAGGGCTCGGGGGATGAGTACATCAACACAAGATTTGGCCGATCCAAGAGGTCATTGCACCAGTCCGTTAAAATCTGACCCCATCATACGAACCCTTTTGTGTATATGTCTCACTAGTATGCATTACAGTCATGTTTGAGCAAGTGCTGGGTCGGCTCACACATTCTCACGCATGGAGGAAAGGGGGGAAGTCCTTTATTCCCTATCCCTTTGTCAACTCCGGAAATGGTAGAATGGAACCAAGGACGAGGCAAGGAAAGTGACATTTAAAACACCATCAGGTACCACTCTGCAAGGTACTTTCAATGTCCACGACAGCGGTATTGTTTTGGGGTTAGGAGACGGAGGGTGCACTCCATCAGCCTTTAAGAACCATTACCAGCGTCACTATAATAGATCAGACTCTCCTCCCCACTTCGTTATGAAAAACCAACAACGGGATCTATCTGCTTGGTACGAAATGGAACCTTACCTGTTGGCCGCAGCTACTGTACGCAGCAGGTTAATGTCATCAGTGGAGCCTGGGCTTTGGTGCAGCAGAGTACGATCCATTGCCCCGTGGCCGATGTCCCAGTCAACCTCTCCTCGGCTTATGTGAGTAGTATGACTCCATATAATGGTGCCTATTTTGTCTGTGGAAACAATGCCTACCTGTGGCTTCCATGGGATTGGGCAGGATCGTGTTATTTAGCATATGTGGTATCCTATATTCACCATTACACTGACTTACAGGACTACCCTGAGATACACCTGCTCAGGGCTAAGCGAGCCATTAGTGAGATAGCACGGTTCTTCATGATAGCCTACCCACCTTATGGGATGGCAAAAGCAGCTCAGGAACTTATATACATGGCCTTGACCTTAGAGAGAATTGCAAATGAAACCAGAGATGGTTTGAGGAGGTGAGCACAGACATCTCTGAGGCATCAGCTAAGGTTGTAGCTCTCCAGACCGTTGCTTTACAGAACTGGTTGGCACTTGATTATGTGTTAGCTTCTCAGGGAGGAACATGCGCTATAATTGGATACGAATGTTACATGTATATCCCAGATGATTTGGAAAATATAACTCATTTGGCAGATCATATCGAACAAGTAGCGAAGACAATACAAGATGAAGGGAGCCAATATTATAATTATAACCCTCCGGAATGGCTGGGGCAATGGTTCGGGTTGTGGGGATCATACTTGATGCATGGGTTGATTGTATTAATTGTCATTGTTATCGCTTGTTGTGTTTGTATGGCATTATTGAACGCTTGTTGTGAAACGGTAACAGCCCGGATTATGCCGAGTGCAAGTATACAGGTGAAAGGGGCAGACCTGACGACGGAGTAGACCCATATGCTGGTAGCATTTAGCTCTGAATTGGTCATGAGGCCATGCTTGGACCTGGCCCTGACCAAAAGGGGGGACTTAAGCAGGGAAAGGGTTAAGGGATTTTGTACTTGGAATTTGTGCAAGAGCGTGCAAACCTTATCTTTTCTGCAGGCTTATGTGCTAACTAAACATAGTTAAACAGCTGCAGAATGATAGGGAATGGGATAGCTTGATTTTGGACATAGCTTGGCCCAAGTGCAGAGGAGGTTTACTAGGCTGATACCGGAGTTGAGGGGGTTGAGCTATGAGGAGAGGCTGAAGAAACTGGGCTTGTATTCGTTAGAGTTTAGAAGAATGAGGGGAGATCTCATTGAGACGTATCAGATGATGAATGGGATGGATAGGATAGAGGTGGAGAGACTCTTCCCGCTCAAAAAAGACAGTAGGACTAGGGGGCACAGCCTCAAGATAAAAGGGGGGCGGTTTAGAACGGAGTTGAGGAGGAACTTCTTTACTCAAAGGGTGGTGAATCTCTGGAATTCTCTGCCCGTTGAAGTGGTGGAGGCTGCCTCGCTAAATATTTTTAAGACGTGGGTTGATGGGTTTTTGATAAGAGAGGGGATTAAGGGTTATGGGGAGAAAGCGGGAAAGTGGAACTGAGCAGCGACAGATCAGCCATGATCTTATTGAATGGCGGGGCAGGCTCGAAGGGCTAGATGGCCTACTCCTGCTCCTATTTCTTATGTTCTTATGTTCTAACACCGAGGGCTGAAGTGCCTTCTGTGCTGTACTGTTTTATGTTCTATGTTCTAGATGCTGCAGCATGATAACGGTTGTTTGAAAGGAGGAATCATGCTGAGAACAGCTGAGATTACACAAGGAAGGAACTGTGGTCGTGACTGGAGCAGGAAGAACTGCATCGTGACTGGGACTGGGACTGTACTGTGTAAATATCCACATCACTTGTATTCGGGGAGAAGTCTGGCAGACCGCTTTTAGGAACCTACTTCTCCCAAAAGCTTTTGTAATAAAGCCACTGTACTTTGACTCACTAACAATCTCAGAGGTACAATTTTACCTACAACAGTGTGCTTTCCAAAATAGGGTTTGGGGATGGAATCTGCAATTAAATCCACTGTCCAATACAAACATCAGTAGCACAGTTTCAGTCAACCGGTGGGAATCAGAAAGCTTTCCAATTAAATCTGGAATTAGGCAGGACTGGCCACTCTTGCTGGACCTGTTTGTGTGTTGTACAGAACCCTTTGCTGAGTCCATCAGGAAGGATTCGGGTATAAGAGGAGTGACCATCCCAGGCAGTCAGGTCAAAGCCTCCCTGTACGTGGACAATGTCGTCACCTTCTGCTTAGATCTGCTGCTGGTCTGCAGGCTGATCAACATCTGCGACTAGTTCAAACTGGCCTTGGGTGTCAAGGTAATTCATGGCAAGAATGAGGCCGTGTTCTTTAGGAAATGGACTGACTGATCATTTGTCCCTCTCCATGGTCAGGTCAGACTGTCTGAAGGTGCTCGGGATATGGTTTGGAGGGACCAGTGAGTTTGTTAGATACTGGAAGGAGCAAGTAGCTATAATGAAACAGAAAATGGGTATGTGGGAGTGCTTTTGACCACAAGTCCATCAGACAGTGCTCTCCTTACAACATCCTAGAAGCTGAAGGAAAAGGCGATGGTGGCTCCTGTCGATGGTTCCCTGAGCAGACTGTCAAAATCATTTGGCAAAATGTCTCATCACCAGAACTTTCAGACAAGCACCAAGACCTAGTGCGGCTGCTGGTGAGAAAGGTTTTCCCATCCCACACACACTTGGAGTCTCACTCCATCCACACACTGCCCTTGAGGTGGCTGTGTTGGGGAAGAGACTAATAGGAGGCAGGGAGTTGGTATCAATGGGTGCGGTTCTGATTGGCGGTTGGTGACTAGTGGAGTGCTGCGGGGATCGGTGCTGGGGCCTCAGCTATTTACCATTTATATAGATGATCTGGAGGAGGGGGCTGAGTGTAGGGTGACGAAATTTGCTGATGACACGAAGATGAGTGGAAAAGCAAATTGTGTGGAGGGTGTGGAAAGTCTGCAGAGGGATCTGGATAGGCTGAGCGAGTGAGCGAGGACCTGGCAGGTGGAGTATAATGTTAGCAAGTGTGAGGTTATCCACTTTGACAGAAATAACAGTAGGAGGGATTACTATTTAAAGGGCGAAAAGCTGCAGCATGCTATGGTGCAGAGGGACCTGGGAGTCCTTGTGCATGAGTCGCAAAAACCCAAACTGCAGGTGCAGCAGGTGATCAAGAAGGCGAATGGTATGCTGGCCTTTATAGCGAGGGGGATAGAATATAAAAGTAGGGAGGTCTTGCTGCAACTGTGCGGGGTACTGGTGAGGCCGCAGCTGGAGTACTGTGTGCAGTTTTGGTCGCCGCACTTGCGCAAGGATGTTTTGGCCTTGGAGGGAGTGCAGAGGAGGTTCACTAGGCTGATACCGGAGATGAGGGGGTTGGACTATGAAGAGAGACTAAATAGACTGGGTCTGTACTCGTTGGAGTTTAGAAGGATGAGGGGGGATCTTATAGAGACATATAAGATAATGAAGGGGATGGATAGGGTAGAGGTAGAGAGATTCTTCCCGCTTAGAGAGGATAGCAGGACTATAGGGCACAGCCTCAAAATAAGGGGGGGGGGCAGTTTAGATCAGAGTTGAAGAGGAACTTCTTCACTCAAAGGGTGGTGAATCTCTGGAATTCTCTGCCGTTGAAGTGGTGGAGGCTACCTCGCTAAATATATTTAAGTCACGGGTAGATAGGTTTCTGATAGACAAGGGAATTAAGGGTTATGGGGAGAAAGCGGGAAAGTGGAACTGATCCACTTCACATCAGCCATGATCTTATTGAATGGCGGGGCAGGCTCGAAGGGCTTGATGGCCTACTCCTGCTCCTATTTCTTATGTTCTAATGTGCACCCCTTGTGGAACTCTGTGCTCCACAAGCTCTTCCTAGGTTCTGGAGAGTGATGCAGTGGCTTTTGTTGAAGTTCATCCCAAGCAGGCCCATGATGCAGGATTCTGTGCTCTCCAGGCTGTTCCCAGGGACGGGGACTCTGTCTTCCACGGGCTGTTCCCAGGGACGGGGACTCTGCGCTCTACGGGCTGTTCCCAGGGACGGGGACTCTGCGCTCTACGGGCTGTTCCCAGAGACGGGGACTCTGTGCTCTACGGGCTGTTCCCAGAGATGGGGACTCTGTGCTCTGTGGGCTGCTCCCAGGGACGCAGGATTCTGTGCTTTATGGGTCCTCTGAGAGACACAGGACTCTGTGCTCTATGGGCTGTTCCCAGGGGTGGGAACTCTGTGCTCTACAGGCTGTTCCCAGGAACGTACTCTCTGCGCTCTACAAGCTGTTCCCAAGGACGCAGGACTGCGTGCTCTAAGGTCTGTTCCCAAGGATGCAGTACTCTATGCTCTATAGACTGTTCACAGGGTCGCAGGACACTGTGTTCTAAGAGCTGTTCCCAGGAACACAGGACTCTGTGCTGTACGGTCTGTTCCTAGGAATGCAGGACTCTGTGCTGTACGGGCTGTTCCCAGGAATGCAGGACTCTGCGTTTATGGGCTGTTCACAGGGACATGGGACTCTGTGCTCTGCAGGTTGTTCCCAGTGACACAGGATTGTGTGCTCTACAGGCTGTTCCCAGGGCGGGGCTCTGTGCTCTACATGTTCTTCGCAGGAACACTGGAATCTGTGCTATACAGGCTGTTTCAATGGACACAGGAATCTGTGATCTACAGGCTGCTACCAGGTACATATACAGGGACAAACATTAGCTGTTGCTGGAGAACATAACTGGGTGGAAGATGCTCTTTTTTTGCCTGAAACATCTTGATCTTTGTTAAGAAGATCCTTGTGGATTCCTGTGGATTCAAACTGCTCATATTTATGGTCTGCAGGGGCTCCCCAGCACTGCAAATTCTGATGAGTCTTTCAAGAATGTGACTCCCTGAATCAAGTTGCTGAAAGTTTTAGGGAGAAGAGAGATCTGCTGAGAACATTCAAAGTAGAGCCTCTCTTTACTCTGCTGTCTCAGCAGGATTGTGTGTGGTGACTGTGCATCCCTACAATCCTCATGTTCCTGTTATAAATCTGCTCACCTTCTTCACCAGATATCGCAGCAAGATTGGCAACTGCTTGGTGGTCAAGGATGCTTTTGGAATCTGGACTGGCAAATGCTAGGTCAAGGTGACACTTAATATGGATGGCAATGTGTAATCCTCCACCCTGCCTCCAGCTTTATGATTGGGGGAAGTCATGGCTGTCTCATCTATGGTAAAAAGTCTGACAACACCAGGTTTTAGTCCAACCTATTTATTTGATAATATACTCGCAAGCTTTCGGGGTTAGCCCCTTCGTCAGGTGAATGGAGGGAATGGAGAACTCTCCATTCACCTGACGAAGGGGCTAACCCCGAAAGCTTGCGAGTATATTATCAAATAAATAGGTTGGACTAAAACCTGGTGTTGTCAGACTTTTTACTGTGTTTACGCCAGTCCAACGCCAGCATACCCACATCATGTCTCATCTATGCCAACCAGCCCAAGGTTTGTTGCTCCTGTGGAAAATTTGGCCATGTGGCAGCCGACTGTAAGCAAGAAGGACATCATAGAAAAGACTTAGTGGGGAGGGAAGACGGTGAGGGGGGGGTGGGGGGCATGGGGGGAGTGTGGGGGGAGAGTGAGGGTTGCATGCCAGCAGCAGTGCCTCCTCACTGTGTCACCGGTGTGCTAACGATGTAGCACTGCCATTCTCACACCCTCAGGGGTGAGACACCGGGTGAGTGCAATTGTTCCTTCAGGCTTGGTGGCACGAACAGACAGGGTGGGGGCTCTGTGGGTGAACATAGTGAAATATAATGTTAAACATTCAATGTAAAATAGTCACCTATCTACACTCATGCCTATATTCACCCTTGCCCACTAAGTGCCGATGCTAATCTTCCTCACCAGGATCCACAGCCGAGGTTGAAATGGCCTCCTGATTTCCACACCCTGTTGCCTGAGATGACCTTGGTGGATGTTCCTGGGGGTGCCGGAACCTTCAGGGTCCTGGCCTGCTTTCGGGCAGCACAGATGTGGGACAGCTGCCCTCCTCGGTGTGAGGGCTGGAGATATGTCTCTCACAGGGTCAGATGGGCAGGAGATGCCCAGGGTCCCCTGGCTGGAGGGCTGTAACTCCTGCCGATCCTTTTCCCTGTGGGTTCCCAGGGACCCCTTTGTTACTCCATGGGATGGAGGAGCAGCTGGAGTGAGATCCAGACTCCCCACAATCCTTTGGCACTGACACTTGTGGATTCCCACCATGGAGTCATAGAGGTTTACAGCATGGAAACAGGCCCTTTGGCCCAACTTATCCATGCCGCCTTTTTTTTTACACCCCTAAACTAATCCCAATTGCTCGCATTTGGCCCTTATCCCTCTATACCCATCGTACCCATGTAACTATCTAAATGCTTTTTAAAAGATAAAATTGTACCTGCCTTTACTACTACCTCTGGCAGCTTGTTCCAGACACTCACCATCCTCTGTGTGAAAAAATTGCCCCTCTGGACACTTTTGTATCTCTCCCCTCTCACCTTAAACCTATGCCCTCTAGATTTAGACTCTCTTACCTTTGGGAAAAGATATTGACTATCTACCTTGTCTGTGCCCCTCATTATTTTATAGACCTCTATAAGGTCATCCCAGAGCTTCCTACGCGCAGTCACCACACACGATCCTGCTGAGACAGCAGAGTAAAGAGAGGCTCTACTTTGAATGTTCTCAGCAGATCTCTCTTCTCCCTAAACACTTCCAGCAACTTGATTCAGGGAGTCACATTCTTGAAAGACTCATCAGAATTTGCAGTGCTGGGGAGCCCCTGCAGACCATAAATATGAGCAGTTTGAATCCACAGGAATCCACAAGGATCTTCTTAACAAAGATCAAGATGTTTCAGGCAAAAAAAGAGCATCTTCCACCTAGTTATGATCTCCAGCAACAGCTAATGTTTGTCCCTGTATTCGCCTCTCCTTATAACTCAATCCATCAAGTCCCAGTAGCATACTAATAAATCTTTTCTGCACACTTTCTAGTTTAATAATATCCTTTCTATAATAGGGTGACCAGAATTGCACACAGTATTCCAAGTGTGACCTTACCAATGTCTTGTACAACTTCAACAAGACATCCCAAGTCCTGTATTCAATGTTCTGACCGATGAAACCAAGCATGCCGAATGCCTTCTTCACCACTCTATCCACCTGTGAGTCTACTTTAAAGGAGCTAAGAACACGTTCTGTAACTCTCCCCAACGCCCTACCATTAACTGATTAAGTCCTGCCCTGGTTCAATCTACCAAAATGCATTCCCTCGCATTTGTCTAAATTAAACTCCATCTGCCATTTGTCAGCCCACTGGCCCAATTGATCAAGATCCCGCTGCAATTGGAGATAACCTTCCTCACTGTCCACTATGACACCAATCTTGGTGTCATCTGCAAACTTTCTAACCGTGCCCCCTATATTCTCACCTAAATCATTAATATAAATGACAAATAACAGTGGACCCAGCACTGATCCCTGAGGTACACCACTGGTCACAGGCCTCCAGTTTGAAAAACAACTCTACAACACCCTGTGGCTTCGGTGAAGAAGGCAATTTTGTATCCATTTAGATACGTCACTCTGGATCCTGTGAGATTTAACTTTATGCAATAACCTACTATGCGGTATCTTATCAAAGATATCTCTACATGCTAAAGTCCATGTAGACAGCATCAACTGCACTGCCCTCATCTACCTTCTTGGTTACCCCTTCAAAAAACTCAGTTAAATTTGTGAGACATGATTTTCCAGTGCCTGCACCATGCAGTTGGAGCTGGCACCTTGGAGCTTACGTGCTGAGCCAAGGTGCGGACATCTGCCATGGAGTGCATGCCCTGTGCCAAGGTCTCCACTGTGGGTGCCACCCTCGCAGTGTTAGCCTTGGTGTGCTGCAGTAACAGCAGCATCTCCTCAGTCAGAAGGCGATGGGAATGCTCCAATCGGCCTTGCACTCCGAGGAGAGATGCTGCCAACCCTTCCTGATACTTGTGACTCTGCCATTGCAGCTCCAGCAGCTGTGGAATGACCGGGCCCAGGGGCACATCATCGGCTGGGGCCTTAGCAGATTCCTGGGCTCCGGCATCCCTCCGAGTGCTGGTTCCCTGGGACGTCGCTGTCTCCGCTTTATATGGATCTTCAGTTGTGGGGTGTTCACCAATGAGTGACCCAGAATCCTGTCGACTTAATGAATTCACCGAGATGTGAGTATCTGCCCTGGTGCCGGGTGCGGGTGACAGCAGTGACGCCTCTTCAATGGTGGGGTTGGAGAAGTCCCCCTCTGAGCTGCTCGAATCCAGTGGGTCCAGGGGGCGTGAGGATGGTCTGGTCGATTCCACTGGTCATGGAAGGGAAGTGACATCAGTGCATCACAGGGAATATGGGGGAGTATTGATTATACACTTGAAACTTGAGGAATGGCAGCATGTGTTGAGGATTCTCACGTTTCTCTGTTGCTCCCACTTCACCAGCAGTGCAGACACACTCTTCCTCCTCCATGGCCAGCTCAAGAGCTCGCTCCTCAAAACATGTGAGGGTTCAGAGCTCGGTCATGACTCCACCTGGCTGCACCTGCTCACGCCTGTTGCGATTGAGTTTGTCCTGCATTGACACATCGAGGGAGAAGAACGTAGGTGGGAGTGTTGACATCTAAGATGGTGATGAGGTGAGGTAGGTGTGGGTGGGAGCTGGAGTGTGAGGAGCATAGCAGCGAGTAGGGGGAACATGGAGATTGTGGGAGGGAAGGGAGACCTGGTGCCTGTGAGAGAAAGTGTTGGGGTGCAGGAGGCGTGCGAGGGGTCCAGAGACTGGGGGTGCTTCACTTAGCCTGGCTGAGCGAAGATCATCCATCTTCTACTGACACTGTCCTTTCCTGGAGCATGCTGACACTGACCAGGGCTGTCACTGCATCCCAGGCGGGGTGGTGACCCTGCTGGAAGTCTGTCTCCTGGAGTGGGGGGTAGAGTGTGTGCTGCGTCTGTTCCATTCCAGTCCTGGTGAGGGTCCTTTCTGTAAAGTGTGGCAGTCACTGTGGAACCAGTGCCGGGAGCTGTTTATATGGAGCTCCCCAGTGATTACAGCAAGTAAGTGGTTGCGGGGTGGGTGAATCGGAGGGAACACATCGCTAGAGCAGTGTGACACTTCTAGGAATAAAAATGGACATTAATGAGGCATTAGATTCAGTCTGTAATCTCACCAGTGCCATCAGCAAGAATCATTCCATTTTCCGCACCCGAACCAACTCTGCCATTTTCTGGGAAGATTTCACAGACTATACTCTCAACATGTGGGATGCAATAACGGGAAAATGCTGACTGGTTGAAGACTAACATCTTTGCAATGGAACCTGTTATTGAAGCTAATCCTGCTCTCATTAATTACACTAGGGATCTGAGCGAGAAGATCGACTGCACTAAGAGTCACTAAAGGAAAGTCTAACAGACAGCTAGGTGATGCACCAATGACTACTGGTTACAACTTAGCCCAGATATTCTTCAGGAGGGGATGCCAGCGGCATGTATGAGGGATCAAAAAGGTGACAAATCCATCAGTAAAAAAAATGGCTCCATTGAAAACAAAGACAGGGAGGTCATCACTAACTACAATAAACAGTTGAATAGATGTGTGAAGCCCTAGCCTGAGTTGTACTCTCTGGGAATCTGTCCACAAGGAAGCTGTAGATGCCACAGAAAGCCTGCCTGCTACAGCAAAGCTGGATATGGAACACTGAGGAACTTAGTGAAGCAATTGACTTGCCTGTCGTTGCCGTTACACAGCCTGAACCCATCAAGCATGGGAAACCACTCCTGCACCTGCATGCACTTCTCTGTCTCTGCTGGAGGGAAGGGCAGTCTAAAAGCTGCAGCTGTTATTTCCATGCTGAGGAAGAGTGTTTGAAACAACAGAGATTTAACTGAGAACGCCAAACTGCAAGCTTACCAAGTCTGCATCCTCAGCATGCCCCTCTCCAGTGGTGAGATGTGGGCAATAGGCAGGAGAAAAGGCTCCACAATTTCCACCTTTGTTGATTCAGACATCTCCTCACTATCTCTTGGCAGGACAAGGTCATCAACTTAGAGGCCCTGGTGCAGGTTAGCTCCAGCAGCATAAACTCATTGCTGAGCCATTGATGTCTGTACGGGCTCAGCCAAGTTCATAACTGGATGATAATCCTAAACCCAAAGACTTTCTGTATGGTGAACTGGCCACAGGATCTCACCCAGCTATATATCTAGACCTCCGCTACACGGACACCTGAGATGTGATGATGGTGGACATTGACACTGACAACTGGAGATAGTCACTGACATTAGTGACTTCTGGACACTGACTGTTTGGAAAGGCATTGCAGCAAACTGTCACAGACAGTGCCATGCCAGAGTGATGCTCCTGAGCCCACCAGGCTACGCATGGCACAGAAATAACCAACATGATGTAAACTAATGTCTTACAAGAGGGGCTGACACATAGAGGCATTGGTTCCACGTCCCATGGTATCTTATCGAACAAAATCTATCGTTCTCAGTTTGCTCCAGTTAACCTTCAGCAGCCAAGGCCTGTTGGGCGAGAGTTCACAATTTGTGTTACTCTGTGTGAAACGTGTTACTGATTTTACTCCAAAATGGCTAGGTTCTAATTTTATATCATTCAACAATTCTCCACTGTGCTGTTTCCAGGAATTTAAACCCATTGATTCCATGCAACAATTTGAGCTTTTAGCTTTCCTTTATCCGGCCTACTAATGTGTTTCTTTATCAGCTCAGGAATATGAATCCTCCTCATTCCTGAACTTCCCGTGAACTCCCAGAATGTACCTCACCAAGCCCAGATATGGACTGTCAATGTAATGAGCAGCTATGGCCAGGAGGTGACACTTAGGGCCTAGTTTATTGTTTATGATGTTGATAACTGACTGATTCTCTCCATTTCTTAGTGAATTTTAAAAAGCACAGACCAGGCAGAGTTAATTCATGCAGCTGGGATCTGTGCAATTGCAGAGAGGGAGTGGGGTTAAGCTACACAATGGCTAATGAAATTTAACAGCAAAGTGATGTGCTGCTTAAGGGACAATGCCTGTATTTCATTCATGATATTAAACTAGTTCAAGATGAAGCTGAAAGGGACAATTGGGAATTTGAATAGTCCCACCAACACACAGCAATAATCGACAATGTCAGTACGATGCTGACTACAGGAGCCAGGATGTGGAGATGCTGGTGTTAGCCAGGGATAAACACAGTAAGAAGTCTCACAACACCAGGTTAAAGCCCAACAGGTTTATTTGGTAGCGAAAGCCACCAGCTTTCGGAGTGCTGCTCCTTTGTCAGGTAAGTGGGAATTCTGTTCTCTCACTTAACCCCACTTAACACTTATTAACATAGAACTCCCACTTACTTGACGCAGGAGCAACACTCTAAAATCTAGTGGCTTTTGCTTCTAAATAAACCTGTTGGACTTTAATCTGGTGTTGTAAGACTTCTTATAGAAGCCAGAATGGGGGAGCGTGAGGTAGAGGAAGTGTTGGTCAAAATGGATCACATTGAACCTCGAGCACTGGGTCCAGTTCCTGCCATCAGGAAACAAGAGACCCCTCTCAGTGTTGGGAGCAACAGCAGGAGTGGCCCGATGACAATGTCAGGTATTTCTTTGGGTTATGGAGAGAGACTGGGATTTTTCAGCCCAGAGATGAGTGCCTGGTAGAGAGTTTCAGACGATTGTGAATTGATTAGAAAAAATCTATCAGGAAATTAACTTCAAATCAAAGTGGTAGAGCAAACCAGGTTCAAACAAGAGAACTGGTTTCAGGAACTGGTGTCAGGAAATTCTCCTTTGCAAAGGAACTGGTCAACATGTTGAATAAACTCCCAGAGTGGAGGAATAATTCCAACATTTAATGAACTTTTGGATGCTGCAATAAGGGGCGTTAACACCTATCTGAAAGGGTGAACTGCAATTCCATCAATATAGGAAAATTGGAACAGGAATAGGCCATTCAGCCTGTCGAGCCTGTTCTGCCATTCAATATGATCATGGCTGATTGGATAAATGCCTTTTACCCATTAACCCCATTATCTTTTAAGTTATTGTTAATCAGAAACGTGTCAATTTCTGCTTTAAACATACTCAGTGTCTGAGCTTTCTCATCCCTCTGGGATAGAGAATCCCAAAGGTTCACAACCCTCTGAGTAAGAAATTTCTCCTCATCTCGGTCCTAAGCAGCTTGCCACTTATTTTGAAGTTATGTCGCCTGGTTGGAAATTTCCAAACCGGGAGAAACATCTTACTCACATCTACCCTGTCTATTCCTTTAAGTATTTACAGGTTTCAATAGAATCATGGAATCCCTCCAATGCAGAAAGAGGCCATTCAGTCCATCAAACCTGAACCAACAACAATCATCTGCAGGCCCTATCCCTGCTAACACCTGACACTTAAGGGTAATTTAGCATGGCCAGTCAACATAATGTGCACATCTTTGGACTGTGGGAGGAAACCAGAGCACCCAGAGGAAACCCCCGCTGACATGAGGAGGACATGCAAACTCCATAAAGATGGTCACCTGAGGGTTGGAATTGAACTCGGTCCCTGGCGCAGTGCTAACCACTGTGCCACCACGCCATTTCAATGAGATCCCCCTCATTCTGTAAAACTCTAGACAATGCAGCCCCAGTTTCCCAATCTCTCTGCATTAGACAGCTCCACCATCCCCAGAATCTTTGTTGCACACTCTCTATGGCAATAATAATCTTTCTGGGTTAAGGGAACCAAAACTGCACACAGTACTCCAGATGTGATCTAACAAAATTCCTATACAATTGGGCACAACCTCACTACTCCTGTACTCAAATCCTCTTGTGATAAAGATTAACATCTCATTAGGCTTCAGCACATCTATTCCTCCTACCAAAGTGGATAGATAACCTCACATTTTTCCATATTGTATTCCATCTGCCATATTCTTGCCCACTCACTAAATCTGTCCAAGTCCTTCTGGAGCCATTTTACATCTTCCTTACAACAGACATTCCCACTTAGCTTGGTATCATCCACAAACTTGGAAATATTCTGTTTGGTCCTCACATCCAAACCATTAATATATATTGTGAACAGCAGGGGCCCAAGTACTGATCCTTTCAGTATCCTACCAGCCACAGCTTGCCAACGTGAGAATGACCCATTAAGAAACATAGAATCTACAAGCAGGAAGAGGCCATTCAGCCCTTTGAGCCTGCTCCCCATTCATTTTGATCATGGCTGATCATCATATTCAATATCCTGATCCGGTCTTCACAGATTCATAGGATCATAAAATCCCTACAGTACAGAAGGAGGCCATTCGGTTCATCAAGTCTGCACCTACCGCAATCCCACCCAGGCCCTATTCCCTCAACCCCATGCAGCTATCCTGCTGGACCCTCTGACACTAGAGTCAATTTAGCATAGCCAGTCAGCCTAACCCACGCATCTTTGGACTGTATGAGGAAACCAGAGAACCGGGAGGAAACCCCGCTGCTTCCCCCATATCTCTTGATCCCTTTAGTCCCAAGAGCTGTATATAATTTCTTCTTCACATCACACAATGTTTTGGCCTCAACTGTTTTTTGTGGGAGTGAATTCTACACATTCACCACCCTTTTGGTGAAGAAATTTTTCCTCACCTCAGTCCTAAAAGGTTTACCCCTTATTCTCAAACTGTGACCCCTAGTACTGGACTCCCCCACCATTGAGAACATTCTTTCTGAATCAACCCTGTCTAACCCTGTTATGGGGGAAGGGACTGGATAAGATGCTCTGAGAGTCAGTGCAAACTCAATGGGCTGAATGGCCTCCTTCTGCCCTGTAGGGATTCTATGATTCCAGTATTGGGGTCTCTCCATCCATTGATAGCAAATGCAGAGAAAGGGAAAAGGAGATCATTGCACCTGAGACCACATTGAGAGGATGTAGCGAGGATGGAGAGGAAGGGAGTGAGGGTGGAGGGGAAGGGAGTGAGCGTTGAGAGGAAGGTGGGCGGGGGTCAAGGTAAAAGTAGTGAGGGTGAAAGGGAAGGGAGTGAAGGTGGGAGGGAAGGCAGGTTATTGGGGGCGTTGCAGGAGTTTGCGTGTGATTGTTGTAGAGGCTGAGGAGGTATTTTGAGTGAAGAATACGTCATTAAACATGTTCTCTGAAATGTTAACAACACAGACACTATTTTGGATAAACAAAAACAGCAGCAGCCAAGAGAGGAAGTGGGGGAATAACAGGACTGAGGGGCTCACCTGCTGTTCCTCCTGCTACATACAGACAAAGAGAAGGAGGATCAGCGATTTTGCCCGTCACAGCATTTATCTTAGTGAACAGAATCGAGCAAGCCCAGTCTTAGCTCCAGTCTGTTTCCTGAGATAATGTGGGGTGAAATCCCAGGTGAAATGTTTATTCGGAAACCACAGTGCCTGGTGCCAGCTGAAGTGAATAGTTTCACTGCTATCTCACCTCAAGACATGAGGAACTGAGGAAGGCCACAGTTTATACAATAGGGCGTGTGCTCTGTGTTTGTACCTAACAGATATAAACAAGAACACAACAATTCCCGCTGAATGGGGACACGGAAAAGCAATCTGAGCTGGACTTCCCCACCAGCCCCCAAATGAGGCTGGCAGATGTGTTCATCTGTCGTCACTGGGAGCTGTGCTTTGAAATGTCTTAGATTCATAGAGGTTTACAGCATGGAAACAGGCCCCTCAGCCCAACTTGTCCATGCTATTCTTTTTTAACCTCTAAGCTAGTCCCAATTGCCTGCATTTGGCTCTTATCCCTTTATACCCATCTTACCCATGTAACTGTCTAAACGCTTTTTAAAATACAAAATTGTACCCACCTCTACCACTACCTCTGGCAGCTTCTTCCAGACACTCACCATCCACTATGTGAAAAAATTGCCCCTCTGGACCCTTTTGTATCTCTCCCCTCTCACCTTAAACCGATGCCCTCTAGTTTTAGACTCCCCTACCTTTGGGAAAAACATGTTGACTATCTAGCTGATCGATGCCCCTCATTATTTTATATACTTCTATAACATCACCCCTAAGCCTCCTACACTCCAGAGTAAGAAAGTGTCACGGTCTATCCAGTCTTTCCTTATAACTCAAACCATCAAGTCCTGGTAGCATCCTAGTAAATCTTCTCTTTACATTGTGGGTACAGACAGAGTGTATCTAAGTACAGGCAGAGTATATTGAGCTATAGGCAGATTATATTGGAGTACAGGCTGAGTATATTGGGATACAGGCAGAGTATATTTGGCTACAGGCAGGGTATATTGAGGTACAGGCAGATTATATTGGAGTGAAAAGGTGGTGAACTGCAGTTTGGGTTAAGTCTGATGTGATCCTGGGCTGCAGTTTCCAGCTGGACTCTCTCAACACAGCTGTATCCCCAGGTTCCCCATTGTCCACTGCACATGTAATGTTCTCAAAGAATTCCACCAAATTAGTCAAACATGACCTTCCCTTCATGAACCCATGCTGCATCTTACCAATGGGACAATTTATATCCAGATGTCTCGCTATTTCTTCCTTGACAGATTCAAGCATTTTCCCTGCTACAGAAGTTAAACTAACTAGCCTATAGTTACCTACCTTTTGTCTACCTCCTTTTTTAAACAGTGGCATCACATTTGCTGTTTACCAATCTATGGGAACCAACCCAGAGTCCAGTGAATTTTGGTAAATTACCACTAGTGAATTTGCTATTTCCCCCACCTGGGATGAATTCCATTCAGACTAGGAGACTTGTTTACCTTTCGCCCCATTAACTTGCCCAACACTACCTCTTTCGTGATAAGAGGTACAAGGAAGTTTGGGGCACATTTTATTCCTTCTTTGTATGATAAATTGAATCTTGGGGAACAGCAAGCTCACAGCAATGTAACAGGTAACACCACCCATGACCATTTAGGGCTGGGTTTGTTAGTTTTGTTGTTGCATTGGGGTTGGGTGGAGCAGATTTCAAATTCTCAATGCTAAAAGGGGCATTTGAAATCAATGGCCTTGACACTGCTGTTTGGTGACAGCAAATTGGCAGCTCCTTCTACATCCTTGCCCACCTACATGCTTATCTTAAGCTGACCTGCTCCACAACCCTGTTCATTCCATACTTTGTGCTTAAACAAAGGAGATGACAAAGGGATGAGGGAGGAGTTGGCTAAGGTAGACCGGGAGCAAAAACTTTGTGGTGGGACAATTGAGGAATGGTGGAGGACTTTCAAGGTGGTCTTTCACAGTGCTCAGCAAAAGTATAACGGAAGGACTGTAGAAAAAGAGATAATCAGCCATGGATATCTAAGGAAATAAAGGAAGGTATCAAATTGAAAGAAAGTGCATATAAAGTGGCAAAGATTAGTAGGAACCTAGAGGATTGGGAAATCTTTAAAGGTCAGCAGAAAGCCACGAAAAGAACTATAAAGAAAAGTAAGATTGATTATGAGAGTAAACTAGCTTAGAATATAAAAACAGATAGCAAAAATGTCTACAAATATATAAAATGAGAAAGAGTGGCTAAAGTCCTGGTCCTTTAGAGGATGAGAAGGGGGATGTAATAACTGGAAATGAGAAAATGGCTGAGGCGTTGAACAGGTATTTTGTGTCGGTCTTCACAGTGGAAAACACAAATAACATGGCAAAAATTGATGACAGGAAGGCTGTGGCAGGTGAGATACTATCATTATCACGAAAGAGGTAGTGTTGGGCAAGTTAATGGGGCGAAAGGTAAACAAGTCTCCCAGTCTGGATGGAATGCATCCCAGGTGGGGGAAATAGCAAATTCACTCGTGGTAATTTACCAAAATTCACTGGACTCTGGGGTGGTTCCCATAGATTGGAAAACTGCAAATGTGATGCCACTGTTTAAAAAAGGAGGTAGGCAGATAACTATAGGCTAGTTAGTTTAACTTCTGTAGCAGGGAGAATGCTTGAATCTATCGTCAAGGAAGAAATAGCGAGACATCTGGATATAACTTGTCCCATTGGTAAGATGCAGCATGGGTTCATGAAGGGAAGGTCATGTTTGATTAATTTGGTGGAATTCTTTGAGAACATTACATGTGCAATGGACAATGGGGAACCTATGGATGTGGTGTATTTGAATTTCCAGAAGACATTTGACAAGGTGCCGCACCAAAGACTGCTACATAAGATAAAGGTGCACAGTGTTACGGGTAATGTATTAGCGTAGATAGATAACTGGTTAACTAACAGAAAGCAAAGAGCGGGGGTAAGTGGTTGTTTTTCTGGTTGGCGATCAGTGACTAGTGGTGTGCCTCAGGGATTAGTGTTGGGACTGCAATTGTTTACGATTTACATAGATGATTTGGAAAGATAGTGTTCACAGATGACACTAAGATGGGTGGCACAGCAAAGTGTGCAGAGGACGCTGAGAGTCTGCAAAGGGATATAGATTGTCTAAGTGAGTGGACGAGGGTCTGACAGATGGGGTACAATGTTAGTAAATGTGAAGTCATCCATTTTGATAGGAATAACAGCAAAATGGACTATTATTTAAATGGTAAAAATTGCTGCATGCTGCTGTGCAGAGGGACCTGGGTGTCCTTGTGCAGGAATCTCAAGGAGTTGGTTTGCAGGTACAGTAGGTAATTAAGAAAGCAAATGGAATTTTGTCCTTTATTGCTAGAGGGATGGAGTTTAAAAACAGCGAGGTTATGTCACAACTGTGTAAAGTGCTGGTGAGGCCACACCTGGAGTTACTGTGTACAGTTTTGATCTCCTTACTTGAGAAAGGATATACTGGCACTGGAGGGGGTGCAAAGGAGGTTCACTGGGTTGATTCTGGATTTGAGAGGGGAAGCTTATGAGGAGAGACTGAGTAGAGTGGGACTATACTCATTGAAATTCAGAAGAATGAGGGGAGATCTTATAATATAAGATTATGAAGGGAATAAATAGAATAGAAGCAGGGAAATGGTTTCCACTGGCAGGTGAAACAAGAACTAGGGGACATAGCCTCAAAATAAGGAGAAGCAAATTTAGGATTAAGTTGAGGAGGAACTTCTTCACTCAAAGGGTTGTGAATCTGTAGGATTCCCTGCCCAGTGAAGCGGTTGAAGCTACCTCATTGAATGTTTTTAAGGCAAGGGTAGATACATTTTTTGAACAGTAAAGGGTTATGGTGAGCGGGCGGGTAAGTGGAGCTGAGTCCACAGCCATGATCTTGTTGAATGGCGGTGCAGGCTCGAGGGGCCAGATGGCCTACTCCTAATTCTTATGTTCTTATACCCACCCTGATTTTACACCCCTGCCCTTTCTATACCTTCACTCCATCATCCATTAATCACCATTGCCCTTTTCATCTCTTCTCTTCTGTACCTTGCTCATTACCACCTTGCCCCTTGTACCACCTTGCTTTTTCTGGGCACATCTTGTCCTCAGGCACCTTAAGAAGCTGAAGGCCCTTTTGGATTTCTTGGTGATGATCTCTAGTTAATGACCTCTAGTTCTGCTCTTCCTCACAAGAAGAAACATTCTCTCTGTATCCACTCTATCAAAACTTTTCCAAATTTTGAATACCTATGTTAGGTCACCCATCAGCTTTACTTTCTCAAGAGAAAGGAGACCCAGTCTGTCAATCCTTTCCTGATACGTTTATCCTGATGTTACCATAGAACATTACAGCACTGTACAGGCCCATTGGCCCTCAATGTTGTGCCAGGCTATGTCCAATCCCAAGATCAAGCTATCCCCTCTCTATCGTTCTGGAGTGCTCCATGTGTCTATCCAATAACCGCTTGAAAATTCCTAAAGTGTCCGACTCCACTATCACAGCAGGCAGTGCATTCCACAACCCAACCACTCTCTGAGTGAAGAATCTACCTCGGACATCCCTCCTATATCTCCCACTATGGAGCTTATAGTTATGCCCCCTAGTAATAGCTACATCCACCTGAGGAAATAATCTCTGCACGTCCACTCTATCAATCCCCCTCATCATCTTCTAAACATCTATTAAGTCGCCTCTCATCCTCCTTCGCTCTAAAGAGAAAAGCCCCAGCTCCCTCAACCTTTCCTCATAAGACCTACCCTCCAAACCAGGCAGCATCCTGGTAAATCTCCTCTGCACTCACTCCAATGCTTCCACATCTTTCTTACAGTGAGCTGACCAGAACTGAACACAATATTCCAGATGTGGTCTCACCAACATCCAGTATAATTGCAACATAACCCCACGGCTCTTAAACTCAAACCCCCTGTTCAACACTAACACACTATAAGCCTTCTTCTCGGCTCTATCCACTTGAGTGGCAACTGTCAGTGATCTGTGGATATGAACCCCAAGATCTCTCTGTTCCTCCACATTCCTCAGAACCCTGCCATTGACCCTGTAATCTGCATTCAAGTTTGTCCTACCAAAATGAAACACCTCATACTTATCAGGGTTAAACACCATCTGCCACTTTTTGGCCCAGCTCTGCATCCTATCAATGTCTCTTTGCAGCCTGCAAGAGCCCTCCACCTCATCCACTACTCCACCAATCTTGGTGTCATCAGCAAATTTACTAACCCACCCTTCAGCCCCTTCTTCCAAGTCGTTGATAGAAATCACAAATAGCAGAGGACCCAGCACTGACCTTTCTGGTACACCGCTGGTAACTGGCCTCCAGTCTGAAAATTTTCCTTCCATCACCACCCTCTGTCTTCTATGAGACAGCCAGTTACTTAATCAATCGACCAAATTTCCTTCTATCCCACACATCCTTATCTTCTTCATGAGCCTACCATGGGGAACCTTATCAAACACCTTACTAAAATCCATGTATACAACATCAACTGCTCTACTGTCATCCATGATAACTACCCTGTGACCTCCACACCTATCCATAACCTGCTTTGCCATTTCCTCCTCCACATCTCTATTACTATTTTGGGGCCTATAGAAAACTCCCAACAAGGTGATGGATCCTTTCCTATTTCTAACTTCAGCCCATATTACCTCAGTAGGCAGATCACCCTCGAAGTGTCTTTCTGCAGCCGTTAAACTATCCTTGATTAACAATGTTACTCCTCCACCTCTTTTACCGCCTTCCCTACTCTTACTGAAACATCTATACGCTGGAACTGCCAACAACTATTCTTGTCCCTGTTCTAACCATGTCTCTGTAATGGCCACAACATCAGAGTCCCAAGTACCAATCCATGCTCCAAGTTCACCTACCTTATTCCTGATGCTCCTTGCATTGAACCCATCAACACTTCAACCCATCATTCTGTCTGCCTGTATACTCCTGTGACCTTGGTACCTTCCTCAGTACCTCGCGAGTGTCAACACTGGCTTTTGGACTACAGCTCATTTTCCCATTCCTCCTGACAAATTATTTTCATCCTTGTAAATATCTGGAGCCTCTCCAGTGCTTCGGTAGCCTTTTTAATAATATGGAGACCAGACTAGTAAGATCTATCCAAGGTTCAAAACAGATTTAGCCTAACTTCCCTACTTTTCAATTCTAAACCTCCTGAACTAAAACCTTAGTGCTCAGTTTAATTGATGATGACTTTATTAACCTGTGGGGCAACCTTTGTATTTGGCGTGTTTGTACTTCAAGGTCTCTTTGTTTCTCAATCCCAGCTGGACTTGCTTCTTCCAGCAGAGCCTGGGGGGTGGTGGGGGAATGGAGAGGATGTATGTCGGGGGTGGGGGAAGCTGGAAGTGGGTGGGTAAGGCAGGGTGAGAAGGGGGTGGACAGAATAAGGTTTAAGGGGCTAGAGTAAGAGGATTGGTCGAGAAGTAGGATGGGGAATCTAGCCGGGTGGGTGAGTTGCCGGGGAAGGTGGGTGAGATGTTAGGGTGAGGTGGGTGGGTTGGCAGGGTCACTTTTAAGGTTCAATACCACAAAAAATTGTGCACGCCTCAAAATGTTCATTCTGTGAAAAGTAGACAGTTCTGATGATTTGCTATGTTGATGTATCAGAATCTTGAGAAACTTGGGGCTCATCAAAAGAAATGTAAGAAATAAAAAACTGGGAGTGAAACAGAGTGTTGACTCACTAATTTCCATTTTATTATTCTTTTACTGTCTGGGAATTAAATCCCTATTTCTCACTAAGCACTTACTGAAAATAAGGTTTTACAAATCTCTACACCATCCTAGCTTCACTGTGTAAATTCACAGTGTATAATACAATTTGTGTGACAGTTCCTCGGGTGAGAGAAAACAGTCCTGTTTTTTAGTTAAGACCATACTGAATTTTCATGCCAAGTATCATGCTTCTCCAAAAAATTCAGAACAATAATTCAGTCTATGTTATTTCCTGAACTGCTGATAGATGTCTAGTCAACAAATCCTGAGGACAGTGTTATTGGTGTAACAGTAACAGGTGCCAGAAAAATCAGAATGGTATGGTTGTATTAGCTACAGATTTGAATTGTTTTGTAAATATAGTGATTTTTGTAGCCATTTTCCTAACATCAGTCAATTGCTCTGTGATTAATTATCCTGAGAGAAAGTCAGGATTGGGCCTTCAGTTTCACCATTGCCACACCACTTTGCCTATTGCAAATGGAATGAAAGGACAACAAAATCTGAAGTTATACAGCACCTTCCACAATGTCCCAATCAATGTTATCAAATGATCTGCTCCTGATCCTAAAAGGTATGTTTCTGTTTGTTATTCTGGATGGATGAGATGAACTGAGCTAGATGGCCTTTGTCATTGATAATTATTTTGTGAATAGAGAGCGGAATCATGGTTAGAGCTCTGTGTATTTTATCGCTAATGGATGCTTACTTTGTGGAGTGAAATTGCCAGGACAGGAGTGTATAATGGGCTCGTAAATGATCTGTTTTACACTGCATAGAATTCTCAAGAGTTCTTCAATCCTGTTCTCTTATCTACTCATTTATTATCCCACTCCATTTTGATGCTTTTTGAGTTTTTTGAGGAATTAAAATATTGTGATAAAGTTGTGTTGCATTTTAGATATTGAAAATATATCGTAGTGAGAAGCAGCGAATCAGATCAGTCTTCAGATTTGCTGATGAAGAAAACACAGATACAATTGTGAACCAATCAGTATTTGTCCTTTAGCTTGGCATCCCAACTGATGATTGTGGAGATGAGATATGTGCAGTTGTCAACAACCTCTAACCTCACATTGTTAATATTGATATCGATGTTGACATTTGTCTTCTTGAAGATCAAACCAAACTCTTTACAGCAATGAGATAGTCTATCGATTTGCTGTCGAAGGTGTTCCTCAGTATGGAATGCCAGTGTGGTGTTGTCAGCGTAGAGCAACAATGATGAGGAGTGGGTGTACTTTTGTCTTGGATTTCAGGCTGAATAGCTTCCCATCAGTGCTGGTATGTAAGTAGACGTACTCTGTAGATGGTGTGAAGGTATATAACCATAGCAAAAAGAATATTCCAAAGAATGTTAGTACCTTCTGAATGTCACAAAGAATGTCACAAACCCTTTTTCACCCCACTGCAGATTGCATAGGGTTCTGATGTTGCTCCATCAGAGCTGATGGGACCCATTGTGTTGTCATGAAAAGAGATCACGTTGAGCAGCATCAGTGGGCAATTGATTTTATCATCTTAAACAGACTATCTCTGCTCACATGGTCAAATGTATTGATGAGATTGATAAAGGCAATGTATAGTGGTCTTTTTCATTCATGATAGTTCTCTTGTAGCTGTTGGACTGAGAAGATTGTGTCAACTATAGATTTTCCAGTTCTGAAACTGCACTGGAATTCAGGTGGATGCGTTCAGCCAGGATCTGCAGTCTGGAAAGGGCAACGTGGCAAATACTTTTCCCACAATGCTCAGGAGGGAAATAGTTTCTGAAATTGGTGCAGTTTTCCTTGTTCTTGTGCAGAGTCTGGAACCTCTAAGCAGTAGCCCTCTGAATCTGGGCTAAGTTGTCAAGGCTCACAGCCACGGCCTGCTGTATGTCCAGAATGCCAGTGAGAGTTCCAGCCATGGCCAGCAGTGTCTCCCACATGCTCCCGACACCCATGGCCATGGAACGCTGTGCCTCCTAGGTGCCGGCAACACCCTCACTCATGGCCTGCTATGTCTCCATGGTGGCCTGGACCCTGTCACCCATGAGGACAGACCCCTGAGCCAGACTTTCCACCCTTGCGGTGTTGGTCTGATTCGCACGCTGTGTCAGCACCACCTCCTGCAATAGCGCTCTGACTTCTCTGAACAGCTTTGCAGTCACAGCATGGTTGTTGACAGCCCTCCCACAACTCCCCGGATTTGCTGATGCATCTCCACAAGTCTTGGGAGGATCTGGCTTGGGGACAGCTGAATCCTGCCTCCGGCAGACCTCTGTACGCCCGAGCCTTTGGATGTGCTCGCCTCCGCCCGATGCACATCAGTGTCTGTGATGTGCTCACCAGTTCATGACCCAGAAGCCTAAACACTAAACGTACATGTACCCACTGTGGTGAATCCCTGTGTTGATGAGTTGTATGGTACATGCTGGTGCCACTTCAGTGGTGCTGTTCTTGGAGGATTCTTCAAAGCCTCCCTCCAAGGTGTCGGCCAGGGGTTCGTGGGCAATTTGCTCCAGAGCAATGGGCGGGGTGGGGGTTGGGGGGGGGAGGGTGGTGCGCCAACATCCAAAGGGTCGGGTTCCTCTGGGTCCAGAGCTGCAATAAAGAACACACATTAGGGGAAAGGAGGTAAAACACTCTGCACAGCATCACACTCACTTCGATGAGGACCTGGATCTACGATTATGCTCACTTGCATTCTGGACACTGACCTGGCTATCCATAACCTTTCAGAATGACCCATCTCCTCCTGCCAGCTCCATGGCATGCTCTTCAATGCTGGTCAGCTGCCGCAGGTCAGGCACACCCCCACCAGTCTGTGCAGTTTCCCATTGGTAATGTATGCTTTTCTCCTGTGGGAATATAAGGTGGATAGCAAGCATTAATGTATTGAAGTTGCATGGTGTGCAACGCGTGTCTGTGTCTCGGGCATTGTGCTGACAGTTTTGGGGAAACGGGTCACCACTGAAGGGTGCTCATTGCGGGCTGAGGGGAAGCAGTTAGATTCTGTTCCTGGGGAAAGGGTCACTTGTTGCATGCCCTTGAGGTGTCCAAGCATGGTTTGAGATCCATTCCAAGCATGTGCAGGGTTCCAAGTGGGATGCTGACTCACCCTTGCTGATCGAAGAAGGTCGTACAGTTTTTTTGTGACACTATCGGTCAGTGCGGTGTCAGGCCCTGGCATTCACCACTTCTGCCACCTCCTTCCACAATGCCATGACGGCTGAAGCCCTTGGGCGAGCACCGTGGCTGGGGAAGATCCACTCACACCTCTCCTCCACAGCAGCAAGCTGGCACTCCTGGTCCACCTCAGCAAACCTTGGTGTTGCTTTCCTCGGTGTGACTAGCAGTGTGTCCATTCCTGCAGCTTATATACAGCTCTGGTTTATTAGAGGAGTACAGGTGCAGTGAGTGTGGCCAGTCAAGGGCCCGTTGGCAACAAATGCTTGTGAGAAATTTTGAAAGCTGCTTTCCATTGCATTCCCCGGGGTGCTGATTGCCTGCCATTTAATAAGCTGCTGTGTCCAGGGAGGGGTCCCATACTCAGGGCTCCCATTCACGAGAGGGAATGCTTTCAAGCTGGGATTATGCATGTCAGCTAGTTCTCTTCAGGGCAGTAGTCAGGTCAATATGTTCAAGGGATGGAGGGATGGGGTACCAGCGTTATCTGGATCCATGGGCTGAGCTGGCAGCCATGTCTGTGTATGTGGGGGAGGGGGGAGCAGCGATGTCTGTATGGCGGGGGCCAACGCTGAGGCCGGCAATGTCTGTGGTTGGGGGGGGTGGTGGGTTGTGGGTGCCAGCATTGAGGCCAGGGATGTCTGTTGGGGGGTTGTAGGGGCCAATAATGAGGCCAGCAATGTCTATGGGGGTTGGATGGCAGTAATCTGGATGCTGCGAGGTTTTTTCAGTGATCTCCCAGAGAAGTGTGCATGCGTGGGTTCCCGCTCATCCCGCTTGATATCAGGCTCTTTGGCGTGAATAGGTCCCGCCCTTGAGTTTTTAATGATATTAGGGGGTTGGACTATGAAGAGAGTCTGTACTTGTTGGAGTTTAGAAGGATGAGGGGGGATCTTATAGAGACGTATAAGATAATGAAGGGGATGGATAGGGTAGAGGTAGAGAGATTCTTCCCGCTTAGAAAGGATAGCAGGACTAGAGGGCACAGCCTCAAGATAAGGGGGGGGGACAGTTTAGAACGGAGTTGAGGAGGAACTTCTTCACTCAAAGAGTGGTGAATCTCTGGAATTCTCTGTCCGTTGAAGTGGTGGAGGCTACCTCGCTAAATATATTTAAGTCACGGGTAGATAGGTTTTTGACAGACAAGGGGATTAAGGGTTATGGGGAGAAAGCGGGAAAGTGGAACTGATCCACTTCAGATCAGCCATGACCTTATTGAATGGTGGGGCAGGCTCGAAGGGCTAGATGGCCTACTCCTGCTCCTATTTCTTATGTTCTTATGTTATGTTCTTATATTCACAATTGTGACCTCTGCATTGCACAGAGTGGGGAGATTTGGGTTTGAAGTTGCACTGAAGAAACAGTCATGATCTAGACTAGTTTTCTCACCAATTCAGCACTTCTGGGAGAATCACCCCTTGTATTTTTGATTTCAAAGCCCAAATTGTAGAAACAAAGAATTGTTACAGCACAGAATGAGGCCATTCCGCTATCTGTGCTGGCTCTCTGAATGGCCACTCCCCTCCACCTCCTGACAACCCTGTACATTCTTCCTTTTTCAGATAATATTCCAGTTCCCACTTGAATGGTCTGGTGGAACCTGCCTCCACCACACCCTCAGGGTGCAATTCTCCCATCCCACCCATGGTGGGCAAGAACAGAGAATCGAGCAGGATCTAAGACTTCAGAATCCTGCCAGTGTACAATTACATTAAAACAGCTACCCACCGGCATCCTGTTAAAATTTTATCAGCGACAAATCTGATTGCTGAAGAGTAACATGCACAAGGTGATCCTCAGTTTGCCAGAGGCTTCAGGGTGAGTACAACTTTCTGCCACAGTGCTGCACTGCTCCTGATTGCTGTTTACCACTCTGCCAAGGCAGACCGATTCCTGTCTCCAGCTCCGTGCCGAGCTGGTCTTCATGGGTAGCACCGTGCTGCTGGACCCATGGACCCTCCTGTATTACTGAGTTGGATCAGTACAGTGCCATGGGGTACAGTGCTTGGGTTTAGGGGAAAGTAGGGGCCTTCAGAATCTACCTGGACAGAACTCACACAGCCACCGCAACAAAGATCTGAAGTTCAGGGTGCGGCCAAATGATGACAAGGGGAAGAAATGTGGAAGGAGGGCGTTCAAAGTGGGGGGTGAGGGAAGGGTGAGGGCTCATGGTGGCAGGCAGGGGGCAAAGAGGTGGCTGAAGACAAACAATGGGGGACAGAGGGAAGAGCGAGGGGAGAGAAGATGGAGACCCAGACAAGGCTGCATGAGAATACAGAACAGAAGGTAAAACAGCAGCCTGAGCACACATCCTAATGACGGTACCATCA
Organism: Carcharhinus amblyrhynchos; assembly: GCF_965287045.1. NCBI lineage: Eukaryota > Metazoa > Chordata > Chondrichthyes > Carcharhiniformes > Carcharhinidae > Carcharhinus > Carcharhinus amblyrhynchos. The sequence continues at coordinate 944,109 of NC_137347.1, forward strand.
AATCATATGATCAGCTCTTACAACAACCTGCACGCTTTTAAATCTTTGACAGGGACCTTCAAACCCATCAGCTGATGATGGGCGGATGAATCAGCCTATCAGGTGACTCAGAGGATACTTGTGCATATGTCACAACATTTAAAAGGTTTAAAACTCTCCCTCTAAATTCACATCTCATTCTGGACACTGAGAAATGAGAAACAAAGAGACAAGTTAAACTTGGTCTGTCAATAACAAGTCACTCTTGTTGCCAGGTAGGTATATCAGGGCCAGGAGATGTCGTGGTTAAGTCTGCTCTGCTAATGTAATATTTTAAAGGATAGCATCAGTGGAATCTCTGGTGTAGAATGTGGTCCTGTTTTATTATCACGAAGCGCACACACACACACACACACACACACACACACACACACACACACACAGCTCTGCAACTCAGGTGTCTTCAAGATTTCTGTCCATGTACATGTGTACACATGTGCTTAGTCTTAATAACTGAACCCACAACTGTTTGCCCAATATTTTATGCGCCATTGGTGACTTTGTATCATTATAAAAACACTGAACTTGAGTTTTTGTTGCCCAATCCTAGTTGCCCTTTTGCGAAGACGGTGGTGAACCTTCTTCTTGAACTCATTGTAGTCCATGTGGTGTGGACTCACAGTGCTGTTAGGAAGGAGGTTCCACGATTTTGACCTAGAGACAGTGAAGGAATAAGATCTATTTTCAAGTTAGGATGATGAATGACTTGGAGGGGTCCTCCAAGTGGTGGTGTTCCCATACACCTTCAAGTTGGTACGATCACAGGTTTGAAAGGTGTTGTTTAAGGAATGTTAGTGAGTTGCTGCAGTCATCTTGGAGATGGTTCACATGGCTGCCACTGTGTGTTGGTGGTGGAGGGAGTGAATGTTTGTTTGAGGTGGATGAGGTGCCAATCAAGTGGGCTGCGTTGTCCTGAATGGTGTTGAGCTTCTTGAATGCAGATGGAGCTGTACCCATCCAAGCAAGTGAAAAATGTTCCATCACACTCCTGACTTGTGGACAGGCTTTGGGGAGTCAGGAGGTGAGCTAATAATTCCCAGGCTCCGAAAGTTTGTAGCTGCAATATTTATAGTGATGGCAGTTAGTTTTCTGATCAATGGTAATGCTTCACAATGCTGATTTGATTTATTATTGTCACATGTATTAACATATAGTGAAAAGTATTGTTTTTTGCATGCTATACAGATAAAACATACCGTTCATAGAGAAGGAAATGAGAGAGTGCAGAATGTAGTGTTACAGTCATAGCTAGGGTGTAGAGAAAGATCAACTTAATGCGAGGTAAGTCCATTCAAAAGTCTGACAGCAGCAGGGAAGAAGCTGTTCTTGAGTCGATTGGTGCGTGACCTCAGACTTATATATCTTTTTCCCCGAAGAAAAGTGGTGCGTGGGGTCCTTAATTATGCTGGCTGCGGGAAGTGTAGACAGAGTCAATGGTTGGGAGGCTGGTCTGCGTGATGAATTGGGCTACATTCACAACTTTTGTAGTTCTTTGCAGTCTTGGACAGAACAGGAGCCATTCCACAAGCTGTGATTCAACCAAAAAGAATGGTGCATCTGTGAAAGTTGGTGAGAATTGTAGCTGACCTGCCAAATTTCCTTAATCTTCTGAGAAAATAGAGGCATTGATGGGTTTTCTTAACTATAGTGTCGGCATGGGGGGAGCTGATGGTGATGTTTCAGTGATGCTGTTGTTGTCTGTTAAGGGGCAGTGACATTGCTTGGCATTCATGGCCTGAATGTTATTTGCCAGGAACAGTGTTGGCAAGACACTTCAGGTCATGTAAAGGACTGTATGACACAGAGTCCAAGGGGTCTGTAATGCAGCAACAGAGTAGCGCTGCATTGAGAAAGCATTCAGCCTGGGGAAATGTCACTTTTATGCCAAGTATTATGCACAAGATCCAGCTGAGATTGCTTACCGGCATCACCTCCAATGGGAAAATCCCACTGGGATCAGTTCCGAGGGGATTGAATGGAAAGAGAAGGCTCCGTGGTTTGAGGAGTGGTGGGAAATCTGGACTGAGCTGTTGAACATGTTGCTGCTCTGGGGGTGTGATGGGGACAGTCTTATTCATTGTGTTGTCACAGCTGCAGATTTCAGAGGCAGAGATCAGATTTATTTTTATCCAAACAAAATACAAGAACACACAGGAATATTCCAGCAGATTCTTATCTACTCATCAGCTATTTCTCATTGCCTGTAACTCAGTCCAACAGGCTAACGATATTTGAGAGCACACTGACTGGCCAATAGCCTTCCCCTCAGGACTGAGCTGGGTCAGGTAACTTTCCCACATGTATATCACATGTATTCTCCCCATCCACCTCCCAGAATCCTTCCTCCAGGACAGAGCCCTGTGCCCCAATCAATAAATCACTGAAACATCCAACAGAAGATTTTGAATTTCAGAAGCAGAGAAGTATTTGACTCATTGAAATACACACAGATCATAAAAGCAGAACATGGTATCACCGGCCTGGATTCCTCTCTCCCCAGATGAACCTGAAGCTCCAGGCACATCGAGGTATTGAACCAGGATTGCCAACCCTCCAGGATTGTCCCTGGAGGTTTCAGGAGTTAAAGCCTCAGCTCCCAGTCATGGCTTTAAGCGAATGGGAAGAAATAACACACAGCACTAAAAGGAATGGTGTGGTTTGTAAATATTCTCTGGGTGATAGAGATTGTTGTCTTTATTATGAGTGAGGGGGGGGTGAGAACGGGCATCAGGAGGGGGAAAGTATATGGGGAAAGGCAGACGTGGGCAGGTTAGTGGAAAACATTTGCTGCTGCTCACTCACTGATTCTCCATTTCAATAATGCCCCTGGAGTTGAATATCTGTGTCCAGCAGAGATAAGCTCAGAGACAGCTGCACCTTTTAGTGTACATGCCCCACTGGCACTCGTGTCAACACTGTGTGCTCCTGTTCACTCGTAAACTGTTAGTTGTGGAACACTTGTTGGAACAGACTCCAGACCTGATTTATTAGCCGACAGCAGAGGGATGATAGTGGTTCATAAAATCCTGTCCTATGCAACAAATTAGTTTGGCTCATACGATTAGGAAGTGCTGCACCAGCAGCGATGCAGCACTCCCTCAGTACTGACCCTCTGACAGTGCGACACTCCCTCAGTACTGACCCTCTGACAGTGCGGCGCTCCCTCAGTACTGACCCTCTGACAGTGCGGCGCTCCCTCAGTACTGACCCTCTGACAGAGCGGCATTCCCTCAGTACTGACCCTCTGACAGTGCGGCACTCCCTCAGCACTGACCCTTTGACAGTGCGGCACTCCCTCAGCACTGACCCTCTGACAGTGCGGCACTCCCTCAGCACTGACCCTCTGACAGTGCGGCACTCCCTGAGCACTGACCCTCTGACAGTGCGGCACTCCCTCAGCACTGGCCCCTCTGACAGTGCGACACTCCCTCAGTACTGACCCTCTGACAGTGCGACATTCCCTCAGTACTGACCCTCTGACAGAGCGGCATTCCCTCAGTACTGACCCCTAGTTCACTGTTTGAAGTGAGAGGAATGGATTAGAAACGTAGAAAAACTACAGCACAGTACAGGCCCTTTGGCCCACAAAGTTGTGCCGAACATGTCCCTACCTTAGAGATTACTAGACTTACCTATAACCCTCTATCTTACTAAGTTCCATGTATTTATCTAAAAGTCTCTTAAAAGACCCTATCGAATCCGCCTCCCACCACCATTGCTGGCAGCCCATTCCACACACCCACCACCCTCTGAGTGAAAAACCTACCCCTGACATCTCCTCTGTACCTACTCCCCAGCACCTGAAACCTGTGTCCTCTTGTGGCAGCCATTTCAGCCCTGGGAAAAAGCCTCTGACTGTCCACTCGATCAATACCTCTCAACATCTTATACACCTCTATCGGGTCATCCCTCATTCTTTGTCTCTCCAAGGAGAAAAGGCCAAGCTCCCTCAACCTATCCTCATAAGGCATGCCACCCAATCCAGGCAACATCCTTGTAAATCTCCTCTGCACCCTTTCTATGGCTTCTACATCCTTCCTGTAATGAGGTGACTAGAACTGAGCACAGTACTCTAAGTGGGGTCTGACCAGCGTCCTATATAGCTGCAACATTATCTTTCGACTCCTAAACTCAATTCCTTGATTGATGAAGACCAGTATACCATACGCCTTCTTAACCACAGCTTCAACCTGCGCAGCTGCTTTGCGCGTCCTATAAACTCGGACCCTAAGATCCTTCTGATCTTCCACACTGCCATGAATCCTATCATTAATATTATGTTCTACCAGTCCTGACAGTCCCCCCAGTCCCAGAGTGCCCCTCCCAGCAGTGGCGATCCCCCCACCCCCTTCATCCTGGCCCCCCTCCAGAGAGGCAGGCCACCCCGCGACAGATCACCAACCCCCCCCAGCCCACCCCAATCGCTGCCCTCCCTCCATCCCAGACCGATGCCCATGCTGAGTGGCAGCAGGATCCCCCACCCCCACCAATCATCCCAAGGCACCAAGCCACAATAGGCCCCCGATATCTGGATCAGGAATTGGTTAGCTGAAAGAAGACAGAGGGTGGTGCTTGATGAGAAATGTTCAACCTGGAGTTCAGTTACAAGTGGTGTACCGCAGGGATCTGTTTTGGGGCCATTGCTGTTTATCATTTTTATAAATGACCTAGATGAGGGTGTAGAAGGATGGGTTAGCAAATTTGCGGATGACACTAAAGTCGGAGGAGTTGTGGATAGATGTTGCAGTTTGCAGAGGGACATAGATAAGCTGCAGAGCTGGGCTGAGAGGTGGCAAATGGAGTTTAATATGGAAAAGTGTGAGGTGATTTGCTTTGGAAGGAGTAACAGGATTACAGAGTATTGGGCTAATAGAAAGACTCTTGGTAGTGTGGATGAGCAGAGAGATCTCGGTATCCATGTGCATAGATCCCTGAAAGTTGGCACCCAGGTTGATAAGGTTGTTAAGAAGGCGTACAGTGTGTTAGCTTTTATTGGTAGAGGGATTGAGTTTCGGAGCCGTGAGGTCATGTTGCAACTGTACAAAACTCTGGGGCGGCCGCACTTAAGAGTATTGTGTACAGTTCTGGTCGCTGCATTATAGGAAAGATGTGGAAGATTGGAAACGGTGCACAGGAATTTTACCAGGATGTTGCCTGGTATGGTGGGAAGGTCTTATGAGGAAAGGCTGAGGGACTTGACGCTGTTTTCTTTAGAGAGAAGAAGGTTAAGAGGTGACTTAATTGAGGCCTACAAGATGACCAGAGGATTAGATAGGTTGACAGTGAGAGCCTTTTTCCTCGGATGGTGATGGCTAACACGAGGGGACATAGCTTTAAATTGAGGGCTGATAATTATAGGACGGATGTCAGAGGTAGGTTCTTTACTCAGAGGGTCGTGCTTGCAGCAGTAGTGGACTCGCCAACTTTAATGGCATTCAAATGGTCAGTGGATAGGCATATGGATAATATTGGAATTATCAGGCCTGAAGGGCCTGTACTGCGCTGTAATGTTCTGTGTTCTAAGATGCCCCTGTGCATGGACACTTTTCCCCTTGGGCAGTGCCAGGGTGCCCATGCCCAGGGGGCACAACAACCCGCTGTCCGATCCCCCTGGGGATCCCGATTGCCTCCCCTTTGTTCTGGCAGTGTCTCCCACAAGGTCCCCGAACGTGGGGAGCTACTCTAAACCCCGCTGGAATGAAGTAATCCTGGTGGGATGGGAGATTCAATCCCAGGCCTGGCAACTTCCTTGAAGGGCCCAATAACAACATGCAAAACATATTTAAACTACATTTAAAAAAGATTCAAATGACTTACCTGCCTTCTCACTGGTTTCCAGTGTGTCCTGGACTGCGACTATTCTTCGGCTCTGCAAGATACACATGCATTCCCACTGCGTGCAAATCCCAGAAAAAGACCAATGATGTGATTCTCCCGACTGGACCTGCTGGAAAAATTGGGGTCATGATGGGAGAATTGGGCCCATGGTTTCTCTTCCTGCTCCTAAACTTTTACCTTTGGTGTCATTCAAAAGCTCTTCCTTCACTCCCTCTATTTTTCATCTACATGCTATCCCTCAGTGACAACATCCAAAGTCATGGGGTGAATTTTCACAGTCCAAAGATGTGCGGGTTAGGTTGATTGGCCATACTAAAATTGCCCCTTGTTGTCCTGAGATGCTGTTAGAGGGATTAGCGGGTAAATGTGTATGGATATGGGGGTAGTGCCTGGGTGGGATTGTGGTCGGTGCAGACTTGATGGGCCAAAGGGCCTCTTTAGGGTGCTATGAAGTCTATCTATGAAATGCACATAGCTGACATCCAGTTGGACCTCATCAGCCCCACTCTCAACTGCTGCAAATGACCAGACTGACATCCAGTACTGGATGAGCAGGAATTCCCTTTGATTAGACACTGGGAAGACTGAAACCATTGTTTTCAGTTCCCTCTCAAACTCTGTTCTGTAGTTACCTATCTACCCGACTCCCTGGCAACAGTCTGAAGTTAAACCAGTTTTTTCACAACCTCGGTGTCACATCTGACTCTGAAGTAAGCATCATGTCCAGGGGGAACTGAAATGTTCCAGATACGTAATATTGTCCAACTTCATAAGTTAGAGGGTGCAGAGGAGATTTAAGAGGGTGCAGAGGAGATTTACAAGGATGTTGCCTGGATTGGGAGACATGCCTTATGAAGATAGGTTGAGGGGGCTAGGTCTCTTCTCCCTGGAGAGGCGACCTGATAGAGGTTTATAAAATGTTGAGAGGAATAGATAGGGTGGATTCTCGGAGGCTATTTCCCAGGGCTGAAATGGTCGCTACGAGAGGACACAGGTTTAAGGTGCTGGGAAGCAAGTACAGAGGAGATAAGAACAAAGAACAACACAGCACGGGAACCAGGCCCTTCGGCCCAACGAGCCCGCGCCGCCGTCCCATTGTCTCAGTGACCTATTCATGATTTTAGTCTACGCCTAATGTGCGAGGATCAGGGAGGTCCAATATAGGGACAATTTGTTACCCAATCAATCAGCCTAAAAGCACATCTTTGGGATGTGGGAGGAAACCGGAGCACCCGGAGGAAACCCACGCAACCACGGGGAGAACGTGCAAACTCCCACAGACACAGGCCCAAATCCATGTGTCCGCACAGCAACAGAGATAGTCTCTGAGCTGTCATGTTGCCCTCGAGATGGTCCAGTTTAAGCACACTAACGACATGAAGCAATAGGCAACTCCCGAAGCAACGTCCAAGAGCAGCCCACTACAACCTGCCGCATGCATGCCCCTTGCTGGTCAACACCTTCTTGAGAAGGTGAGAGGGCATGGGATCCAAGGGCCTTTGGCCTTGTGGATCCAGAACTGGCTTGCCTGCAGAAGGCAGAGAGTGGTTGTGGATGGGGCTTTTTCTGAATGGAGGTCAGTCACCAGCGGAGTGCCTCAAGGATCTGTTCTGGGACCCTTGTTGTTTGTCATTTTCATAAATGACCTGGATGAGGAAGTGGAGGGATGGGTAAGTAAGTTCGCTGATGACACGAAGGTCGGTGGTGTTGTGGATGATCTGGAAGGATGGCAAAAGTTGCAGCAGGACATAGATAGGATGCAGGACTGGGCGGAGAAGTGGCAGATGGACTTCAACGCGGATAAATGTGTTGTCGTCCATTTTGGCAGAACCAACGGGATGAACGAGTACACTATTAAGGGCAGAAGTCTGAGTAGTGTTGAGGAGCAGAAGGATCTTGGGGTCCGGGTCCACAGGACTCTTAAATCGGCCTCGCAGGTGGAGGAGGTGGTCAAGAAGGCGTATGGTGTACTGGCCTTCATTAATCGAGGGATTGAGTTTAGGAGTCGGGAGGTATATAAGACCCTTGTCAGGCCTCATTTGGAGTATTGTGCGCAGTTCTGGTCGCCTCACTATAGGAAAGATGTAGAAGCTATTGAAAGGGTGCAGAGGAGATTTACAAGGATGTTGCCTGGACTGGGAGGCATGCCTTATGAAGTTAGGTTGAGGGAGCTGGGACTCTTTTCCCTGGAGAGACGAAGGTTGAGAGGCGACCTGATAGAAGTTTACAAAATGTTGAGAGGAATAGATAGGGTGGACTCTCAGAGGCTATTTCCCCGGTTTGAAATGGTCGCTACGAGAGGACACAGATTTAAGGTGCGGGGAGGGAGGTTCAGAAGTGATGTTAGGGGTAAGTTTTTCACTCAGAGGGTGGTGAGTGAATGGAATCGGCTGCCGTCAGTGGTGGTGGAGGCGAACTCGCTGGGGTCTTTTAAAAGACTTCTGGATGAGTATATGGGGTTTAATGAGATTGAGGGTTATAGATAGGTCTGTAGGTTGGTAGGTGATGTGGTCGGCGCAACTTGTGGGCCGAAGGGCCTGTTTGTGCTGTAGTGTTCTATGTTCTATGTTCTATGTTCTAAGGTGGACTTAAATGCCTGTGGAGACAAAAAATTCATTATTTTTTGATGTTAGGGGTAAGCTTTTCACTCGGAGGGTGGTGAGTGAATGGAATCGGCTGCCGTCAGTGGTGGTGGAGGCGAACTCGCTGGGGTCTTTTAAAAGACTTCTGGATGAGTATATGGGATCTAATGGGATTGGAAGTTACAGATAGTTCTATGGCTTGTTAGGTATAGATGTGATCGGCGCAACTTGTGGGCCGAAGGGCCTGTTTGTGCTGTAGTGTTCTATGTTCCAAGTTCACCCCTGTCTCAGGTCATCTGCTGGTGGAACTGTCATCCATGCCTATTTACCTCCAGATTAGACTAATCCAACACACCCCTGACTGGTCTACCACACTCCACCCCATAAATGTAATATCATCCAGCACTCAGTCTCCCCTGCCTTAATTCACACCAAGTCCCATTTGCCTCTCACCCTGTGCTCGCTGACCCACAGAGCAGCGCTCTCATTCTGAAATCTCTCCTTTGCCTTGCCCCTCCCTATCTCTGTAATCTCCTCCAGCCCTGCAACCCTCTGAGATCTCTGCACTCCTCCAATCCGGCTTCTTCAGCATTTCCGATTTTAATCAGTCCACCATTTGTCAATCACACCTTCTCAGCCTAAGCTCTGGAATTCCCTCCCTGCTCCTTGCTATCCCTATTTTGCTGTCTTCCTTGAAGACACTTTGTGAAACTCTCTCTTTGATCATCTGACCTAATATATTCTGATGGAGTTAACTCAGATTGCCACTCTGCTGCTGATTACTGAGCTGGAAATCCAGGCATTCCTATCTCGCTAGACCTGCAGGTGGGTTCAGATCCATGTAATTTAGCGCATTCCCAGGGTGTAGAGTCAAGAACAGCTCACTTGCAGGTAGATAAACTTTTTTTACACTAGATGCTGTAAAGCGGTCAAGCCAGGGAGGAGATGAATTTGTGAATAAGGTAAGTGGATAAGGTTTGGTGGGCTGAGGGTGGGAAGCGGAGGAGTCAGACTAGGAGAGAGTGAGGAGAGGGAGTGAGACGAGGGGAGTAGGGGGAGAGGGTGCCAAGACATAGTTGGTGGTAGTTGGGTGGGTGGGGTAGTCTTATCAGTGTTTGAGGCTGGGGGGTGGGGGGGAGATCGATGGGGGTTTGGGAGTATTCGGGGTCTTGTGCCCAGTTGGTATCCAGAAACGAGGGGCAGAATTTTACCTGAGGTTTGTACGATCCCACCTGAGCCAACGGAGAATGCCATCTCCGAGCCTTGCCCACCTTCGGAATCCGGGCAGGCATGTGGGTAAAATTCCGGCCTTGGAGTGGTTCTAACCTTTTCTGGGTTACTATTGCTGTAAGGCAGTCAGAATCATCTGCAGCTTGTGAATGAAATGTTTCTCGGATGGTCTCGGTGCAGGAAGTTTGAGTTTGCTGGGTAATTGTTACCAGAGGACATTCCCCAGTGCATACTGGGGGAATCCCAGGATAAAGTGCCCAGAGTTCAGACATTATGGTGAATAATGTCCTTAAGTAGCTTGGTATTAAATGGTTGTAATGCTCCTGTGAAGTTTCAGTCAGCCTCCAGCTCAGGAGGAGTTGCAGACTTCACACTAATATCTGAGTCTCAGCTGATAAATAGCAACAATGGGAATTGGCTGCAGAGCGGGGATGGAAGGTCAGCCATGAATGTATTGCAAGGCTCAATGTCTATTCCATATCTTATGGTCTGATGTTTTTAACAGAGCGACCTCTTTCAGTCCCGACAGTTTTTGATTATCTATTTAATCCTCCCCCAATGTTGGATTCAACATTCTCAACATGCATGTGGCTCAAGGTTACAGATACAATTGTAATCCTGTGACTAGATTCTCAGCTTCACAATGTAGGGAAAGCCTTTCAGTGACAGGCGGAATCGCAGAGTAAACTCACACACAGTCTGTTGGAAATGGGGAATTTCTCTCACCTGGATGAAGAATCCTTACCTGTCTCCTAACCTCCTTCCGGCCTTTGAATCCGAAACACAAATATCTTAATTCCTGAAAACCAGTTCTTGGAAGAGTGCATTGTTGTAGTGAAGAGAATGACAGGAAGTGATTGATAAAGCAGCCTTTCTAGCGAGGTACAAAAATGTTGAGCTGATTGTATAAGAGGCCAGTTTAAACACTGCTTATCCAGCCTCCCAGATAACTTTCTCAGAATTCAAGGGCCTCTACTTAAAGGGCGAACAGAGAAAATGATTAATGACGAGAATCTTCCTGTTTCAAGTTTTTGAAATATTTTCTGGCCTGTTTGTTTCACCTCCCCCACTGCACACGGATGTTCACTGACATCATGAGCACGCTCAGATACAAAACCAGATGTGAACTGGACCTGGCTGAGAGGAGAGGCCTGAGTGAGCTGCTGGTCAGGGATGTTCCTCCTCTCTCATCTTATATCCCTGTAATGGGGAAACACTAACTGTTAACTCTGAAAAACAGATCAAGACATGGTCACAATGTAGCCACATCCTGACACCATGCACACTCTGATAGCACGCACACTTCGGCATAGCACAGTTTTGACAGATTATTTGGTCATTTTCACACTGCAATGTGGTTGGTATGTTTGAATATGGGGTTTAAAATATTACCCATGTTGGTCTTCGCTTTGTCTGCAATGAAGCTGATTTTCTTGGTGAAGATTGAGTTGGTCACACAATGGATTCCCCTCCAAGCTGTTAGAAGGAATCGGTGACAACTTGGATTGGATGTAATGTGACCAATGGGAACAAGATGTAAGGGTCAGCTGACCTAGTAAAAGATGGAACCAATTGCAGAGTGATGTGATAGCTGACCAGCTGATTCACTATAAATAAGGAACTGTATAGCACTTTACAGAGCTTGGTGTGGTTCAGAGTGTGGTCTCAAGTTTGGATATTGATGTTTCTTTATTAAAACCTTTCTTTATAAGTTGGAGTAAGTTTTGTTGTATTTTCATTAGCTGCATTTTGAAGGGTTCCTTCTGAGAAACACAAGCTGCCTCAGGATTGGGCTTGAGAGGCCGGTTGGTGCTGGTTAATCCAGCTGCCCTTTGCCTCCTTCTCGGAGTGGGGACCAAACATTCTGTCCTCCTGTCAGTGCAGGGGTGAGAGGTGACAGCGAGGGTGGGAATTTCCCACTCTTGCCAGGTGGGCATCATGGTAGGTGGAACAGGACCAACTGGAATGTGACCAGATGTCTGCTTCAAACTGGTCTAAAATCCGTTTGTCATTTTCCACTGCCACATTCCATGGTGGGTTGGGTATCCCTCCCTGCCAATTAGGAACCATATTTGTATCTATTTTAATGCCATGAATGCTTATTAAATTCAGCTAGCCAGAATCACTCCTCCCTGACCCCCTCTAACTCACCGGGCCACACCAGCAGCTCATTAGACTGGCATAGATGGATGATCTGCATCTGGCAAACAGTGCTTTGATCGTCACTTGGAGGTTTGTATGAGCAGAGCTCGCCAACCTTTCACTGCACCGTTTTAATGACTGCTCAGTCTCAAGGCTACTCAGGCAAAACCAGGGAGAAGAGTTTGGAAGATAAATAATTAACTGTTTGGGGCAGTGAGGCTGGGAAATGGGTGGATGAAGAAACACGAACATAAAATCATTTGAACATATGAAACAGGAGCAGTGGTAGGCCATTTGGTTCCTTGAGCTTGCTCATAGAATCTCTACAGTGCAGAAGGGGGCTATTCAGCCCATCAAGTCTGCACCAACTTGCTGAAAGAGCATCTTACCCAGGTATAACCCCTCCACCCCACCCCACCCATAAACCCATGCATTTACTATGGTTAATTCCCTTAACCTACAGATCAGATGCTCGAAGAGTATAAAAAGTGCAAGAAGCCCCTTAAGAGGGAAATCAGGAGGGCTAAAAGAAGACATGAGGTTGCTTTGGCAGACAGTGAAGGAAAATCCAAAGACCTATAGGTATGTTAGGAGCAAAAGAATAGTGAGGGATAAAATGGGTCCTCTTGAAGACCAGAGTGGTAGACTGTGTATGGAACCAAAAGAGATGGGGGAGTTACTAAATGGGTTTTTTGCGTCCGTATTTACTGAGGAAACAGACATGGAGTCTACGGAAACAGGTAGGGAGGTCATGGAACCTTTACAGATTAAATAGGAGGAAGTGCTGGCTGTCTTGAGGCAAATCAGAGTGGATAAATCCCCAGGACCGGCCAGGGTATTCCCACAGACCTTGAGGGAGGCTAGTGTTGAACTTGCAGGGGCCCTGGCAGACATATTTAAAATGTCAGTATTCACGGGGGAGGTGCCGGATGATTGGAGGGTGGCTCATGTTGTTCCGTTGTTTAAAAAAGGTTTATAGGAAATTATAGGCCAGTAAGTTTAACATTGGTAGTGGGCAAGTTATTGGAAGGTGTGATAAGGGATAGGATCTACAAATATTTGGATAGGCAGGGACTTATTAGGGAGAGTCAACATGGCTTTGTGCGTGGTACGTCATGTTTGACCAATCTATTAGAGTTTTTTGAGGAGGTTACCAGGAAAGTGGATGAAGGGAAGGCGGTGGATGTTGTCTACCTGGATTTCAGCAAGGCCTTTGACAAGATCCCTTATGGGAGGTTAGTTAGGAAGGTTCAGTCACTGGATTTAGATGGGGAGGTAGTAAATTGGATGAGACACTGGCTCAATGGAAGAAGCCAGAGAGTGGATGTGGAGGGTTGCTTCTCTGAGTGGAGGCCTGTGACTAGCGGTGTGCCATAGGATCGGTGTTGGGTCCATTGTTGTTTGTCATCTATGTCAATGATCTGGATGATAATGTGGTAAATTGGATCAGCAAATTTGCTGATGATACAAAGATTGGAGGTATAGTGGACAGTGAGGAAGGTTTTCAAAGCTGGCAGAGGGATTTGGACCAACTAGAAAAGTGGACTGAAAAATGGCAAATGGTGTTTAATGCAGACAAGTGTGAGGTATTGCACTTTGGAAGGACAAACCAAAGTAGAACGTACAGGCTAAATGGTAGGACTCTGAAGAGTGCAGCTGAACAGAGGGATCTGGGAATACAGGTAAAGAATTCCCGAAAAGTGACGTCACTGGTGGATAGGGTCGTAAAGAGTGCTTTTGGTACATTGGCCTTTATAAATCGGAGTATCGAGTATAAAAGTTGGAGTGTTGTGGTAAGGTTATGTAAGGCATTGGTGAGGCCGAATTTAGAGTATTGAGTGCGGTTTTGGTCACCTAGTTACAGGGAGGATGTAAATAAGGTTGAAAGAGTGCAGAGAAGGTTCACAAGGATGTTGCTGAGACTTGAGAAACTGAGTTACAGAGAGAGATTGAATAGGTTAGGACTTTATTCCCTGGAGCGTAGAAGAATGAGGGGAGATTTGATAGACGTGTATAAGATTTTGATGGGTATAGATAGAGTGAATGCAAGCAGGCTTTTTCCACTGAGGCTAGGGGAGAAAAAAAGCCAGAGGGCATGGGTTAAGAGTGAAAGGAGAAAAGTTTAAAGGGAATATTAGGGGGGGCTTCTTCACACAGAGAGTGGTGGGAGTGTGGAATGAGCTGCCGGATAAAATGGTCACTTTTAGCATTTAAGAAAAACTTGCATGGGTTCATGGATGAGAGGGGTGTGGAGGGATATGGTCCAAGTGCAGGTCAGTGGGACGAGGCAAAAAATGGTTTGGCACAGACAAGAAGGGCCAAAAGGCCTGTTTCTGAGCTTAATTTTCAATGGTTCTATGGTTCTATCTTGAGACAATAAGGATCAATTTCCCATGACCATTCCACAGATCTTTGGAATGTGGGAGGAAACTGATGGAATCTCTTGCAGACATGGGGAGAATGTGCAAACTACACACAGACAGTGACCCAAGTCTGGATTCAAACCCGGGCCCCTGGTGCTGTGAGGCAGCAGTGCTAACCACTGTGCCACCAGGCTGCCCACCACCACCTTCTCAAGGGCAACTAGGGTTTGGCAATAAATGCTGGGTAGCTGGCAACACCCACGTCCTGTGAAAGAGGAAAAATACTTTCTGAGGACAATTATGATGGCCAAGAAATGTTGGCCGCGATTTTTCCAAAAGTGCTGAATTGGCGGGAAAACTATTCTAAATCAAAGAACAAGAACAAAGAACAAAACAGCCCGGGAAACAGGCCCTTTGGCCCAACGAGCCCACGTCGCCATTTTAACATTATGAGTCCCCCTGACTGTCAGTTCAGCTTCTCACCTGAGCTTCACACCTCACAGGGTGCAGAGATTCAGGTGAGAAGCTGAACTGAAAGGTCCCACATTTGATAAGGTGCCTCACAAAAGGTTGCTTCAGAAGGTTAGGGTGCATGGAGTTGAGGGTAAGGTGTTAGTGTGGATAGAGGATTGGTTGTCTAATAGGAGGCAGAGAGTTGGTATCAATGGGTGCTATTCTGATTGGCGGTTGGTGACCAGTGGAGTGCCGCAGGGATCGGTGCTGGGTCCTCAGCTATTTACCATTTATATAGATGATCTGGAGAAGGGGGCTGAGTGTAGGGTAACAAAATTTGCTGATGACACAAAGATGAGTGGAAAAGCACAAATTGTGCGGAGGGTGTGGAAAGTCTGCAGAGAGATCTGGATAGGCTGAGCGAGTGGGCGAGGACCTGGCAGATGGAGTACAATGTTAGCAAGTGTGAGGTTATCCACTTTGGCAGAAATAATAGTAGGAGGAATTATTATTTAAAGGGTGAAAAGCTGCAGCATGCTACGGTGCAGAGGGACCTGGGGGTCCTTTTGCATGATTCGCAAAAACCCAAACTGCAGGTGCAGCAGGTGATCAAGAAGGCGAATGGAATGTTGGCCTTTATAGCGAGGGGGATTGAATATAAAAGTAGGGAGGTCTTGCTGCAACTGTACAGGGCACTGGTGAGGCCGCAGCTGGAGTACTGTGTGCAGTTTTGGTCGCCGCACTTGTGGAAGGATATTTTGGTCTTGGAGGGAGTGCAGAGGAGGTTCACTAGGCTGATACCGGAGATGAGGGGGTTGGACTATGAAGAGAGACTAAATAGACTGGGTCTGTACTCATTGGAGTTTAGAAGGATGAGGGGGGATCTTATAGAGACATATAAGATAATGAAAGGGATGGATAGGGTAGAGGTAGAGAGATTCTTCCCGCTGAGAAAGGATAGCAGGACGAGAGGGCACAGCCTCAAGATAAGGAGTGGGGGGGAGCAGTTTAGATCAGAGTTGAAGAGGAACTTCTTCACTCAAAGGGTGGTGAATCTCTGGAATTCTCTGCCCGTTGAAGTGGTGGAAGCTACCTCGCTGAATATATTTAAGTCACGGGTAGATAGGTTTCTGATAGACAGGGGAATTAAGGGTTATGGGGAGAAAGCTGGAAAGTGGAACTGATCCACTTCAGATCAGCCATGATCTTATTGAATGGCGGGGCAGGCTCGAAGGGCTAGATGGCCTACTCCTGCTCTTATGTTCTTATGTTCAATAATGAACAAATGTATATATTTAAAATACATGCAGAAAAGATTTCAATGACTTACCTGCCTTCCCACCGGTTTCCAGTGTGGTCGGACCGGTGACTGTTCGCTGGCTCTGGGAGATACTCATGTGTTCCTGGCGCATGTGTAAATCCCTGTTTAAGGCCGCAGAGGCACGTCTCCCATCCCAACCCGACAGAAAATCACGGCTGTTAGCAGCAACCAGACCCAATCGTGAATAAAAACCACAGTTTGTGATGATGAAATAATTTCTTTCAACACAATTGTGGCTAAAGTTACTTCACACAACATGTTCAGATCAGTTCATCTACAACTCACCCCAATAGTAAAAACCTACCTAGATACACATCTGCATCCTCTCAGAGAGTCAGAGCTGATCTCACTGCAGCCTGCTAAAGCTACCAGCATTGCACACTTTATTGATAAGTGTGTGAACAGGTTAACTGGCTGAGAATGAGATTGAGACATACCACTGCATGCCTGGCTTCATGTGATCAAGAGATTAAGACAGGCCAGGACACAACAAAACACTGAGTTGTTTTGTGGTTTCTCTCATTAGATGTGTCTGATAACTGGGGGTTTGTAACTGAGAACTCGGTGATACCTCAGCTAAAATGCAAGAAAATTTCATTGAGTGTTAAGGAACCAGGTTGTAATTGCTGTGAGGAACTGACAAGGAAGATCAAGTGAGCAGGAATTTATTTGGTGACAAATAACTATATTTATATGTGAATATACATATAATTGTTTATATATAACTATAATCAAGAATTTTAACTGATTCCAAGAGAAAATACTCCCAAATTGAGAACGTAGGATAAAGCCGTAATAGTTAAACAATTCCACCAGTGTGTTTATAGGCATCACTTTGTGATTATCATCGATCATAAACCACTATTAGCATTATTTTGCAAAGACAAGCCTATTCCTCTGCCAGAGTCCAACAGTGTGCTTTACTTCTAGCAACATATTCTATGTTCTATGAGACTTCTGGATGAGTACATGGACTTAGTAGGATTGAGGGTTATCAGTAAGCCTAGTAGGTAGAGATATGTTTGGCACAACTTGTGGGCCAAAGGGCCTGTTTGTGCTGTAGTCTTTCTATTTTTTTTCTATGTTCTAACGTACAGCTGTAACATAACTACATGCTGTAACATAAACCAGCTACCAAAAATCAAAACCAGATGCCCTGAGTCACCTTCCACTACCTCGAACAATATCAGCAGCCTCGCAGCCACAATAAATAGCGTTAGCTCTCAACAGATATGCTGCTGGTATCGTCAAAGTAAATTAGGAATTGAACTCAAAAGTGACCCAGTCCAGTTCACGGTAAAGCGGATGGTCTTCCGTGGATGGCACTTCCACGTGTTGGACCAATTCAAACCTTTCCAGCTCTGCAAAGAAGCACGGAGCTGTGAAAATGGAGTGTTACTGTAAGGGTCTGGAGTAGTGGTTCCTGGCCCAGCAAGAGGAACGTTACTGCAGGAATTACACAATGCTCATCCAGGCCAGACTGAAATGAGGATGCATGCAAGAAATTCTATTTGGTGGCCAGGCATTGATGAAGATATTGAAAATCTAGTCAGGCATTGTAATCAATGCCAGTTGCAACAAACAGTCCCTCCTTTGGCTGACTTGCACCTGTGGGAGTGACCTGGCTAACCTTCAGCGTGGTTACGTGTGGATTTCACTGGTCCCTTTATGGGCACTATGTTCCCAATTATCATTGATGCCAATTCCAAGTGGCCTGATATTCATGAAAAGAAAACAACACATCATCCATAATAATTGAAAAATTACAACAAACCTTTGCTACACATGGTCTGCTGAAAGTTGTGGTCTCAGATAATGGCACTGCCTTTACAGAAGCAGAGTTTCAGTACTCTATGAAAAATAATGGAGTAAAACAAATGGTTTAGCAGAAAGAGCTGTCCAGATGTTCCAGTCAGCATTGAGAAAACAGCTGGGTGGACCATTATGATTGAAGCTTGTTAGGTTCCTCCTGACTTACAGGATAACATCACACATTAATGAGAGAGTATCTCCTGCAGAATGCTTCAGGAAAAGACTTGACCTGGCATTTTCAAATTAAGTGGGGTAGATGGCATATGGGACACTTCTTTTGCTGATAAAAGCAAGTGTCCCATATGTCTGGATTGTGACCTGGAACCAATTGTGATCCAGAATTGATTGTGATCTGGAATTGATTGTGATTCTGAATCGATTGTGATCCAGAATCAGTTGTGATTTGGAATTGATTTTGATCTGGAATCAATTGTGATCCAGAATTGATTGTGATTTGGAATCGATTGTGATTTGGAATTGATTGTGATGTGGAATCAATTGTGATCTGGATTTGAATGTGATCTGGAATCGATTGTGACCTGCAATTGATTGTGATCTGGAATCGATTGTGACCTGCAATTGATTGTGATCTGGAATCGATTGCGACCTGCAATTGATTGTGATCCGGAATCGATTGTGACCTGCAATTGATTGTTATCTGGAATCGATTTTGAAAGAGAAAGTTGTGAATACTGAAGGGAAAGGAATAACAGGAAAGGGGGACTAATTGGAATATCCATTCAGAGACCTGGCACAGAACAATGGATGGAATAGCCTTTTGTACCTTCAGCATTTGATAATTGTGTAATGGAGAAAATGCTGGTCAGATCTGATAGGAGAACCAGGCGGTCACACACAATCTTCATTGTTTGGACATGGTGATAATTAGGTACAATAACTTGTTCCCACAATTGTTTAAATGAAATGAAAATTCCATGTTCTGTGATTAATGTTACGAGTCCCACAATCCTTGGAAGCTTCTGGAAAATCAGTTTGAGGATCTTTCAGATCATTTCTAACCAGCTCCCAGAAACGTTCAAGAATTGGATCCAAACCGGAAGAGGTTGTGCCCTCCTGGCCGACTGCACATTACAATGACCCTGTGAGTTTATCAGACACATCCCGCTCCCAACTCATCGCACAGAGCAAAACCTCCTGTTGTTGTTGGATATCTCTGTGCAGCAAATAGTGCCTCAGGAACCGTGGAAACGGAACATTTTCCACATAGCCTTGTTTTACACTCTCAGAAGAGATCCAGGAGGGATTAGGTACAGAGTGATACAACATGCCAAGGACTGGTACATCATGGGTTAAAACATCCCCTCTACATTATCCCATCAAATACTCCCAGGACTGCCACAGCGCAGGGTTAGATACAGAGTAAACCTCCCTCTACACTGCCTGCATCAAACACTCCCAGGACAGGTACAGCGCAGGGTTAGATACAGAGTAAAGCTCCCTGTATACTGTCCCCCATCAAACACTCCCAGGACAGGTACAACATGGGGTTAGATACAGGATAAAGCTCCCTCGACACTGATCCCATCAAACACTCTCAGAACAGGCAGAGCACGGGGTGAGATACAGGGTAAAGCTTCCTCAACACTGTCCTCCTCAAACACTCCCAGGACAGGGAAAGCACGAGATTAGATACAGAGTACACCTCCCTCCACATTGTCCCCCAACAAACACTCCGTAGACATGTTCAGCATGGGATTAGATCCAAAGGAAAGCTATCTCTACACTGTTCCCCCATCAAATACTCCCTGGACAGGTACAGTATAAGGTTAGATACAGAGTAAAGTTCCCTCTACACTATCCCCATGCGAGTGAAGGAACAGCAAGCACTCCGAAAGCTAGTAGCTTTTGCTACCAAATAAACTTGTTGGACTTTAAACTGGTGTTGTGAGACTTCGTACTGTGTTTACCCCAGTCCAACACCGGCATCTCCACATCATGCCCATCAAACACACATAGGACAGGTACAGCACGGGGTTAGATACAGGGTAAAGCTCCCTCTACACTGTCCCCATCAAACACTCCCAGGACAGGTGCAGCATGAGGTTAGATACAGAATAAAGCCCCCTCTACATTGTCCCCTCAAACACTCTGAGGACAGCTACAGCATGAGTTAGATACAGAAAAAAGCTACCCCTACACTGTCCCCCTATCAAACACTCCCAGGACAGGTACAGCAAGAGGTTAGGTACAGAGTAAATCTCCCTCTGCACTGTCCCCATCAAACACTCTCAGGACAGGTACAGCATGGGGTTAGATGCAGGATAAAACTCCCTCGACAATGATCCCATCAAAACTCCCAGGACAGGTAAAGCACGGGGTTCGATACAGAGTAAAACTCTCTCCACACTGTCCCCCATCAAACACTCCCAGGACAAGTATAGCACGAGGTTAGATAGAGAGTAAATCTCTCCCTACACTGTCCCCATCAGACACTCCAAGGACAGGTACAGCATGGAGTTAGATACAGAATAAAGCTGTCCCGCATCAAACACTCCCAGGACAGGTACAGCACAGGGTTACATCCAGGATAAAGCTCCCTCTACACTGACCCGTATCAAACAGTCAGAACGGAGTTTAGAACGGAGTTGAGGAGGAACTTCTTCACTCAAAGGGTGGTGAATCTCTGGAATTCTCTGCCCATTGAAGTGGTGGAGGCTGCCTCGCTAAATATATTTAAGACGCGGGTTGATAGGTTTTTGATAGGCAAGGGGATTAAGGGTTATGGGGAGAGGGCGGGAATGTGGAACTGAGACACAACAGATCAGCCATGATCTTATTGAATGGCGGGGCAGGCTCGAGGGGCTGGATGGCCTACTCCTGCTCCTATTTCTTATGTTCTTATGTTCTAAACATCCCCAGGACAGATACAGTACGTGGTTAAATACAGAATAAATCTCTCTCTACACTGTCCCCATCAAACACTCACAGGACAGGTACAGCACGGGGTTAGATAGAGTAAAGCTCCCTCTACACTGACCCCATCAAAAACACCCAGGACAGGTACAGCACGGGGTTAAATACAGAATAAAACTCCGTCTACACTGTCCCCTCATCAAACACTCCCAGGATTGGAGCAGCACAGGGTTAGTTAGATACAGAGTAAATCTCTCCCTACACTGTCCCCATCAAACACTGCAAGGACAGGTACAGCATGAGGTTAGATACAGAGTAAAGCTCCCTCTACACTGTTCCCATCAAACACTACCTACACCGGAGTGTGACTGTGTGTGTGAAATGTGTGAAATGCCACTATAACAGCACCAAGTGTGATGGGAGCAGGAAGTTCCAAATGCTCTGGAATGGATCAGGGGGAAGTGGGGCAAAGTTTGGCAGATTGAGTGTATTGCAGGAATGTGAAATCATCCACTTTAAACCTCAGAATAATAGATCAGAGCACTTTATAAATGAGGCGTTGCTGTGAACTGTGGAGATTACAGAGAGATTTACAGATCCAAGTTCAGAAATGACTAGAAGCTAGTAGACGGGCCCAAAACATTATGGGAAAGATCAATAAAATGTTGTCTTCAATCTCAAGGCAACTGAAATGCTACGGGATGGGAGGTGTAGTGGAACGGTGCAGAGTTCTGGTTAGACTACACCTGGACAACAGCGCGTTAGTGAAACCTGGGGCTTTCTAAGCTGTGTTAAACTTAGCAAGCTGCTTTAAGTAATTCTCAAGCTGTAATTTAGCTTAACATTTTAAATTTAACTCAAAACCTGCTAGTTTGTTGAGATACCCTGTCCTGTCAGTGGCAATGAACTGTCAATCCAAGGAAAGTTGTTGCCGGAAGAAGTGTTAATTACTCACACAGGAATTTTGCAGCTGCAATTTAGAAATGAGTCATAAATTCTTGATATAAATGGACAATGTTTGTAATTCCACAGAGTGAGGGATGAGTGGGAACTGACTGTCTCAGAGACAGAAACTGCTGGAGATACTCAGCAAATCGGGCTACTTGTGTGGAGATTGAAGCAGTGATAATGTTTCAGGCTATGATGCGGAGATGCCAGCGTTGGACTGGTGTGGGTACAGTAAGGTTGTTTCAGGCTGATGGCCTTTTTTCAGAACCTTTCCACAGAGGTTCTCAGACCTGAGTAACTTTAGGATTCTCCGTTCTCATTTCAGATTTCTGATCAGAACCTTCCACACACCTGACGAAGGAACAGTGTTTCTGAAAACTTGTGGGTTTACTAGCAAATAAACTGGTTGGACTTTAAGCCGGTGTTGTGAGACTGCTTACTCATTTCAGATTTCCAGCATCTGAAGGATTTTATTCAAGTGGGGAATTTTGTGCAGGGTTTGGGGGGAGGGTCAACGCTTTTTATTTATTCCCAGCTTCATGTGTCTTTTATTTGTCTCTAAGTAACTTGCTGTAACATTGCTAAATCAGCAATTAACTAAACAAATAAGCAAGTGTAGACAGAGCAGGCAGGGAACGCGCTGTGCTGTAACTTCAACATTCGGACACTTTGTTTCAGAACTTTAGAGTTGGCCCATGGTCAGGGGCAGTTGGGTGTGCCTGCAAGTCATGCAGGTATCAGGGGTTGGTGCTGGGGCCTCAGCTATTCACCATTTATATAGATGATCTGGAGGAAGGAACCGAGTGTATGGTGTCAAAATTTGCTGATGACACCAAGATTGGTGGAACGGCAAATTGCGCGGAGGGTGTGGAGAGTCTGCAGAAGGATCTATTTAGGCTGGGCGAATGGGCCAGGAACTGGCAAATGGGATTTAATGTTGGCAAGTGCAAGGTGGTCCACTTTGGTAGGAATAATGGTAGGAAAGATTATTACTTACGTGGAGAAAAACTGCAGCAGGTGACGGTGCAGAGGGACCTCGGGGTCCTTGTGCATGAGTCGCAAAAACCCAGCCTGCAGGTGCAGCAGGTGGTCAGGAAGGCGAATGGGATGCTGGCCTTCATAGCGAGGGGGATTGAATATAAAAGTAGGGAGGTCTTGCTGCAGCTGTATAGGACATAAGGACATAAGGACATAAGAAATAGGAGCAGGAGTAGGCCATCTAGCCCTTCGAGCCTGCCCCGCCATTCAATAAGATCATGGCTGATCTGTCGCTGCTCAGTTCCACTTTCCCGCCCTCTCCCCATAACCCTTAATCCCCTCTCTTATCAAAAACCCATCAACCCGCGTCTTAAAAATATTTAGCGAGGCAGCCTCCACCACTTCAACGGGCAGAGAATTCCAGAGATTCACCACCCTTTGAGTGAAGAAGTTCCTCCTCAACTCCGTTCTAAACCGCCCCCCTTTTATCTTGATGCTGTGCCCCCTAGTCCTACTGTCCTTTCTGAGCGGGAAGAGTCTTTCCACCTCTATCCTATCCATCCCATTCATCATCTTATACGTCTCAATGAGATCTCCCCTCATTCTTCTAAACTCTAACGAGTACAAGCCTAGTTTATTCAGCCTCTCCTCATAGCTCAACCCCCTCAAACTCCGGCATCAGCCTAGTAAACCTCCTCTGCACTCCCTCCAAGGCCAAAATATCTTTGCGCAGGTGCGGCGCCCAAAACTGCACACAGTACTCCAGCTGCGGCCTCACCAATGAATGTCCCTGACTATTGTCCCTGAAGCTTTCAAAAGCTTCCCCGAAAGCTTGTGAATCTATTATCAAATAAATCGGTTGGACTAAAACCTGGTGTTGTCAGACTTTTTACTGTGTTTACGCCAGTCCAACGCCGGCATACCCACATTATTGCTCTGTTAGTAGCAGCGAATTTTATGCCCTATGTTTGTGACTAAAATCACAGTTGTTTCCATAATGTGGGTTATCAATGTGCCTGACTATATCCAGTCTACCTAACTTTAGGCTATTTTTCTATGGTGTACAGATATGTGTTAACAGCATCTTTACCTGTTGCTCACACTAATTAAAGCAGTCTGAGAATCACCTCCACAAAACCTTTCCCGCCCCCATCATCACGAAATAAACACGGTTTCCTATTCGGAGCCTCTGACCTACCCCGACTGATAATAAAACTCCCCCAATTCAGACACAGTCTGTTCCTTTCGTCGTCCGCTCACCGAGAGACTGACACTGGCATTGGTGAGGCCGCAGCTGGAGTACTGTGTGCAGTTTTGGGCGCCGTACTTACGCAAGGATATTTTGGCCTTGGAGGGAGTGCAGAGGAGGTTTACTAGGCTGATGCCGGAGTTGAGGGGGTTGAGCTATGAGGAGAGGCTGAATAAACTAGGCTTGTACTCGTTAGAGTTTAGAAGAATGAGGGGAGATCTCATTGAGACGTATAAGATGATGAATGGGATGGATAGGATAGAGGTGGAGAGACTCTTCCCGCTCAGAAAGGACAGTAGGACTAGGGGGCACAGCCTCAAGATAAAGGGGGGGCGGTTTAGAACGGAGTTGAGGAAGAACTTCTTCACTCAAAGGGTGGTGAATCTCTGGAATTCTCTGCCCGTTGAAGTGGTGGAGGCTACCTCGCTAAATATTTTTAAGACGCGGGTTGATGGGTTTTTGATAAGAGAGGGGATTAAGGGTTATGGGGAGAGGGCGGGAATGTGGAACTGAGCCACGACAGATCAGCCATGATCTTATTGAATGGCGGGGCAGGCTCGAGGGGCCAGATGGCCTACTCCTGCTCCTATTTCTTATGTTCTTATATTATAACTAGCATGCTGTGACAAAGGAGCCTCAGTCCAAAAGGTATGAGGTGCTTGCAGCCTGTGTGGATGAGGAGGTGACCTATAGGGAAGGGTAACAAACTGACCATGGTGAAGGATGCCATTCAATTGGGGCAAGTGAAGAGGAATGTGGTAATGATAGAAGACAGTATGGTCAGGTGAATGATGATATTCTCTGTAACACGACTGGGGCCTCTTCAGGCTGTGTTGCCTGCCCAGTGCCAGAGTTAAGGAGATCTTGTCATAGCTGGCGAGGAACTTGGAGAGAGGTAGGGGCAGGACCCAGTTGTCATGGTATACGTGGAAACCAACAACATAGGTACAACCAGGATTGATGTGTGCTGATAGAGTTTGAGGAGCTGGGCTCTGAATTAAAACACGGAACATCAAGGTCATTGAGGGAGCTAGGTCTCTTCTCCCTGGAGAGACGAAGGATGAGAGGTGACCTGATAGAGGTTTATAAAATGTTGAGAGGAATAGATAGGGTGGATTCTCAGAGGCTATTTCCGAGGGCTGAAATGGTCACTACGAGAGGACACAGGTTTAAGGTGCTGGGGAGCAAGTACAGAGGAGATGTTAGGGGTAAGTTTTTCACTCAGAGGATGGTGAGTGAGTGGAATCGGCTGCCGTTGGTGGTGGTAGAGGCGAACTTGCAGGGGTCTTTTAAAAGACTTCTGGATGAGTACATAGGACCTAATGGGATTGGGAGTTACAGATAGTTCTATGGCCTGGTAGGTAGGGATATGATCAGTGCAACTTGTGGGCTGAAGGGCCTGTTTGTGCTGTAGTGTTCTATGTTCTATTATGAGGTTTGTTTCTAAAGTTTATGCTTTTGTAAAAGAACATTTTAGTCAAAAAGAAGTGCAATATAAAAAGCGGTCAGTATGGTGTGCTAGAGGTGGAGTCACTGTGTAGAAAAGAGGGAAAGAATCTTCCTGTTTTGGTGGGAATTCAAAAGCTGATGCGTCTGTTTCTATTCTTAATTATTTTAAAGTGACAAAACACTTCAAATGGGTCAAGGATGGGATTATTAGGAGTTTTAGAGGATTTTGATGCAGCGACTATGAAGGAATGGCGATTTATTTCCAAGTCAGGATGGTGAATGGCATGGAAGGAACTTGCAGGTGGTGGTGTTCTCCTGTATCTGCTGCCTTGTCCTTCTAGATGGAAGCGGTCGTGGGTTTGGAAGGCGCTGTCTAAGGATCTTTGGCGAATGCTGCAGTGCATCTTGTAGATATTACACAAAATGCACTGCAGTAACTCACAAAGGCACCTCGGCAGCACCTTCCAAATCCATAGCTTCCACCATCTAGAAGGACAAGGGCAGCAGACACCTGGGAACAGCACCACCTGGAATTTCCCCTCCAAGTTACTCACTATCCTGACTTGGAAATATATTGCTGCTCCTTTGCAGTTGCTGGATCAAAATCCCCTAAAACTCCTACTGAGTGTCAGTGGTGGATGGATTGAATGTTTGTGGATGTGGTGCCAATCAAGTGGGCTGCTTTGTCCTGAATGGCGTTGAGCTTCTTTATTGATGTAGAGCTACATCCTTCCAGGCATGTTGGAAGTAATTCCTGAATTGTGCCATCTAGATGGTGGACAGGCTTTGGGGAGTCAGGAAGTGAGTTACTCGCCACAGTACTCCTAGCCTTCAACTTGCTCAGGCAGTCACAGTGGGCGGGTACTGCTGCCTCACAGCACCAGGGACATGGGTTCAATTCCAGCCTTAGGATTAATGTCTGTGTCGAGTTTACACGTTCTCCCCGTGTCTGTGTGGGTTTCCTCTGGTGGTCCAGTTTCCTCCCACAGTCCAAAGATATGAGGGTTAGGTAGGAACCATGTTATGTGGATAAGGCAGAGGGGTTGGCCGGAGCAAGATGAGCTATTGGAGAGCTGGTGCAGACTCAAGGGGCTCTTTCTGCACTGGAGGGATTCGATGGCCTCGGTTCTGAACAAACCCTTGTCACCTCGGCTCTGTGACAGTTTGCGTGTGAACTTGCACCAACTACAAACTTGGCAAATCTGTAACTGCTACTTTTATTGCAGACATTGGTCATCTTCTCCTATAGTTTTAAAAGTTGCTCTCTAGTTTCTGCAAGAGTTGAATGGGTTGTTGTTAGTGTATCTTCAAGCCCACACTGGAGATCCCTTGGTGGATTGGTGTGAGAAGTGGTGGAAGGATTCCTGAGCTGGTTGTCAGCTCGTTGAACCACACTAAACACTTCTTCCATGGTCAACAAATCCTGGTGTTGGATTCAAACTCGGATCTTCTGGTCCAGCTATCAGAGTAATCACAGCACAAGGGCTCCCATAGTAGAATGGGTAGGAATAGGTAAACTGGCAATCACTGCTCTGCCTAACATAAGCTCTGAATATTTGCACTTCGAGGTATTGCTGTCTGATGTAACATTGTGACATGTATATCTTGTCTGTGTATCTACACTTGAGATTTAAGCTTTTCAATGTGTAAATCATTTGTCCATAAGAACATAAGAAATAGGAGCAGGAGTAGGCCATCTAGCCCTTTGAGCCTGCCCCGCCATTCAATAAGATCATGGCTGATCTGAAGTCAATCAGTTCCACTTTCCCGCTCTCTCCCC
This sequence comes from Carcharhinus amblyrhynchos, assembly GCF_965287045.1. Lineage (NCBI taxonomy): Eukaryota > Metazoa > Chordata > Chondrichthyes > Carcharhiniformes > Carcharhinidae > Carcharhinus > Carcharhinus amblyrhynchos. The sequence goes on from NC_137347.1 coordinate 971,167, forward strand.
AGTGAGGCCATTAGATCTATGGTAATGAGGAGAAGAATTAGCATGATCGCTATTCCAATTCTTACACACATCCTAAAATGTCTATCAATAAATTACAGACCATTATCTGTAATAATCTGTCTAGGTGCATCAAATAGAACTGGGAGTGTGTGTGGCTATTGCACTTGATGTATTATGCAATTAGTGAATAATGTGGTACTTGGAAATGTAGTCAACAATGATGATGAAGTTAGTGCCATGGAAATGAAAGAAGTCCGATGCAATTTTGGACCAAGAACATGTAGAAACCTCATGTAGACTGAGTGGTTCTTTGTGCTGACTCGGCACATACTTTTGACATGCCTTATACTTCTTGACAATAACTTCAATGTACAAACCTGGCAAACTGACTGTGTGTGTCTCTCTTATGAGTCTTCTCACCCAGCCAATGCCCAAGTGTGAGCGATGAAGTTGTTGAAGAATATTAGGTCACAAGCGTTCTGGTATGATGACCTGCTGACCTTTAAAGATCACTCCCTAGAAAATGTTTAGCTCATTCTGGTAAGGCAAAACTAGTCTCAGGTGCATGAGATGCTGAATTAAATTAGACCACCCTTCAATGATGAATTTCTAGTTTCTGTGGTGTAGAATGTTTCACCGTTTCTTCTTGTAGCTGCTGACATTTGTGATACACAAATGTTCAATTTGTAGAACATCTTTACATCAATATTAGTGAAGTCAATTTGCAACTTGCGTTATCATTACAAATCTGTACATATCTGTAAAAGTATGGTTCCGAGTGAAAGAATAATGTAATATAATTAATCTTTTCATGGAAACTAGAAGCAGGAGTAGGCCATTTGGCCTTGTGATCCTGCTTTCCCATTCATTTTGATCCTGGATGATCATATTCAATCTCCTGCTCCCACCTTCGCCCCATATCCCTTAATTACTTTAGTTCCAAGAGATATATCTAATTTCTTCCTGAAATCACACTACATTTTGGCCTCAACTACTTTCTGTGGCAGTGAATTCCAACTTTTCCAACCTCTAGGTGAAGAAAGTTCTCCTCACCTTAGTTCTAAAAGATTTACCCCTTATCCTCAAACTAAAACCTCTAGTTCTGGGCTCCCCCACCATTGGGAACATTCTTTTTGAATCTACCCTGTCTAATGCTGTTGGAATGTGATAAGTTTCTATGAAATCTTCTTTCATTCTTCTAAACTCCAGTGAATATAATCCTAACCGACTTAGTCTCTTATATGACCAGGAATCAGCCTGGTAGACCTTCACTCTATTCCCTCTATGCAAGGACATCCTTCCGCAGATAAGGACACTAATACTGCACACAATACTCCAGGTATGGGCTCACCAACATCCTATACAATTGCAGCAAAACATCCCTATCCCTGTACTCAAATCTTCTCGCAATGAAGGCCAACATAACATTTGCATTCTTTACTGCCTGCTGCACCTGCGCACTTACTTTCAGTGACTGATGCACAAGGACATCAAGATCTCTCTGCGTATCCACCTCTCAATCTGTGTCCACTCAAGTAATATCTGTCTTCCTATTATTGCTACCAAAGTAAATAACCTCACATTTATCCATATTGTATTGTATCGGCCATGCAGATGCCCACACACTCAACCTGTCCAAATCACACTGAAGGATCTCTGCATCCTTCTCACAGCTCACCCTCCCACCCAACTTTGTATCATCTACAAATTTGGATATAATACGTTCAGTTCCCTTTTCTAAATCATTAATATATAATATGGACAGTTGGGATCCGAGCATAGATCCTTGCAGAACCCCACTCATCACTGATCGCCAATCAGAAAAGACCCAACTCACTGTTTCCTATCTGCTAACCACCTTTCTATCCATCTCAAAATATTACCTGAAATCCCATGTGCTTTAACTTTACGTGTGTTGTATGAGATTTTGTCAAAAGGCTTTTGAAAGCCTAAATAAACTAAGTTCACTGGTTCTTGTCAGTCAACTCTACTAAATACAGCATCAAAGAATTCCAGTAGATTCGCCAAACATGATTTCCCCTTTGTAAATCCATGCTGACTTTGTCTGATTAAACCACTGCCTCCCAAATGCTGAGTTATGAAATCCTTGATAATGGACTTGAGCAACTTCCCCAGTGCTGACACTAGGCTCCTGAACTATGTAGTCCACTGTTTTATCTCTACCTCTCTTTCTGAATAGCAGGCTTATATTACCACCCTTCAATCTGTAGGAACTATTCCAGAGTCCAAAGAATTTTGGAAAATAACCATCAATGGATCTACTATTTCCAGGGCCACTTCCTAAGTACTTGGGATGAAGATTATCAGGACCTGGAGATTTACCCACCTTCAATCCCATCAATTTCCACAAAACCATTTCTTTACTAATGCTGATTTTCTTCAGCTCCTCACAAACTAGCTTCCCTTAGAATTTCTGGTACATTATTCATGTCTGCCTTTGTGAAGACTGAAGCAAAATACGTATTTAATTCTTTGGCTATTTATTTCCCCGTTGTGAATTCTCCCATTTCTGACTGTAAGGGACCTATCTTTATCTCTTTAGAAAATTTTACAGTCACTTCTTATGTTCCTCACCAGCTTGATTTCATATTCTATTTTTCCCTTCTTAGTTAATCTATTGCTCCTCCTTTGCTGAATTTTAAACTTCTCCGAATCCTCAGGTCTATTTTTTTTTGCCAATTTATATGCTTCTTCCTTGAATCTGATACTATCACTAATTTCCTTTGTAAGTCATGGTTTGGCCACAATTCCCTTGCCACTCATGCGTCAAACAGGAATGAACAACTTCTGGAATTCACCTATCCATTCTTTAATGCTTGCCATTGCCTGCCTACTGTCTTTCCTTTAGTAATGTTTCCCAGTCCATCGCGGCCAATTCATGTCCTATACCATAATAGTTCCCTTTACTGACATTCAGGACCCTGTTCTCAGAATCAACAACAGCACTGTCCACCTTGACAAAGAATTCTACCATATCATGGTCACTCTTCCCCAAGGGTTCTCTCACAACTAGATTGCTTTCTCATTGTACAACACCCAGTCCAAGATGGCCTGTCCCCTTGTTGGTTCCTCAATGTATTGCTCCAGTATACCACCCTGTATACACACCAGAAATTCCTCCTCTATTGTACTGTGACTAACTTGAGTCTCCCAATTTATATGCAGATTAAAATTGCCAATAATAATTGATGAGAGAAGGGCTGTGGATGTAGTTTATATGGACTTTAGTAAGGCATTTGACAAGGTTCCGCATGGCAGACTAGTACAAAAACTAAAATTGCATGGGAATCGGGGTGGGCTGGCTAGATGGATGCAGAACTAGCTTGGTTATAGAAAACAGAGAGTAGCGATGCAAGGGTATTTTTCAGAATGGAGATCTGTAGCTATTGGTCTTCTGCAGGGATCAGTGCTGGGACCTCTGTTGTTTGTAATGTATATATAAATGATCTGGAGGAAAATGTGGGTGGTCTGATTAGTAAGTTTGCGGATAACGTGAAGATTGGTGGAGTTGCTGATAGTGCCGAGGACTGTCAGAAGATACAACAGGATATCGATAGATTGGAGACTTGAGCAGAGAAATGGCAGATAGAGTTTAATCTGGATAAATGAGAGGTGATGCATTTTGGAGGATCAAATTTAGGTGTGAATTATACTGTAAACAACAGAACCCTCGGGACATTAACATGCAGAGGGTTAGAACATAGAACATAGAACAGTACAGCACAGTACAGGCCCTTCAGCCCTCAGTGTTGTGCCGAGCTATGTCCGAACCCAAGATCAAGTGTTTCCACTCCCTATCATTCTGGAGTGCTCCGTGTGCCTATCCAATAACCACTTGAAAGTTCCTAAAGTGTCCAACTCCACTATCACAGCAGGCAGTGCATTCCACACCCCAACCACCCTCTGAGTAAAGAATCTACCTAGGACATCCCTCCTATATCTCCCACCATGAACCTTAAAGCTACACCCCCTAGTAACAGCTACATCCACCCGAGGAAATATTCTCTGCATGTCCACTCTATCAATCCCCCTCATCATCTTATAAACCTCTATTAAGTCGCCTCTCATCTTCCTCCGTTCTAAAGAGAAAAGCCCCAGCTCCCTCAACCTTTCCTCATAAGACCTACCCTCCAAACCAGGCAGCATCCTGGTAGACCTCCTCTGCACTCTCTCCAGTGCTTCCACATCCTTCTTATAGTGAGGTGACCAGAACTGAACACAATATTCCAAATGTGGTCTCACCAACGTCTGGTGTAGTTGCAGCAAAACCCCACGGCTCTTAAACTCAAACCCCCTGTTAATAAACACTAACACACTATAAGCCTTCTTCACGGCTCTATCCACTTGAGTGGCAACCTTCAGAGATCTGTGGATATGAACCCCAAGATCTCTCTGTTCCTCCACATTCCTCAGAACCCTGCCGTTGACCTACCAAAATGAATCACCTCGCACTTATCAGGGTTAAACTCCATCTGCCACTTTTCTGCCCAGCTCTGCATCCTATCAATGTCTCTCTGCAGTCTACAAGAGCCCTCCACCTCATCCACTACTCCACCAATCTTGGTGTCATCAGCAAATTTACTAACCCACCCTTCAGCCCCCTCTTCTAAGTCATTGATAAAAATCACAAATAGCAGAGGACCCAGCACTGACCCCTGTGGTAACTGCTGGTAACTGGATTCCAGTCTGAAAATTTTCCCTCCATCACCACCCTCTGTCTTCTATGAGACAGCCAGTTACTTAATTAATCAACCAAATTTCCTTCTATCTCACACCTCCTTACTTTCTTCATGAGCCTACCATGGGGAACCTTATCAAACGATCTGGGCATTAGATGCACAGTTCCCTAAAAGTGGCAACACAGGTAGCCAAGGTGATTAAGAAGGTATCTGACATATTTGCCTTTATCAGCCGGGGCATTGAGTACAAGAGTTGAGTAATCACGTTACAGCTTTGTAAAACTTGGTTAGTCTGCATTGAGTGTTGCATATATGACTGATCACCACACTACCAGAAGGACGTGGAAGCTTTGGAGAGAGTGCAAAGAAGGTTCACCAGAATGTTGCCTGGTCTAGAAAGGCAGAGGCTGAGGTGAGACCTGATAGAGGTCTATGAAATTGTGAGAGGCACAGACAGGGTGGATATTCAGAGGCTTTTCCCCAGGGCGGAAGTGTCAATTACAATGGGGCACAGGTTCAAGGTGAGAGGGAGAAAGTTGAAGGGAGTTGTGTGGGGAAGGTTTTTCACACAGAGAGTGGTGGGTGCCTGGAATGTGCTGCCAGAGGATGTGGTGGAAGCAGGAACCACAGGAAGCAGGTGGAAGAAGGATTGGGACGTCACTCCCAATCCTGTGCAGATATAATCCTTTCAGTTTGTACAGGTCCCACCTCCCCTAGAACCAGTCCCAATGTCCTAGGAATCTGAATCCCTCCCCTTCACACTATCTTTTCAGCCATATATTCATCCTATGTATCCTGCTGTTTCTACTGACTAGCACATGCACAGGTAGCAATCCTGAGATCAGTACCTTTTTAAGGTCCTACTTTTCAGCTTGCTTCCTATATTCTGCTTTTAGGATCTCATCCTTTTTTACCTCTCTCATTGGTACCAATGTATACTACGACCACTGGCTGTTCGCCCTCCCCCTTCAGGATGTCCTGAAGCCACTCTGAGACATCCTTGGCCCCAGCACCAGGGAGGCAACATATCATCCTGGAGTCTCATCTGTGGCCACCGAAATGCCCATCTATTCCCCTTACAATAGTATCCCCTATAACTATTGCTTTCCCATAGTTTTAACTCTTCTCCTCTGCAGCAGAACCAACCGTGGTGCAATGGATTTGTCTGTTGTTGCTTTCCCCTGAAAGGTGATTCTCCAAAGCTGTACATCCGTTTTGCAGGGGAATGGCCACAGGAGATCCTGCACTACTAAGCTCCTTTGCTTTGTCTGGTGGTCAGTCATTCCCTTCCTGCCTGAGGACTCTGAGCTTGTGGTGTGAGCACCTCTCTATAGGTGCTGTCCACGATACTCTCCGCCTTGTGGATCATTGAATCCTACAGTGCAGAAAGGGGCCATTCAGCCCATTGATTCTGCACTGACCACAATCCCACCCAGGCCCTTTCCCCATTATCCCATGCATTTACCCTAGCTAGTCTCCCTGACACTAAGGGGCAATTTAGCATGGCCAGTCCACCTAACCCAAACATCTTTGGAGTGCGGGAGGAAACCAGAGCACCTGGAGGAAACCCACCCAGACACACAAAGAATGTGCAAACTTCACACACACCAGTGGCCCAAGCTGGGGATCGAACCTGGGTCCTTGGTGCTATGAGGCAGCAGTGTCCCTAGCCGTTGCTCCAACTCCAAAACATGGGTTTTCAAGAGCTGCAGCTGGAAATACTCCCTGCACACATGCCGACCCCAGGCACTGGAAACATATCTGACCTCCCACATGGAGCACAAAGAGCAGACCGCGGCTCGGAGCTCTCCTGTCACATCTTACCCCTTTAAATTAAACTTTTGAAAGATGGTTTGTTTCAGATTATATCCAATTCCCTACGGTCCTTCTCTCCTGCTTTGAATTTAACTTTTACAAACTATAAACCAGAGAAATTACCTCTGAGATTACAAGTGATAAAATGATTAAATACTTTCCTGACCTTTCTACTTAGCAATTAGCTCTTTCCCTTGTGCTCTCTATTACTGCAGCAGAATAAGACCACACCTTGCTTTTAACTTGTTTGTCCTCCTCACAGTGCCTTTTTCTTTGGTTAGAGGAGCGGAGGTGGAGGGAGGGGAACACTAATGTAGTGTCTCGGGTTAACTGCTCCTTGGCACCGGTTCTTCTGCTATTCACAGTACAGTCGCGATGACTGTGCCGACTTCTCCCCGAATGTCATATTTAATGTTTTATTCTTTTGTTGAAAGACAATTGACATTCCTGTGACTCTGTCCATCCATATCTGTGAACAAAAGCTAAAAGTTAAGATCTATCATCTCAGGTTCTGTGCTGGGATCTGACTTCCCCAGCTGGGATAGTAACACAGTGCACTGGTCCAGTGGCTCTCACAAGATCATCTCCAGTTGTTTGTGGTTGGTGTATACCACAAATCTTTTACCTAATAAATTGTTATGAAAACACTAAAGTGAATGATTCTCACTGGATGTTAGAGTTGAATTGTGTCACAGAAATTTTGAAACAAGTGCCATCAGTTTGCCTTTTTGTAGTTGGCAAGTTCCATTTCTTTCTGTCAGGCCTGTACATCTGAGCTAAACATACAGGAGCTGACACTGAGACACACACACACACACACACACACACACACACACACACACACTGTACAGGAGCTGAAATATGACATACACACACATGGATCATACAGGAGCTGACACTGGGAGACTCACACAGACACACACAGGTTGTGCAGGAGCTGATGCTGACACACATGGACTGTACAATGAGTTGAATGTGAAGTGGATCGGTGAAGGATGGAGGGTGCTGAGGAGTGGAGGTGAAGAGGGGAATCTGAAATTAGGACAAACACTTTGGAAACAGCATTCTTTGCAGCTTCACACTGATGTAGGTTTGAACACAACTCTCATGTTGCCTGAATCCTCCTGACCCCTTGGATTTGCTGGCTTGCCTTTTGTTAGCGAACAATCCCGGATTGAATTGCAGGGCAGAATATCTCGGATACCTTGGCTTTTGATGTCTCCTGCACTAAATCCAACATCTCCTGTCCTTTTTCACAGGGCATTACTGGGGCTTACAGGCTTAGTCAGTGTTCACATTGCCTGCAGGAACTATCTGAAAGCCCAGCTCATCACATTCCTTGGACTCAGTGAGGTCAGCAGCTCAGACACTCTGACACATTCACACGTTTGGCTTTTGAGAGTGTCACTGAATGGCTGGGACCAGCTGTAAACACAAAATAACTCCACCCTACACAAAACACATTACACATTACAGAGGAGATGTCAGGGGTAAGTTTTTCACTCAGAGGGTGGTGCGTGAGGGGAATCGGCTGCCGTCGGTGGTGGTGGAGGCGAACTCGCTGGGGTCTTTTAAGAGAATTCTGGATGAGTACATGGGATTTAATGGGATTGAGGGTTATAGATAGGCCTGGTAGGTATGGATATGATTGGCACAACTTGTGGGCCGAAGGGCCTCTTTGTGCTGTAGTGTTCTATGTTTAAAACACAAGCGCACGTGTCCGATATGCCGGCATTTGACATCCTATTTTATATAGATAGTGTTTGAAAATTTCCTGCTGTCTATCAAATACTCCCAATCCATGTTGATGCACTCCATTAATTGGTACACTAAACAGAGAACATCACCTCATCAAGACTGGCAGGTTGTTAATAGGATGCTTTCCCCCGAGTCATGTGAACATGTGTACATATGAAATGGGAGCAGAAGTAGGCCGTTCATTCCTTGGATATTGCTCCACCATTCAACAAAATCATGGCTGATCTATTTGTGTTGAGTTCTACATTTCCAACTACCGCGATAACCTTTGTTCCCTTTTCCTGACAAGAATCTATCAACCTTAAAAATATTCAATGACTCCACCTCCAATGCCTTCTGAAACTGGGAGTTCCAAAGTCACACATCCCTCTGAGAGAAATATAGTCCCCTATCTCTGGCCTAAAAGGCGTCTCCTAATTTTAAAACACGCCCCTAGCTCTGGACTCTTCCACAAAAAGCGACATCCTTTCCACGTCCACATTGTCGAGATCATTCAGGATCCAAATCACCCCTCATCATCTGAACTCCAGTGGAAACAAGTCCAGTGGGTCCAACCTTTCCTCATAAGATAACCCACTCATTCCAGGGATCAATCTAGTAAACTTCCTTTGAACTGCATCCAATGCAGATTCAGGAAGCGCTGTCAGATTGTAACACTATGTGGCACAAAGACCCCATTCAGGCTGTGGGTGGGGCAGGAAGTGGGATGCTATGGACTCTCTCCAATGGTCAGTTTTAAAGAATGCGATGTCTATGTGGACTTTAGCAAGTCCTTTGACAGATTACTGCACAGTAGGTTGTTGCATAAATCTAAATCTCATAAGATCCAACATGAGGGAACCAATTGGATACAAAATTGGTTTGATGACAGAAGCCAGAGGGTGCTTGTAGGGAGTTGTTTTTCAACCAGCGGTGTGCCTCAGGGATCAGTGCTGGGTCTACTGTTATTTGTCATTTATATTAATGATTTGGATGAGAAAGTAGGAGGCACGGTTAGTCAGTTTGCAGATGACACCAAGATTGGTGGCAATAGTGGACAATGAAGAAAGTTATTTCCAATTGCAGCGGGATCTTGATCAATTGGGCCAGTGGACTGACGAATGGCAGCTGGAGTTTAATTTAGATAAATGTGACATGATGCATTTTGGTAGATTGAACCAGGGCAGGACTTACTCAGTTAATGGTAGAGCACTGGGGAGAGTTGCAGAACAAAAAGGGGTACAGCTACGTAGCTCCTTGAAAGTGGAGTCACAGGTGGACAGAGTGGTGAAGAAAGCATTTAGCATACTTGGTTTCATTGCTCCGAACATTGAATACAAGAGTTGGGACATCTTGTTGGAGTTGTACGAGACATTGTTAAGGCCAGACTTAGAAAATAGAACATAGAACAGTACAGCACAGCACAAGCCCTTCGGTCCTCGATGTTGTGGCGAGCTATGTCCAAACCCAAGATCAAGCTATCCCACTCCCTATCATTCTGGTGTATTCCATGTGCCTATCCAATAACCGCTTGAAAGTTCCTAAAGTGTTCGACTCCACTATCACAGCAGGCAGTGCATTCCACACCCCAACCACTCTCTGAGTGAAGAATCTACCTCGGACATCTCTTCGATATCTCCCACCATGAACCTTAAAGCTATGCCCCCTAGTAACAGCTACATCCACCCGAGGAAATAGTTTTTGCACGTCCACTCTATCTATCCCCCTCATCATCTTATAAACCTCTTATAAGTCACCTCTCATCCTCCTCCGCCCCAAAGAGAAAAGCCCCAGCTCCCTCAACCTTTCCTCATAAGACCTACCCTCCAAACCAGGCAGCATCCTGGTAAATCTCCTCTGCACTCTCTCCAATGCTTCCACATCCTTCTTATAGAGAGCTGACCAGAACTGCACATATATTCCAAATGTGGTCTTACCAATGTCGGGTATAGTTGCAGCAAAACCCCATGGCTCTTAAACTCAAGCCCTCTGTTAATAAACGCTAACACACTATAAGCCTTCTTCACAGCTCTATCCACTTGACCTTCAGAGATCTGTGGATATGAACCCCAAGATCTCTCTGTTCCTCCACATTCCTCAGAACCCTGCCGTTGACCCTGTAATCCACATTCAAGTTTGTCCTACCAAAATGAATCAGCTTGCACTTATCAGGGTTAAACTCCATCTGCCACTTTTTGGCCCAGCTCTGCATCCTATCAATGTCTCTTTGCAGGCTGCAAGAGTCATCCACCTCATCCACTACTCCACTAATCTTGGTGTCATCAGCAAATTTACTAACCCACCCTTCAGCCCCCTCTTCTAAGTCATTGATAAAAATCACAAATAGCAGAGGACCCAGCACTGATCCCTGTGGTACACCGCTGGTAACTGGTCTCCAGTCTGAAAATTTTCCCTCCACCACCACCCTCTGTCTTCTATGAGACAGCCAGTTACTTATCAAATTGGCCAAATTTCCCTCTATTCCACACCTACTTACCTTCTTCATGAGCCTACCATGGGAAACCTTTTCAAACACCTTACTAAAATCCATGTATATGACATCAACTGCTCTAACTTCGTCTACACGCTTAGTTACCTCAAAGAATTCAATCAAATTTGTGAGGCAGGACTTACCCCTCACAAAACTGTGCTGACTATCTCGGATTAAGCTGCATCTTTCCAAATGGTCATAAATCCTATCTCTCAGGACCCTTTTCATTAACTTACCGACCACCGGAGTAAGACTAACTGGCCTATAATTACCAGGGCCATTCCTATTTCCTTTCTTGAAGAGAGGAACAACATTCGCCACTCTCCAGTCCTCTGGCACAATCCCTATGGACAGTAAGGACCCAAAGATCAAAGCTAAAGGCTCTGCAATCTCATCCCTTGCCTCCCAAGGTATCCTAGGGGGTATCCTGTCTGGTCCAGGGGACTTAACGACCCTCAGGTTTTTCAAAATTGCTAATACATCCTCCCTCAGAACATTTACCTCCTTCATCCTATCAGCCTGTAATACTGTGGATTACCGTGTACAGTTGGAATACTGTGTGCAGTTCAGGTCACCCTATTATAGAAAGGATATTATTAAATTATAAAGAGTGCAGAAGAGATTTGCTAGGATGCTACCGGAACTTGATGGTTTGCGCTGTGTGGGGAGGCTGGATAGACTGGGACTTTTTTCTCTGGAACATAGGAGACTTAGGGATGATCTTATAGAGGTCTATAAAATGATAAGGGGCATAGATCAGCTAGATAGTCAATATCCTTTCCCAAAGGTAGGGGAGTCTAAAACTAGAGGGCAAAGGTTTAAGGTGAGAGGGGGGGGATACAAAAGGATCCAGAGGGGCAATTTTTTCACACAGAGGGTGGTGAGCGCCTGGAACAAGCTGCCAGAAGTAGTAGTAGAAGCAGGTACAATTTTGTCTTTTAAAAAACATTTAGACAGTTACATGGTCATTGGGTATAGAGAAATATGGGCCAAATATGGGCAATTGGGACTAGCTTAGTGGTAAAAACTGGGCAGCATGGACAAGTTGGGCTAAAGGGCCTGTTTCCATGCTATAAACCTCTCTGACTCTAATGTGGAAGTTGGCCACACCAGAACCCCACTGTGCCAGGAAAACAAACCTCTCCCACCCTCAACTAAACAGAACCATTCATTAGGCTCTGTCTTGAATACAGGGCTGGGGGCGGTGTGTGGCTTGGTGGGTCCTGGATCACCAGAAACATCCAGAGATGTGTCACTCGTCGCCTTCTGTCAGAATCGACTGTACCTCAGCAGCTAAATAACTAAGGGACAGTTGTGAAGAAAAGGCAGCATGATAGGCTGGGTTTGGGGGGTGGTGGGGTGGGCATTGTCACTGAAAGGATTAGCTGTGAACATGCTCAGTATGATTCACAGCTCACTGTGTCTGTCTCTGAGCTGATAACCCCAGTGTGGGGTTATGCGTTTTGTCGAGTGAGCAATGCCTTTCAGAATCAATGGCTGGAAATGTGGAAAACTCACTCAAAAACTAATCATCTGAAACTCGGAATAACAAAGACTGCCCAGACAGGTTAGTGGGAAATCCTAGCTTCACATCCAGTGGATTAGAATAAAGGATTTGTTTTAACACGGTGGCTGTGCTGGGGTCTGTCTGTCACAGCTACTCAACTGTCCTGTTGTTAGCTCTGGATCAGTCAGACAACACTTATCATCAGGTCAGCAAACCGTGAGTTCAGCAGCCCCCACCTCCACCTCCTCCAGAACTGGACGTTATCCCTGCCTCTGAGCCAGAAGCTCTGGTTACAAGTCCAGGGCTTGAAGACCAAGGAAGGTGGGTTTATAACATGGCCAAACAGGCTGAGTATCAATTTGTAAATCTTTCCAGCACACATCAGCAGCGGCAGTATGGGTGGGAGAGATTCCCGCTCAGCCAGGTGTTGGATAGAAATCGAAGACATGACCATCATTGTCCACAGCTCCAGCCACGCATGGAAAAGTGTATGTTGCCACAGTGACTCAGCCTCTCTGAATGAACAGTGACAAGGTTATGACAGGTGAAAATAATGTAGTAAAGAAAAGCTGTTCTCATTGGCTGATGAGTGGTGACAGATTTGAGGTTTGGGATGGAGATACAGAGGGAATGTGAAGAACATAAGAACTAGGAGCAAGAGTAGGTCATCTGGCCCCTCGAGCCGGCTCCACCATTCAATAAGATCATGGCTGATCTTTTCGTGGACTCAGCTCCACTTACCCACCCGCTCACCATAACCCTTAATTCCTTTACTGTTCAAAAATTTATCCTTGCCTTAAAAACTTCACTGAGGGAGCCTCAACTGCTTCACTGGGCAGGGAATTCCACAGATTCACAACCCTTTGAGTGAAGAAGTTCTTCCTCAACTCAGTCCTAAATCTGCTCCCCCTTATTTTGAGGCCATGGTCCCTAGTTCTAGTTTCACCCTCCAGTGGAAACAACTTCCCTGCTTCTAACCTATCTGTTCCCTTCATAATCTTATGTTTCTATAAGATCTCCCCTCATTCTTCTGAATTCCAATGAGTATTAGTCCCTGTGGCCAAACAGGCCAAAAATGGTGTTTTGTAAAGCACTCTGGGACAATTGGGCAAGAAACTAAACCGACAAGCTGCAGTTTAAAGACGGAGACAAACAGGCTGCAACCCTGACGAGTGAATAAACAGGATATGGGTCATCTCCAGGATGAAAGGGACTTTATAGTCACACTGGGTTGTGTACCAGACATAAGGGCACCGTGAATCCTTATTTAGGAGGAAGGTATATGACTTTTGTGCCTCCAACACCTACAGACATGGCCGCTGGGGACACGCCCGCAGATCGGTGTGGGAGCACCTGATTGGACTCTTATCGATCAGGGCGATCAAGTCCTGATCAATTGATTGGCAATGACCAAAAAGGGGTGTGAAACCAAATGGGGTATAAAGGGTGTTGCACAACCAGGAATCTCTCTCTCTCTTTCTCTGACCCCACAAACAAGCTACAACAATGGTCAACATCGCCAGCAAGAGGAGAGCCACCACACCCGAGAAGGAAGGAAGAAAGACCACAGCCAGAATGCCAAACCAGACCAAAGGACCAGACTACACTGACGACTACCAAGACCAGCACAGAGATAAAGGCCAATATCTGCTTGGGTGCTTGCCAGTCACACAAAGTTTAGTCAAGGACTTGTATTGGATTTGAATTCGAGTATTTTCCTGTAAGATAACTTATTGTTGGTCAGGTGGATGATTATTGATTGTGTGTGTTTAAATAAATATTGGTTGTACTAACAACACGTCGACTCGTAGTTATTTGTCCACCGTATAAGGGTTAAAACAGACTGACAACACCCCAGTCTACTCAGTCTGTCCTCATAAGCTTCCCCTCTCAACTCCGGAATCAACCTAGTGAATCTCCTCTGCACCCCCTCCAGTGCCAGTATATCCTTTCTCAAGCAAGGAGACCAAAACTGTACACAGTACTCCAGGTGTGGCCTCACCAGCACCTTGTACAGTTGCGACATAACCTTGCTGTTTTTAAACTCCATCCCTCTAGCAATGAAGGACAAAATTCCATTTGCCTTCTTAATTACCTGCTATACCTACAAACCAACTCCTTGTGATTCTTGCACAACGTCCCTCTGCAATTTTTTACCATTTAGGTAATAGTCCATTTTGCTGTTATTCCTACCAAACTGGATGACCTCACATTTACCAACATTGTACCCCATCTGCCAGACCCTCACCCACTCACTTAGACAATCTATATCCCTTTGCAGACTTTCAGCATCCTCTGCACACTTTGCTCTGCTGCTCACCTTACTGCCATGTGCAAATTTTAACACATTACACTTGGTCCCCAACTCCAAATCATCTATGTAAATCGTAAACAATTGCACTCCCAACACTGATCCCTGAGGCACACCACTAGTCACTAATTGCCAAACAGAAAAGCACGACTTACCCCCACTCTTTGCTCTCTGTTAGTTAACCAATCCTCTATCCATGCTAATACATGACACGTAACATGATGCACCTTTATCTTATGCAGCAATCTTTGGTGCGGCACCTTGTCAAATGCCTTCTGCAAATCCAGATACACCACACCCACAGGTTCCCCATTGTCCATTGTGCAGGTAATGTTCTCAAAGAATTCCACCAAATTAGTCAAACATGACCTTCCCTTCATGAACCCATGCTGCATCTTCCCAATGGGACAATTTATATCCAGATTGTCGCTACTTCTTCCTTGATGATAGATTTAAGCATTTTCTCTGCTACAGAAGTTAAGCTAACTAGCCTATAGTTATCTGCCTTTTGTCTGTCTCCTTTTTTCAACAGTGACATCACATTTGCTGTTTTCCAATCTATGGGAACCACCCCAGAGTCCAGCGAATTTTGGTAAATTACCACTAGTGTATTTGCTATTTCCCCTGCCATCTCTTTTAGAACTGTCTAAGCGAGTGATAGTCAACTGCATCTGGCTGCCTGTGAGGGTGGTGGCAGCAGAGATGATCAAGGTGGAAGCTCAAGGGAAAGTTGCTGGGTTCTGGGGAGAGACCAGGGGAATGGGACTGACCTAGATTGATCTACAGTGAGCTAGCATGGACGCAATGGTCTGAATGTCCTCCTTCAAGTTGGGTGGAAGGATGAACTGTGACGAGGATGCAGAGATCCTTCAGAATGATCTGGACAGGTTGGGTGAGTGGGTAAATCAATGGCAGATGCAGTATAATTTGGATAAATGTGAGGTTATTCACTTTGGAAGCAAAAACAAGGCGGCAGATTACTACCTGAATGGCTGTAAATTGGGAGAGGGGAGTGTGCAGCAGGACCTGGGTGTCCTTGTGCACCAGTCACTGAAGGTAAGCGTGCAGGTACAGCAGGCGGTAAAGAAGGTAAATGGCATGTTGGCCTTCATTGTGAGAGGTTTCGAGTACAGGAGCAGGGATGTGTTATTGCAATTAAACAGGGTCTTGGTGAGGCCGCACCTAGAGTATTGTGTGCAGTTTTGGTCTCCTTTTCTGAGGAAGGATTTCTTACGCTTGAGGGAGCGAAGGTTTACCAGGCTGATTCCAGGGATGGTGGGACTGATGTATGAGGAGAGATTGATGAGGTTAGGATTGTTTTTGCTGGAGTTCAGACAAATGAGGGGGGATCTCATAGAGATTTATAAAATAGAATCATAGAATCCTACAGTACAGAAAGAGGCCATTCAGCTCATCGAGTCTGCACTGACCACAGTCCCATCCAGGCCTAACCTCCATATCCCTACATATTTTACCCACTAATCCCTCTAACCTACACATCCCAGGACACTAAGGGGTAATTTTAGCATGGTCAGTCGACCTAACCCACACATCTTTGGACTGTGGGAGGAAACCGGAGTATCCAGAGGAAACCCACGCAGACACAAGGAGAATGTACAAACTCCACACAGACAGTGACCCGAGCTGGAAATTGAACCCAGGTACCTGGAGCTCTGAAGCAGCAGTGCTAACCACTGTGCTCCTGTGCCACCCTAAATTCTAACAGGACTAGACAGGATAGTTGCTGCAAGGATACTCCTGATGGTGGGGATGTCCAGAACCAGGGGTCACAGTCTGAAGATATAGGGTAGACAATTTAGGACGGAGACGAGGAGACGTTTCTTCACCTAAAGAGTGGTGAGCCTGTGGAATTCATAACCACAGGAAGTAGTTGATGTCAAAACATTGAATGTATTCAAGAGGCGGCTGGATAGAGCACTTGGGGCAAATGGGATCAAAAGTTATGGGAGAAGCAGGATTAGGTTATTGAGTTGGACGATCAGCTAACTCGTGATGAATGGCAGAGCAGGCTCGAAGGGTTGAATAGCCTCCTCCTGCTCCTATCTTCTATGTTTCTATATTCCATAAATGACTCGATGACTGTCGTTCCCCTGGTTAATTATTTATCCCTCAACCAACAGCCAATAGCAAATTAAAAAGGTGGTTGCCAAGGACCTAAAGGTTTGAGTATAAAGGCCATAAGATATAGGAACAGAATTAGGCCTTTCGGCCCATCGAGTCTGCTCCACCATTCAATCATGGCTGATATGATTCTAATCCCCATTCTCCTGCCTTCTCCCTGTAACCATTGATCCTCTTATTGATCAAGAACCTAACTATCTCTGTCTTTACGACACTCAATGACCTGGCCTCTACATCCCTCTGTGGCAATGAATTACATAGATTTATCACACTCTGGCTGAAGAAATTCCTCCTCACCTCAGTTTTAAAGGAGTGTCCCTTCACTCTGAGACTGTGCCCTCGAGTTCTAGTCTCTCGCACTAGTGGAAACATTCTCCCCATGTCCACTCTATGTAGGCCTCTCAGTATTCTGTAAGTTTCAATTAGACCCTCCCTCATTCGTCTAAACTCCATTGGGTTTAGAAGACTCCTCAAACACCCTTCATATGACAAACCCTTCATTCCTGGGATCATTCTTGTAAACCTCCTCTGGACCCTGTGCAAGGCCAACATATCCTTCCTTAGATATGGGACCCAAAACTGCTCACAATACTCCAAATGGGGTCTGACCGGAGCCTTATACAGCCTCAGAAGTACATCCCTGCTCTTGTATTCTAGCCCTCTCGACAAGAATGCTAACATTGAATTTGCCTTCCTAACTGCCAACTGAACCTACATGTCAAACTTGAAAGAGTCTTGAACCAGGATTCCCAAATCCCTTTGTGCTTCAGATTTCCAAAGCCTTTGCCCATTTAAAAATAGTCTACGCTCTATTCTTCCTACCAAAGCCCATAACCTCACACTTTCCCGCATTATATTACATCTGCCATTTCTTTGCTCACTCTTTGCTCACTCTCCCAGCCTGTCCAAGTCATTCTGCAGCTTCCCTGCTTACTCAACACTACCTGCCCCACATCCACAAATTTAGCAACCATGCCCTCAGTTCAGTTGTGGTCCCAGCGCTGACCACTGGACACCAGTTGTCATCCTGAGAAGGACCCCCTTATCCCCACTGTCTGCCTTCTGTCTGTCAGCCAATCTTTTATCCATGTCAGTATCCTGCCTCTAACACCCATTGGCTCTGAGCTTATTTAGCAGCCTTCTGTAAGGCATCTTCTCAAAAGCTTTCTGGAAATCCAAATAAATTGCGTCTACTGGCTCTCCTTTGTCAAACTTCATTATTACCTCAAGGAATTCGAACAGATTTGTCAGACATGACCTCATACAGTCATAGAGGTTTACAGCATGGAAACAGGCCCTTCGGCCCAACTTGTCCATGCTGCCCTTTTTAATCACTAAGCCACTCCCAATTGTCTGCATTTATCCCTCTACATCCATCTTACCCATTTAACTGTCTAAATGCCTTTAAAAGACAAGATTGTACCCACCTCTACTATTACCACTGGCAGCTTGTTCCAGACACTCATCACCCTCTGTGTGAAAAAAATTGCCCCTCTGGACACTTTTGTATCTCTCCCCTCTCACCTTAAACCTATGCTCTCTAGTTTTAGACTCTCCTACCTTTGGGAAAAGATGTTGATTATCTAGGTGATCTATGCCCCTCGTTGTTTTATAGACCTTTATAGGATCAGCCCTAAGTCTCCTATGCTTCAGGGAAAAAATTCCCAGTCTATCCAGCCTCTCCTTATAACTCAAACCTTGTAGTATCCTAGTAAATCTTTTCTGCAATCATTCTAATTTAGTAATATTCTTTCTGTATTAGGGTGATCAGAACTGTGCACAGTATTCCAAGTATGGCCTTACCAATGACCTCCGTTTGACGAAGCCTTGCTGATTCAGCCCTATTTTACCATGCATTTCCAAAAACTTCCCAATTTCATCCTTAATAATGGACTCCAAGATCTTACCCATGACTGAGGTCAGGTTAACTGGCCTATAATTTCCCATCTCCTGCCCCATTCCCTTCTTAAACATTAGCCTTTTTCCAGTCCTCTGCAGCCTTCCCTGACTCCAGTGGTTTTTGAAAGATCACCATCAATGCCTCCACAATCTCCTCAACTTTAGAACCCTGGGGTGAATCCATCCGGTTCAGGTGACGTATCCTCCTTCAGACCTTTCAGCTTCCCTAGCACCTTCTCCTTAGTGATGGTCACTACACTTACCTCTCCCTTGAAGTTCTTCCATATTACTGGTGTCTTTCATTGTAAAGACTGCAAAGTACCTATTCCGTTCCTCTGCCATTTCTTTGTCCCCTATTATTACTTCTCCAGCCTCACTTTCCAGTGGTCTAATGTCCACTCTTGCCTCTCTCTTACCTTTTATATATGTCTAAAAAGAACTCTTGCAATCTATTTTTATATTACTATCTAGCGTACCCTCAAATTTCATCTTCTCCAACGAGTGTGTGACCATAAGATGAACTTTATGCACATCTGCAAGACATCCAGGTGCATGACCGCTTCATTGTCAGGAGCTCGGACATCCTGGAGGCATTCGAGAGGAGCCCAGGCTGCGGGGGTGGATCCTGGGTGATATGGGTTACCTGCTTCAGACGTGGCTGATGACGCCTATGCGGAGGTTTGTGTCTGAGGCGGAGACCCGCTATAATGAGGCCCATCTAGCCACCCGCATGATAGTGGAGAGGTGCATTGGGTTTCTCAAAATACAATTCCAGTGCCTGGACCACACAGGCGGGGCCCTTCACTACAGCCCAGTGACCTCCTCCCACATTGTGCAAGGCACACAATCTGGCTCTACAGAGAGGTGACATATTGGAGGAGGGGGAGGAGGAGGACGTGGAGGCTGACCAGCCGGGCATTGCTGGGAAGGATGACCAGCAGGAGGAGGAAGAGGAAGAAGAGAAAGACCATGCTGTGGAACACCACCCAAGTGCTGGAGGACTGGCAGCTCAAATGAGGCATGCGAGGGTGGCAAGGGAGGTCCTGATCACCAGGCGGTTCAGTCACTAGGGACTTGTGTCTGTGGGTTCCATCCCCCCATAAAATTCCTTCTATCTCCTGCAACATTGTCACACCAGAGTGGTGGGCCTGGGTACTCTGTGTTACTGAGTTTTTTGGCAGGCAGGAGGGTGATGATGACTCGCTAATGGCCTGGTGTAAACTAGTCCGCCTCCTACCTGAGCTCCGCATGCACGCTGGCACCTGGGCTCATGTCTGTGTAATGGGTAAGGGATCTGAAACCCCCAACAGGGCTCTGGGGCGGGTGGGGTGGGTAACGGGAGGGAATCGCTCGTGGAGTCTGGGGAACCCAGATTTTCTTCAGTGACAGCATTGAGGGGCCTCCCCAACTGACATCAACTTGAAGCATCCCTCCAGCGATTATCAATGGAAGAGGATTCCTATTCGAGACAAATCTGAGACAAATTAGTCATAGGTGGGTGGTGGAAAAACATTTTTTTGCAATAAAGGTGTTCAAATCAGACGTTTTAACAAAAATGCTTGTGAACACAAAATGTTAGGGTGCTTAAATATCTTTCTAACTATTGCAGCCCTTCACCAGTGCCATCTCAATGCAGCTACAACTTTCTAACCTTTCTCCCACCACATCTCAGTGACTCCCCAGAATGTACATCGGAGGTGGAGTGGGCCAACTCCCTACCTCGCCCTTGTGATGCACATGGCGGGCATCCTCTGGAAGCCCTGGACCTTGAGGGCTCTGGCCTGCTTCCGGGTGTCTGGGATGTTTCCACAACACCCTCTTCACCCTGCTGCCCCTGAGATGCCCCAGTGTCAGGAAGGGAGGGTGGAATCAGAAGGTGTAGCCATAGCCACAGTCTCCTGGCTGAAAGGCTGTGGCATAGGCTCAAGCCCTTCCTCCTCCCTTGGGGTTCCTGTGGGCCCCTGGAGCAGTGAGCTCCAGAATTAGGAGGGATTACTATTTAAAGGGTGAAAAGCTGCAGCATGCAACGGTGCAGAGGGACCTGGGAGTCCTTGTGCACGAATCGCAAAAACCCAGTCTGCAGGTGCAGCAGGTGATCAAGAAGGCGAATGGGATGCTGGCCTTTATAGCGAGGGGGATAGAATATAAAAGTAGGGAGGTCTTGCTGCAACTGTACAGGGTACTGGTGAGGCCGCAGCTGGAGTATTGTGTGCAGTTTTGGTCCCCTCTCCTTGGAGGGAGTGCAGAGGAGGTTCACTCGGCTGATACCGGAGATGAGGGGGTTGGACTATGAAGAGAGACTAAATAGACTGGGTCTGTACTCACTGGAGTTTAGAAGGATGAGGGGGGATCTTATAGAGACATATAAGATAATGAAGGGGATGGATAGGGTAGAAGTAGAGAGATTCTTCCTGCTTAGAAAGGACAGCAGGACTAGAGGACACAGCCTCAAAATAAGGTGGGGGGGTGCAGTTTAGATCGGAGTTGAGGAGGAACTTCTTCACTCAAAGGGTGGTGAATCTCTGGAATTCTCTGCCCGTTGAAGTGGTGGAGGCTGCCTCGCTGAATATATTTAAGTCACGGGTAGATAGGTTTCTGATAGACAAGGGAATTAAGGGTTATGGGGAGAAAGTGGGAAAGTGGAACTGATCCACTTCAGATCAGCCACGATCTTATTGAATGGCGGAGCAGGCTCGAAGGGCTAGATGGCCTACTCCTGCTCCTATTTCTTATGTTCTTAATGTTCTTATGTTCAGAAGCTCCAGCGTCACCTGGCACTGCCAGTCCTGGAGAACCACCTACGTTCCACCCATTGTGGTCGAGCCCTCTGATGGCCACTTGGGTCAGGGGTCACCTCTTAATGGCCTCAGCAAATGCCCTGTGAGACTGGGCCACACTCTGCAACCCCACAGCCAATAGCCTATTAAAGAAAGATTACTGACCTCTCTGCCAATGTAAGTAGCCCTTGCCATCCACTCTACCCAGGCTCCTCACAATCTTCTACATCTCAAATAAATCTCCCGTCAGCCTCCTTTGTTCCAAGGAGAACCCCTGTCTCTCCAATCTTTCCTGATAGCTGTAATATTCCAGTCCTCTCCTCTGAACCCTGTCTAATATAAATGTATCCTTTCTGTTCATAGCGGACCAGAATTGCTCACACAACTCATGTTGGCCTGACTAATGTTTTATATTGTTCCAGCATAACCTTCCTGCTCATATATTCTACATCTTGGCTAATAAATGAGAGGATTCCACTTGCCTTCTTAACCTTGTCCTGCCACCTTCAGGAATCTGTGGATATTCACTCCAAGGCCTCTCACTTCCTCTACATGTCTCAGTAAGAAGTCTCCCAACACCAGGTTAAAGTCCAACAGGTTTATTTGGTAGCACGAGCTTTTGGAACACTGCCCCATCTACACCTCTCTGTGTACTCCCATTTATTGTGTAATTCTTTTCCTTGTGTGACCTCCCCAAATACCTCACCTCATATTTCCCTGGATGGAATTCTGTTTGCCACTTTCCTGCCCACCTGAGAATTCCACTGACATCTTCCTGCGGTCCACAACAATCATCTGATCAACCTTGTGGCCAATTACTGTGTCATCTCAAACCTCTCGATCATTCTTCCTACGTTTTATATCCAGACTATTAATATATCAGCATTGAGCCCTGAACCCAGTCAAGAAAGACCCATTAAGAATTAGTCTTTGTTTCCTGTCACTGAGCCAACTTTATATCCAGCTTGTTATGTTCCCCTCAATCCAATGGGTTTTTTTTTTAACAAGTCAAAAGCTTTGTTAAAATCCATATAGATCACATCACTTGCATTGCCCTCATCAATTCTCCTAGTAACTTGCTCAAAACATTCACTCAAGTTAGTCAAGCACATTCTTCTGTTTTTTTATATATGTGGGTATGGCTGGCTAGACCAGGATTGATTTCCCATCTCCTCTGTCTTGTCTCAAACCATTTGTTCTTTCTGTTCTCACCTTTGGAAATGTCATGCTGTCTCTGTCAGTCTCATTCCACAGCACTGCTGTCCCACAATCTCCATTTATCAGAGTCCCAATCACCCATTCCCCCCAGATCCACTCATCCATTCACAATGCTGCAAATCATACAGGCATGCACACCACAGCACACACACTGCATGCATACACACTCAGAGCACACACACTGCGTGCATACACACTCAGAGCACACACACTGCGTGCATACACACTCCGCACGCACACACTGCATGCATACACACTCAGAGCACACACACTGCGTGCATACACACTCAGAGCACACACACTGCGTGCATACACACTCAGAGCACACACACTGCGTGCATACACACTCAGAGCACACACACTGCGTGCATACACACTCAGAGCACACACACTGCGTGCATACACACTCCGCACGCACACACTGCATGCATACACACTCAGAGCACACACACCGCATGCATTCACACTCCGCACGCACACACTGCATGCATACACACTCAGAGCACACACGCTGCATGCATACACACTCTGCGCACACACACTGCATGCATACACACTCTGTGCGCACACACTGCATGCATACACACTCAGAGCACACATGCTGCATGCATACACACTCCGCGCGCACACACTGCATGCATACACACTCCACGCACACACACTGCATGCATACACACTCCGCGCACACACACTGCATGCATACACACTCCGCGCACACACACTGCATGCATACACACTCCGTGCACACACACTGCATGCATACACACTCCGCGCACACACACTGCATGCATACACACTCCGTGCACACACACTGCATGCATACACACTCCGTGCACACACACTGCATGCATACACACTCCGTGCACACACACTGCATGCATACACACTCCGTGCACACACACTGCATGCATACACATCCCACATGCACATCTCACACGCACACTCCGTTCACACACACCGCACGCATGCACACCTCATCCATGCACATCTCACATGCAGCCACACATATACCACAACACGTTCCACACGCATGCATACCCCACACATGCACACCCCACACACACACCTGACACGCATTGTCTCCACATACACACACCTAACTCGCAAACTGCAACACACACCACACGCAAGCACACCCCACACATGCATACCTCACATGAAATCCACCCCCCACACACACACACCGCAACACACTGCGCACACACCACACAAACACCGCATGCACGCATATCCTGCATGTGCACACTCCGCACATGCACAGAGCAACACACACACAGACACACACATGCACTCTCTCGTACACACAAACACACACACATGGAAAAGCAACCACCATTTCGACTGCGTGTTTTTATTTGGACATTTATAATAGAAATAGATATTTAATCAGTCAGACCAAAGTTTCAGAGAGGCGATAAAAATATATAAACCTGACAGTGTAGAAACCGAGCGACAATGAAGAAGTTGAGGTGACAGACACTGGGAACAGTTAGAGACCAAATCTCACCCCCTCTGGAACCTGGAATTCAAACTAGACTTTGGCACAAATAATGGTGATCTGCCAGAGAATGGTATCACAGGGAAGAAGGCCATTTGACCCATTGTACCTGTGCCAGCTTTTTGAACAGATTATCCAATCAGATCCACTCTCTGGCTCTTTCCTCCTCATCCTGCAGATTTTTCTTTTCAAAGATTTATCCAATTCACTTTTGAAACTTAATCTGCTTCCACCACCCTTTCAGGCAGTGTGTTCTAGCTCACACCAACTGCTCATCTCCTTTATCACCTTCAATCTGTACTGTCTACTTAACAAACCTCCTGCTACTGGATACAGTTCCCACTCATTACACCATCTAAATCCCTCACAATTTGGAATGCCTTAATTAAATCTCCTTCTTAATCTTCTCTGTGCTATGGAGAATAATCCAGTCTCTCCACGCTAACTCACCTGTGGTATCATTCCAGTAATTCCCCTTTCCTGTCTGAATCTCTTAAAGTAGATTCAGTCACATAGGAGCAGGAGAAGTTATTCAGTCCCTCAAACCTGTCAAACAGGCACAGGACGAGGCCATTCAGCCTCCTGAACCCGTTCATCCATTCAATTAGAATGAAGACATTATATTTGACTTGAAACATTAATTATGTTTGTTTCCACAGATGTTGTCAAATACTTCCTGCACTTGTTTTTGTTTTAAAAATCTATCCCTATTAGTTTTGGAGAGTTGACTGTCTGAATGCACAGCCTTGTGGAGGAGCCAGTTCCAAATTTCCTCCAACCTTTGGGTGAAAATATGTGCCTCATTTTGCACATATTAACTTGGCTATTTGGCACATATTAACATACTAACTTGGCTTTAATTTAAGACTGTAAATGAAATGCAACGATTCTCCAATCTGCCCGATGTGTAAATCAAACCTATCATTGACTCAGTTAAAATATTCAATAACATGTATGTACATGTGTAAGGCACAGTTGGTATTAGGGTCCATATCTTAGTGTGAAATGGTGTGTATCAAAGGTATTGTAATTGCTCACGAGTGTGAAGTCAGTGCAAATTCCAGATTTGAATCTGAGACCTTGCTCTGAGGGAGGTTACCATCAGAGGAAGTGACCATTTGGATACCCTCACTATTTCCCAGCATTCCTTATGGTTTTGTGTTACAGTTTCCATTGCATTGAGCCATGCCCCTAAACCAATGAGAATCTCCCATCGTTAATAGGTCCAGCCAAGGAGGGAAGAAGATCTGTACGTGCGACGCTCCCGCTCTGGTTAACGGTACGGCATTAGTGACTGACAGAATTTCCTCTCTTGTGCTGTGTTGTTGTCAGTTGCCAGGGTTATCAGTGGCCTTCTCGCATGGCCCAATCACACCAGCCAACTTGGCACTCATTGGCTTTGACCTCTTTGTTGTTATAAACTCTGTGTAACGGCGTTCCCTGGAGTGTGTCCACATAGAAATGAACTCTTTTCACAACATGTGAGGTTCTCTGGCTAAGGCACTGGCTTTATCCTGGTGTATGATACCAGACACCATCTAACACGCTGATGAAAATCCACTGAACATGGCTGATTGGTTGAATAAAAGAGCAGTGCAGACTGAGGAATAGGTGATGAAGGGAGCCTCCTCCAGACTGAGCCTTCACTATCTCCTGTGTCACAGCCAGGGTGCTGGGCTCTCATTTGTGATGCATGTCCTCCATGGTCACTCGTCCCCAGCTACCCAGGATGAAGGTTTCGATGTCACACTCGTTCTCACCCCGAGCTATCTTGAAGTAACCATTCTCACCCCAGCCCCTTCCCCAGGAGTTAGCAGCGATCTGGAAGAGGGAGAAAGAGAAAGAGATTAGGGGAGAGGGAAAACACTGCAACATGTAGCTCCGACTCTCTCAGCAACACCCCAACCCCACCCACCCTACAACATGTTCTTTCCTCCCTCATGTTAGGGGAGGTCCAAGGGAGGTCAGCTGTTTGGTCCGTTCAGGTTTTTATTGGGCGAGGGATCTACAAGTGGCTTTGGATATCCTGGGTCTGAAGGAAATCCTGGGGCAGTTTCCCAGTCAGCCAATCTCAACTGGGCCCTGTATCCATGTGGACACCAAGCAGAAACAAAACTAACAAACTGTCCCAGAATTAAAAGGATATTAAAAATGATTTCATGGGATTTGGGCATCACTAGTTAAGCCAGCATTAGCTGCCCATTCCTAACTGTCCTTGAGAAGACAGTGGTTGGCCATTTTCTTGAACCTCTGTAGTCCATGTGGGTGTAGGTACACTCACAGTGCAGTTAGGGAGGGAGTTTCAGGATTTTGACCCAGCAACAGTGAAAGAACGGTGATATATTTCCAAGTCAGGACGGTGTGGGGCTTGGAGGGGAACTTGCAGGTGGTGTTGTTCCCATATATCTGCTGCCCTTGTCCTTCTGTGTTGTGGCGATCACAGCTTTGAAAGGTTCTGTTGAAGGAGCTTTGATGAGTTCCTGCAGTGCATCTTGTAGACACTGCTGCTACTGAGCACATGTGGTGGAGGGAGTGGATGTTGGTAGAAGTGGTGTCAGTCAAATGGGCTGCTTTTTCCTGGATGGTGTTGACCTTCTTGAGTATTGTTGGAACTGCACTCACCCAGGCAAGTGGAGAGTATTTCAGCACCAGTCCAAGTGGACAGATTTTTGAGAGTCAGTGGATATGGTGGTACAGTGGTACAAAGAACAAAGAACAACACAGCACAGGAAACAGGTCCTTCGGCCCGACAAGCCGAGCCGCCATTTTAACATTCAGTGAGTGCCCTCTTCTACCTCTGACCTTTGTCTACGCCTATTGGACTCCACAATAAAGGTGTGCAAATTTAGAGAGTTCTAACCAGATTGAGGGACGCCTAATGTCGGGACAATTTGTTAACACCAATAATGGTAATGTCATTTGATTAGTAATCCAGAGACCCAGGGCATGATCTGGGGAACAGAATTCAAATCCCATCATGGCAGATGGTGAAACTTGAATTGAATAAAATCTGGAATTAAAATCTGGACCATACAATCCCCTCTGGTTCACTAACATCCTTTAGGGAAGGAAATCTGCTGTCCTTACCTGGTCTAGCTTACATGTGACTCCAGAGCCACAGTGACGTGATTGTCTCTTTAACTGCCATCTATTTCAGAAGGCATTTTTGTGATGTCCAAATCCCATGAAACAAATAGTGGGGGATTCAGTGATGGTCATCTCATTGAATATCAAGGGGCAATGGTTTGATCCTCTCTTGTTGGAGATAGCCATTGCCTAGCACTTAGAAACATAGAAACTAGAAGCAGGCAAGGCCATTTGGCCCTTTGAGCCTGCTCCGCCATTCATTTTGATCATGGCTGATCATCAAGTTCAATATCTTGATGCCGCTGCCACCCCCCCCCCCCCCCCCGCAATATCCCTTCATCCTTTAGCCCCAAGAGCTATATCTAATTTATTCTTAAAATCACACCACATTTTGACTTTAATTACATTCTGGGGTAGTGAATTCCACACATTCACCACCCTCTGGGTGAAGAACTTCCTCCTCACTCAGTTCTACCCCTTATCTTCAAACTATGACTCTGGACACCCCATCTTCAGGAATATTCTTTCTGAATCTACCTTGTCGTTGGGTAGATTTTGTCTCACTGAAGTGACAGAGGTTGAGGAGGTGAACCTGATAGAAGTCTACAAGATTATGAGAGGCATGGACAGAGTGGACAGTCAGAAGCTTTTTCCCCGGGTGGAAGAGTCAGTTACTCGGGAGCATAGGTTTAAGGTGCGAGGGGTAAGGTTTAAAGGAGATGTACGAGGCAGATTTTTTTATACAGAGGGTGGTGGGTGTCTGGAACTCGTTGCGGGGGGAGGTAGTGGAAATGGATACGGTAGTGAATTTTAAGGGGCATCTTGAAAAATACATGAATAGGATGGGAATGGAGGGATACGGTCTCTGGAAGGGTAGGGGGTTTTAGTTCAGTCGGGCAGCATGGTCGGTGCAGGCTCGGAGGGCTGAAGAGCCTGTTCCTGTGCTGTAATTTTCTTTGTTTTTTTTGTTCTTTAGTGCACAAGGACACAGGGTCTCGCTGGGTATCATGTCTCTCAATTTACACCCATTCCAGTAATAATGTCTTCCTATTATTGCTACCAAAGTGGATAACCTCACATTTATTGACATTATACTGCATCTGCCACTCAGCTGCCCACACACTCACCCTGTCCAAGTCACACTGAAACATCTCTGCATCCTCCTCACAGCTCACCCTCCCACCCAACTTTGTATCATCTGCAGATTTGGAAAAAGTACATTCAGTTCCCTCTTCCAAATCATTAATATATAATGTGAATAGTGGGGTCCCAGCACAGATCCCTGCAGAACCCCACTGACTGACTGCCAATCAGAAAAGAACCATTTATGGCAATGATTTGCTTCTGGTCTGCTAACCAGCTTTCTATCTCCAGACACTACTTGCAATCCTATGTGCTTTAACTTGCATCGTAGTCTATTATGTGAGACATGGAGTTGTGTTTGTATTAAGCAGATCATCTTTGACTAATCTGATTAGTTGTAGGGAAATTTGCTGAAGGGAATATAGTAGATGTTATTTATTTAGAATTTAAGAAGATATCAATCAGAGGCTGCTTAACCAAATTGCAACACATCGAACAGGACGGTCAGTGTCCAATTGGATAAAAGTTTGTTTGAAGGTCTGACAGCTGTGAGCCATGGGAAAGGGTCATTTTTCAGAACGGGGCAGGGTAAACAGTGATGTTCACCAATGGTCAGGGCTGGCATCATTGCTTGTTTAGAATCTAACTGACTTGGATAATGGAATACAGAGTAAAACTTCTAAATTTGCTAATGATACCAAACGTGGAGGAGTATCTAACAGTGAGGATGATAGCAATGGATTGTAACAGGAATAGACAGATAGGATCAGATAGAATTGAACACAGGAGTTTGAGGTGACGTATTTTTACTCAAAGGGTGGAGAGAGGCAATGTAGACCTAGTCACAGTTCTAAAGAGTGTGCGGACTAATATATATATATATATATATACATATAAATGTATGTTGAGTTTTGGGTTGTGGACTGCCCCTTTAGAATGTGGGTCAGATGACCCCTGGGGAATTAGTTTTTCCCAGTGTGGGATCTGGTTGTGCAGTCTTAGGTCAGAGTGTGGAACAGTGCACACCAACAATAAAGAGCTCCCAATGTTCAAGTTATCAAGCCTACCCCATGGTTCTTTGTGCACCCTTAGTCCATAGGGGCATACACAATAAGGCAATGTATTTGCATCATATACAATAAGGCAATGTATTTGCATCATATACAATAAGGCAATGTATTTGCATCATATACAATAAGGCAATGTATTTGCATCATATACAATAAGGCAATGTATTTGCATCAATCTTTGAAGGGGGCACAACATCACAACATATTGAGAGAGGCTCAGCAGAGCAAAGCAGATGTTGGGCTTCATAAACAGGAGTTTACAAACACAGGGAGGTTATACTGAACGTTCAATAAGCTCTGCTTAGGTCACAGCAAAAGCATTGGTTCGATTCTGGTCACCACTTTGGAAAGGATGTGATGGTCTTTGAGAGGATCTGCAGAATAGTTCCCAGGATGAGGGAGTGTTTGATGGGGACAGTGTAGAGGGAGCTTTACTCTGTATCTAACCCCGTGCTGTACCTGTCCTGGGGGTGTTTGATGGGGGGACAGTGTAGAGGGAGCTTTACTCTGTATCTAACCCCGTGCTGTACCTGTCCTGGGAGTGTTTGATGGGGGACAGTGTAGAGGGAGCTTTACTCTGTATCTAACCCCGTGCTGTACCTGTCCTGGGAGTGTTTGATAGGGACAGTGTAGAGGGAGCTTTACTCTGTATCTAACCCCGTGCTGTACCTGTCCTGGGAGTGTTTGATGGGGGGACAGTGTAGAGGGAGCTTTACTCTGTATCTAACCCCGTGCTGTACCTGTCCTGGGAGTGTTTGATGGGGGGACAGTGTAGAGGGAGCTTTACTCTGTATCTAACCCCGTGCTGTACCTGTCCTGGGAGTGTTTGATGGGGGGACAGTGTAGAGGGAGCTTTACTCTGTATCTAACCCCGTGCTGTACCTGTCCTGGGAGTGTTTGATGGGGGGACAGTGTAGAGGGAGCTTTACTCTGTATCTAACCCCGTGCTGTACCTGTCCTGGGAGTGTTTGATGGGGGACAGTGTAGAGGGAGCTTTACTCTGTATCAAACCCCGTGCTGTACCTGTCCTGGGAGTGTTTGATGGGCGGACAGTGTAGAGG
The DNA here is from genome assembly GCF_965287045.1 of Carcharhinus amblyrhynchos. NCBI lineage: Eukaryota > Metazoa > Chordata > Chondrichthyes > Carcharhiniformes > Carcharhinidae > Carcharhinus > Carcharhinus amblyrhynchos. The sequence continues at coordinate 1,001,563 of NC_137347.1, forward strand.
GAGCTTTACTCTGTATCTAACCCCGTGCTGTACCTGTCCTGGGAGTGTTTGATGGGCGGACAGTGTAGAGGGAGCTTTACTCTGTATCTAACCCTGTGCTGTACCTGTCCTGGGAGTGTTTGATGGGCGGACAGTGTAGAGGGAGCTTTACTCTGTATCTAACCCTGTGCTGTACCTGTCCTGGGAGTGTTTGATGGGGGACAGTGTAGAGGGAGCTTTACTCTGTATCTAACCCCGTGCTGTACCTGTCCTGGGAGTGTTTGATGGGCGGACAGTGTAGAGGGAGCTTTACTCTGTATCTAACCCTGTGCTGTACCTGTCCTGGGAGTGTTTGATGGAGGGACAGTGTAGAGGGAGCTTTACTCTGTATCTAACCCCGTGCTGTACCTGTCCTGGGAGTGTTTGATGGAGGGACAGTGTAGAGGGAGCTTTACTCTGTATCTAACCCCGTGCTGTACCTGTCCTGGGAGTGTTTGATGGAGGGACAGTGTAGAGGGAGCTTTACTCTGTATCTAACCCCGTGCTGTACCTGTCCTGGGAGTGTTTGATGGAGGGACAGTGTAGAGGGAGCTTTACTCTGTATCTAACCCCGTGCTGTACCTGTCCTGGGAGTGTTTGATGGGGAGAGTGTAGAGGGAGCTTTACTCTGTATCTAACCCCGTGCTGTACCTGTCCTGGGGGAGTTTGATGGAGGGACAGTGTAGAGGGAGCTTTACTCTGTATCTAACCCCGTACTGTACCTGTTCTGGGAGTGTTTGATGGGGGACAGTGTAGAGGGAGCTTTACTCTGTATCTAACCCCGTGCTGTACCTGTCCTGGGAGTGTTTGATGGGGACAGTGTAGAGGGAGCTTTACTCTGTATCTAACCCCGTGCTGTACCTGTCCTGGGAGTGTTTGATGGGGGATAGTGTAGAGGGAGCTTTACTCTGTATCTAACCCCGTGCTGTACCTGTCCTGGGAGTGTTTGATGGGGGACAGTGTAGAGGGAGCTTTACTCTGTATCTAACCCCGTGCTGTACCTGTCCTGGGAGTGTTTGATGGGGGACAGTGTAGAGGGGGCTTTACTCTGTATCTAACCCCGTGCTGTACCTGTCCTGGGAGTGTTTGATGGGGGACAGTGTAGAGGGAGCTTTACTCTGTATCTAACCCCGTGCTGTACCTGTCCTGGGAGTGTTTGATGGGGACAGTGTAGAGGGAGCTTTACTCTGTATCTAACCCCGTGCTGTACCTGTCCTGGGAGTGTTTGATGGGGACAGTGTAGAGGGAGCTTTACTCTGTATCTAACCCCATGCTGTACCTGTCCTGGGAGTGTTTGATGGGGACAGTGTAGAGGGAGCTTTACTCTGTATCTAACCCCGTGCTGTACCTGTCCTGGGAGTGTTTGATGGGGGACAGTGTAGAGGGAGCTTTACTCTGTATCTAACCCTGTGCTGTACCTGTCCTGGGAGTGTTTGATGGGGGGACAGTGTAGAGGGAGCTTTACTCTGTATCTAACCCCGTGCTGTACCTGTCCTGGGAGTGTTTGATAGGGACAGTGTAGAGGGAGCTTTACTCTGTATCTAACCCCGTGCTGTACCTGTCCTGGGAGTGTTTGATGGGGGACAGTGTAGAGGGAGCTTTACTCTGTATCTAACCCCGTGCTGTACCTGTCCTGGGAGTGTTTGATGGGGACAGTGTAGAGGGAGCTTTACTCTGTATCTAACCTCATGCTGTACCTGTCCTGGGAGTGTTTGATGGGGGAGCAGTGTAGAGGGAGCTTTACTCTGTATCTGACCCTGTGCTGTACCTGTCCTGGGAGTGTTTGATGGGGTCAGTGTAGAGGGAGCTTTACTCTGTATCTGACCCCGTGCTGTACCTGTCCTGGGAGTGTTTGATGGGGTCAGTGTAGAGGGAGCTTTACTCTGTATCTAACCCCGTGCTGTACCTGTCCTTGGAGTGTTTGATGGAGGACAGTGTAGAGGGAGCTTTACTCTGTATCTGACCCCGTGCTGTACCTGTCCTGGGAGTGTTTGATGGGGTCAGTGTAGAGGGAGCTTTACTCTGTATCTAACCCCGTGCTGTACCTGTCCTGGGAGTGTTTGATGGGGGGACAGTGTAGAGGGAGCTTTACTCTGTATCTAACGCCGTGCTGTACCTGTCCTGGGAGTGTTTGATGGGGACAGTGTAGAGGGAGCTTTACTCTGTATCTAACCCCATGCCGTACCTGTCCTGGGAGTGTTTGATGGGGACAGTGTAGACGGAGCTTTACTCTGTATCTAACCCCGTGCTGTACCTGTCCTGGGAGTGTTTGATGGGGGACAGTGTAGAGGGTGTGTGTGTATGTTACAGTGTGTGTGTATGTGGGCATGGTACAGTGTCAGTGGTTTATAGAAGGGGTACGTGTGTGTACATACCCAGTATTTGCGAATCCGTCCGTCATATCCTTGCTCTTCACCCCACCTACAAACAACAAAACACAAAGAGTCCGTGTTTTAATTGCTGAATTATTAGTCAGAAACAATATTCCTTTCAAACATTCACTGCCTGTGGAACAGTCCAGAAAATCTGAAAGGCAGCACCTGTATGGTGGACTCCGCTTAAGCTTCCCTTGTTTGGTGGGAGTCTGGGGAACCCATTCACAGACTGAGTGAGTTACTCCCCATCAGACTGTGAACACAGCTTTGGAAAGGCAACACCAACCAGCTGGGGGAGTGGGGGGGACAACGTTTGTGTGTGTGTGGGTGTGTGTCCCATACCCAGGTAATTCACAGCACCCTGCTTGCTACCAATCTGTTTGAGGCTCCTTAGTTATCTTACTCACCAGGCCTCAGCCACAGTATCCATGGCTGGCAGGTGAAACCACAGGCCCCACTGGATGCCCAGAGGTTGGGGATATGAGGGAAAGGGGATGGGTGTCAGATTATTGCACTGGTTTGGGAAGGTGAGGGAGAGTTTGGCAGCAGGGACACAGATTCCAGCCATGGCAGCAAAGCCCCAGACGTTTCCAGCGTGATCCACTGACGAAAGGTTGAGACTAATCCCTGAGTGTCTCCTCTCCTCACTCAGCAGGGTTCACTCAGTCAGCTGGTCAAACACCAGTGGCCAAACCACAAACCTGCCAGAGTCAGGCAGGCTGACTGACCATCTATACAAGTGCCTGATGAAGATGGTGTTGGACGGTAGAGTTTTGCACAGCCATCTGAGACAATGGCTATCTGAGTTTATTTGGTGTCTCGCACAACCAAAAAATATTGTAAAGACTTTCGAGTAAATAAAGCAAAAACAGCAATTTAATAATGACCTGTTTTCATAATAGTGACTGCCTGAGGGTTAAATATCAAAATGTGGAGATGCCGGCACTGGACTGGGGTAAATGCTGTAAGAAGTCTCACAACACCAGGTTAAAATCCAACAGGTTTATTTGGTAGCAAAAGCCACTAGTTTTCGGAACGCTGCTCCTTCAACAGGTAAGTGGGAGTTTTGTTCACAAACAGGGCATATAAAGACACAAACTCAATTTCCAAAATAATGCGAGTCTTTACAGGTAATCAAGTCTTAAAGGTACAGACAATGTGAGTGGAGAGAGGGTTAAGCACAGGTTAAAGAGATGTGTATTGTCTCCAGACAGTACAGTAAGTGAGATGTTGCAAACCCAGGCAAGTCGTGGGGGTTACAGATAGTGTGACATGAACCCACGATCCCGGGTGAGACTGTCCTCGTGTGTGCGGAACTTGGGTATCAGTCTCTGCTCAGCGACTCTGCACTGTTGTGTGTCGTGAAGCCACTTGGAGAACGCTTACCTGAAGATCAGAGGCCAAGAGCCCGTGACCGCTGAAGTGTTCTCCAGAGGAAGAGAATACTCTTGCCTGGTGATTGTTGAGTGATGTTCATTCATCCATTGTCATAGCGTCTGCATGGTCTCCCCAATGTACCATGCCTCGGGACATCCTTTCCTGCAGCGTATCAGGTAGACAACGTTGGCCAAGTGCAAGAGTATGTACCGTGTACCTGGTGGATGGTGTTCTCACGTGAGATGATGGCATCCGTGTTGATGATCCGGCATGTCTTGCAGAGGTTGCTGTGGCAGGGTTGTGTGGTGTTGTGGTCACTGTTCCCCTGAAGGCTGGGTAGTTTGCTGCGGACAATGGTCTGTTTGAGGTTGTGTGGTTGTTTGAAGGCAAAAAGTGGGGGTATGGGGATGGCCCTGGTGAGATGTTCATCTTCATCAGTGACATGTTGAAAACTCCAGAGAAGATGTCGTAGCTTCTCCGCTGTGGGGAAGTACTGGACGACGAAGGGTACTCTGTCCACCGTATCCCATGTTTGTCTTCTGAGGAGATCGGTGCGGTTTTTCGCTGTGGCGTGTCGGAACTGTCGATCGTTGAGTCAGTGCCATATCCTGTTCTTATGAGGGCATCTTTCAGGGTCTGGAGGTGTCTGTAGTGATCCTCCTCATCTGAGCAAATCCTGTGTATACGGTGAGCTTGTCCATAGGGGATGGCTTCTTTAACATGTTTAGGGTGGAAGCTGGAGAAGTGGAGCATCGTGAGGTTATCTGTGGGCTTGCGGTACAGTGAGGTGCGGAGGTGACCGTCCTTAATGGAGATGCGTGTGTCCAAGTATGCAACCGATTCCGGAGAATAGTCCATGGTGAGTCTGATGGTGGGGTGGAACTTGTTGACGTCATCATATAGTTGTTTCAGTGATTGTTCACCATGAGGCCAAAGGAAGAAAATGTCATCGATGTATCTGGTGTGTAGCATTGGTTGGGGGTCCTGTGCGGTGAAGAGGCCTTGTTCGAACGTCTGCACGAAGATGTTGGCATATTGAGGTGCAGATTTGGTGCCCATGGCTGTTCCGTGTGTCTGGATGAAAAACTGGTTGTTGAAGGTGAAGACATTGTGGTCCAGGATAAAGCAGATGAGTTGTAGAATTGCATCTAGAGATTGGCAGTTGTTGGCATTGAGTACTGAGGCAGTCGCAGCAATGCCATCATTGTGGGGGATGTTGGTGTAGAGCGCCGAGACATCCATTGTGACCAGGAGTGTCCCTGGTTCAACTGCTCCGTGTGTGCTGAGTTTCAGTAGGAAGTCCGTAATGTCACGACAAAAGCTGGGGGTTTCTTTGTACAATGGGTTTCAGGATGCCCTCGACGTAGCCGGAGAGGTTCTCACACAGAGTTCCATTGCCCGATACGATGGGATGGCCAGGTGTGTTTGCCTTGTGTATCTTTGGGAGGCAGTAGAGATCTCCAATGCGGGGAGTCCGTGGAATGAGAGCACGGAGGGTGCTCTGAAGGTCCGGATCAAAGGTCTTGATCAGTCTGTTGAGTTGATGGGTGTGTTCTTTGGTCAGATCTGTGGGTAACTGTCTGCAGTGTTCCTCATTGTTTAGTTGTCGGTACACTTCTTTACAGTAATCCGTTCTGTTCAGTATGACGATGGCCCCTCCTTTGCTGGTTTGATGACAATGTTGCAGTTGGTCTTGAGAGCATGGGTGGCGTTGCGTTGGGCTTGGGTGATGTTCGAGGCTGTGTTGTGAGCGCGGCTGATGAATCTAGTGTTGACGCACCTCCTGACACTTGGGCAGACAAGTCCAGTCAAGGGCAGTGGCCTTCCGGAGGAGTCCAATTTGACTCTTTCCTCTTCGGTTGCTGCACTGCGGATCTCTCTGTCGGTTGTTCTGGTTCATCGGCTGTCTCATTGTGTTCGCTGCTGGCCTCTCGGGGTTTGTGGAAGAACTCCCGCAGCCTCATTCGCCTGATGAATTCCTCTGTGTCCGCTGCGAGACTGATGGGGTCCATTTTGGTGTTGGGGCAGAAATTGAGCCCTCGGCTGAGAACTTCGATTTCATCTGGTTGAAGCGTGTAGTCCGACAAGTTGACAATGACTTAGTTGCTGCTGGTGGTGATGCCGAGTTTCTCAAGCTTCCTGTTCTTGGTGTGCATGTAGATGGTGTAGTTCCGTTGTCTCATCTGCTTAGCAGAGTTTCGCAGCTGGTCTGAGTCCTGAGCACAAATTGAGAATATAAACTCTACTTTGGTTTACAGGACGCGGTGTTTGCTGGCGAGCTGGTGTATGAGATGGTTGAGGAATGTGAGAGATGCGACGGCAAAGTATCCCCATCTCCCGGAGCGGAGAAGCTACGACATCTTCTCCGCAGCCTTCAACTTATCATTGATGAAGACGAACATCTCGCCAGGGCCATCCCCACACCCCCACTTCTCGCCTTCAGACAACCGCACAACCTCAAACAGACCATTGTCCGCAGCAAACTCCCCAGCCTTCAGGGGAACAGTGACCACACAACCCTGCCACAGCAACCTCTGCAGGACGTGCCGGATCATTGACACGGATGCCATCATTTCACGTGTGAACACCATCCACCAGGTACACGGTACATACTCTTGTAACTCGGCCAGCATTGTCTGCCTGATACGCTTCAGGAAAGGATGTCCCGAAGCATGGTACACTGGGGAGACCATGCAGACACTATAACAACAGATGAATGAACATCACTTAAGAACATAAGAACATAAGAAATAGGAGCAGGAGTAGGCCATCTAGCCCTTCGAGCCTGCCCCGCCATTCAATAAGATCATGGCTGATCTGTTGTGGCTCAGTTCCACTTTCCCGCCCTCTCCCCATAACCCTTAATCCCCTCTCTTATCAAGAACCCATCAACCCGCTTCTTAAAAATATTTAGCGAGGCAGCCTCCACCACTTCAACGGGCAGAGAATTCCAGAGATTCACCACCCTTTGAGTGAAGAAGTTCCTCCTCAACTCCGTTCTAAACCGCCTCCCCTTTATCTTGAGGCTGTGCCCCCTAGTCCTACTGTCTTTTTTGAGCGGGAAGAGTCTCTCCACCTCTATCCTATCCATCCCATTCATCATCTTATACGTCTCAATGAGATCTCCCCTCATTCTTCTAAACTCTAACGAGTACAAGCCTAGTTTATTCAGCCTCTCCTCATAGCTCAATCCCCTCAACTCCGGTATCAGCCTAGTAAACCTCCTCTGCACTCCCTCCAGGGCCAAAATATCCTTGCGTAGGTGCGGCGCCCAAAACTGCACACAGTACTCCAGCTGCGGCCTCACCAATGCCCTATACAGCTGCAGCAAGACCTCCCTACTTTTATATTCAATCCCCCTCGCTATGAAGGCCAGCATCCCATTCGCCTTCCTGACCACCTGCTGCACCTGCAAGCTGGGTTTTTGCGACTCATGCACAAGGACCCCGAGGTCCCTCTGCACCGTCGCCTGCTGCAGTTTTTCGCCACGTAAGTAATAGTCCTTCCTACCATTATTCCTACCAAAGTGGACCACCTCACACTTGCCAACATTAAATTCCATTTGCCATTTCCTGGCCCATTCGCCCAGCCTATCTAGATCCTTCTGCAGACTCTCCACACCCTCCGCACAATTTGCCTTTCCACCAATCTTGGTGTCATCAGCAAATTTCGACATCCTGCACTCGGTTCCCTCCTCCAGATCATCTATATAAATGGTAAATAGCTGATTATCACTTGATAATCACCAAGCAAGACTGTTCCCCTCCTGTTGGGGAACACTTCAGTGGTCACAGGAATTCGGCCTCTGATCTTTGGGTAAGCATTCTCCAAGGCGACCTTCATGACACACGGCAGCGCAGAGTCACTGAGCAGAGACTGATAGTCAAGTTCCTTCAAGCCACGACTTGCCTGAACTTGCAAAATCTCACTAAGTGTCCTGTCTGGAGACAATACACATCTCTTTAACCTGTGCTTAACCCTCTCTCCACTCATATTGTCTGTACCTGTAAGACTTGATTACCTGTAAAGACTCGCATTCCAACCATTATTCTGTAAATTGAGTTGGTGTCTTTATGTGCCCTGTTTGTGAACAGAACTCCCACTCACCTGATGAAGGAGCAGCACTCCGAAAGCTAGTGGCTTTTGCTACCAAATAAAGTTGTTGCACTTTAAGCCGCTGTTGTGAGACTTCTTACTGTGTTTAGATATCAGCCAGGTGACCGGGGAGAAGGCCCCTGCTCTTTAATACAGTGCTGTGGGGTGTGAGAGGGCAGACACTGACACAATCTCATTGGAGAGATAGCACCACTGGCAGCAGAGTTAAAAAAGTAAAGTTTAGTTATTAGTCACAAGTAAGGCTTATATTAACGCTGCAATGAAGTCACTGTGAAATTCCCTTCGTCACCACATTACGGTGCCTGTTTGGGTCAATCACCTAACCAGCACGTCTTTCAGACTGTGGGAGGAAACTGGAGCACCTGGAGGAAACCCACGTAGTCATGGGGAGAACATGCAAACTCCACACAATGTCCCGAGCCGGGAATCAAACCCGGGTCCCTGGCACTGTGAAGCAGCAGTGCTAACCACTGCGCCATTGTGCTGCCCTGCAGTGTGGCACTCCCTCAGTACTGCTCGTGGCCAAGTCCCTGCAGTGGGACCTGAGCCTGGAACCTTTGCAGGTCAGGTGAGAGTGATGCCACGGTGATACACTATTCCTGCTGTTTGGGGGGTTGTGGAGGGTGGGGGAGGCGCGGTGACACACGTTTCCTGCTTGGGAGAGGTGGAAATCCCCAGTTTTCCGTCTGCCTCACACATTAACATTGTGGTTGTTAGGAAGCTGTTTTTCCCAATGGAACTCTTCCCCAGCCAGTGAACATCCAACAGGAATGAAGAGAGCTCAGGAATGTTTTGAATTGTTGAAGTGTCCGGATTAATTCCGGAGATGAAGGAGGAGACTCCGGTCGTTGCTCAGACAAACTCAGCCTGAAATCCAAACCTTCCATACAGGCCGTTCCGAGTGTCCGACTCTCCTGAAGGAAACAGGCTGAGGGACATTCACACACAAATCCTCCGCCACCCTACTGCCTGAACGTTTGCTGAATGTGCACGAGATATTGCAAAGAGATATCAGCGTGCCCCAGGGTATGCACTGAATCCAGTAACATCAGCCCCAGCTTTCTGTCCCCAGCATCGACTCCATGAACTCAGTCAGTAAGGAGGGAAGCTGAATTGTGAGCAGAATGTACTTTCCACCCAGTGACAATAGCTGGAAGGGGCTGACACCCACCCTGAGGTCACACTGCACATTCCATTCAGGAATCTGAAACAATACATGAACCAGTCAGTGATTCCGGAAAATCCCTAGCCAGGATTCCATCAGTTAGAACAACTGTCACAGCACAGTCACACTGTCACACCTCAGTCACACTGTCACACCTCAGTCACACTGTCACAGCACAGTCACACTGTCACCCTCTACCACACTGTCACACCTCAGTCACACTGTCACAGCACAGTCACACTGTCACCCTCTACCACACTGTCACACCTCAGTCACGCTGTCACACCTCAGTCACACTGTCACACCTCAGTCACACTGTCACAGCACAGTCACACTGTCACCCTCTACCACACTGTCACACCTCAGTCACACTGTCACACCTCAGTCACACTGTCACAGCACAGTCACACTGTCACACCTCAGTCACACTGTCACACCTCAGTCACACTGTCACAGCACAGCCACACTGTCACACCTCAGCCACACTGTCACACCTCAGTCACACTGTCACAGCACAGTCACACTGTCACACCTCAGTCACACTGTCACAGCAGTCACACTGTCACACCTCAGCCACACTGTCGCACCTCAGTCACACTGTCACACCTCAGTCACGCTGTCACACCTCAGTCACACTGTCACACCTCAGCCACACTGTCACACCTCAGTCACACTGTCACACCTCAATCACGCTAACACAGCACAGTCACACTGTCACAGCACAGTCACACTGTCACACCTCAGTCACACTGTCACACCTCAGTCACACTGTCACAGCACAGTCACACTGTCACACCTCAGTCACACTGTCACACCTCAGTCACACTGTCACAGCACAGTCACACTGTCACACCTCAGTCACGCTGTCACACCTCAGTCACACTGTCACACCTCAGTCACACTGTCACACCTCAATCACGCTAACACAGCACAGTCACACTGTCACACCTCAGTCACACTGTCACACCTCAGTCACGCTGTCACACCTCAGTCACACTGTCACACCTCAGCCACACTGTCACACCTCAGTCACACTGTCACACCTCAATCACGCTAACACAGCACAGTCACACTGTCACACCTCAGTCACACTGTCACAGCACAGCCACACTGTCACACCTCAGTCACACTGTCACACCTCAGTCACACTGTCACAGCACAGTCACACTGTCACACCTCAGTCACACTGTCACACCTCAGTCACACTGTCACAGCACAGTCACACTGTCACACCTCAGTCACGCTGTCACACCTCAGTCACACTGTCACACCTCAGCCACACTGTCACACCTCAGTCACACTGTCACACCTCAATCACGCTAACACAGCACAGTCACACTGTCACACCTCAGTCACGCTGTCACACCTCAGTCACGCTGTCACAGCACAGTCACACTGTCACACCTCAGTCACACTGTCACACCTCAGTCACACTGTCACAGCACAGTCACACTGTCACACCTCAGTCACACTGTCACACCTCAGTCACGCTGTCACACCTCAGTCACACTGTCACACCTCAGCCACACTGTCACACCTCAGTCACACTGTCACACCTCAATCACGCTAACACAGCACAGTCACACTGTCACACCTCAGTCACGCTGTCACACCTCAGTCACGCTGTCACAGCACAGTCACACTGTCACACCTCAGTCACGCTGTCACACCTCAGCCACACTGTCACAGCACAGTCACACTGTCACACCTCAGTCACACTGTCACACCTCAGTCACGCTGTCACACCTCAGTCACGCTGTCACAGCACAGTCACACTGTCACACCTCAGCCACACTGTCACACCTCAGTCACGCTGTCACACCTCAGTCACGCTGTCACACCTCAGTCACACTGTCACAGCACAGTCACACTGTCACACCTCAGTCACACTGTCACACCTCAGTCACGCTGTAACACCTCAGCCACACTGTCACAGCACAGTCACACTGTCACACCTCAGTCACACTGTCACACCTCAGTCACGCTGTCACACCTCAGTCACGCTGTCACAGCACAGTCACACTGTCACACCTCAGTCACGCTGTCACACCTCAGTCATGCTGTCACACCTCAGTCACGCTGTCACACCTCAGTCACGCTGTCACAGCACAGTCACACTGTCACACCTCAGTCACACTGTCACACCTCAGTCACACTGTCACACCTCAGTCACGCTGTCACACCTCAGCCACACTGTCACACCTCAGTCACACTGTCACACCTCAGTCACACTGTCACACCTCAGTCACGCTGTCACAGCACAGTCACACTGTCACAGCACAGTCACACTGTCACACCTCAGTCACGCTGTCACACCTCAGTCACGCTGTCACACCTCAGTCACGCTGTCACAGCACAGCCACACTGTCACACCTCAGTCACACTGTCACACCTCAGTCACGCTGTCACACCTCAGTCACGCTGTCACAGCACAGTCACACTGTCACACCTCAGTCACGCTGTCACACCTCAGTCACACTGTCACAGCACAGTCACACTGTCACACCTCAGTCACACTGTCACACCTCAGTCACGCTGTCACACCTCAGTCACACTGTCACAGCACAGCCACAGTTGAGCCGGGAATGTCGGAGATTTTCCTCCAATAGCATCTTCCACAAAGTTGAACGTTTGTATAAGGATGTGGATGTTATTGATGTTTTTCTCTTTTACCCCACAGGTGCTTTGGTCCGCCTTTTTGTCCAACAAGGGGCATACACACGGTGGGTCGTGCGAGGGCTGCTCTTGGATGTTTCGAGATTGGCCTAGTGCTTCATGTCGTTAGTGTGTGCCTAAATGGACCAGATACTGGGCAAGACGACAGCTCAGTGACTATCGCTGATTGCTGTGCAGACACATGGATTTGGGCCGGTGTCTGCGGGAGTTTGCGCATTCTCCCCGTGTTTGCGTGGGTTTTCTCCGGGTGCTCCAGTTTCTTCCCACACCCCAAAGATGTGCTGTTAGGCTGATTCGTGAAACAAATTGTCTCTAAATTAGTCTCCCCTCAATCTGGTTTCCAGTGTGGAGTGCCACAAGCTTAGACAAGGGTCATGGGTGGAGGAGGGGACTCACAATGTTGAAATGGTGGCGTGGGCTCGTTGGGCCGAAGGGCCTGTTTCCCGTGCTGTGTTGTTCTTTGTTCTTTGTTATTAAAAATCCCAAACACGACAAGCATCCCGAACTGAAACAGTGATCACACCAACACTGGGATCTCGTCTCTTGCTCCCTACACTTTAGCTGGTATTGTGCTATTCTCTGTTGCTCTGCTAATGTTGTGGGTTGGATCAGTGGTTGGACAGAAGCTTGCTGCATTGCTTGCTTACACTGTGCTCAGGGGCCTGCTCATTGTCTGGGAGATGGATCGGGACAGGATCAGCTCCGAACCACCTGTGGAAAGGCTCGGTGCTGCTGAAGCTCAGATCCCTGGCTCTCCTGAAGAGGAGAGGTGACAAAAGGATGTACTGGACGTACTGATCACTCAGACAGCGAATCCAACTGGAGGGTGTGCAATGACTCAGTGCCACACGGTGTAAGATAACAATGTTCATTTCGATGGCTGAGGCATCTCAGCCTCCCCGCTGGGCCCCCAAGGGACGACAGGCTGGATCTTTTATACCTGGGGCCAGCAATCTCCGGCCTCCAGCTGCCCCTTCACCTCCAGACTGAGATACAAGAGAGAGCCCTCAGCTCACGATCCATCCAGCACTCTGTCCTCCAGCAGAGTCACAGGACCATGGCAGAGGCTGTAATCACCACCCGCAGGCTGGTAAGGTGCTGTAATCACTCGCAGGCTGGTAATGTGCTGTAATCACATGCAGGCTGGTAATGTGCTGTAATCACATGCAGGCTGGTAATGTGCTGTAATCACATGCAGGCTGGTAAGGTGCTGTAATCACGTGCAGGCTGGTAATGTGCTGTAATCACGTGCAGGCTGGTAATGTGCTGTAATCACATGCAGGCTGGTAATGTGCTGTAATCACTCGCAGGCTGGTAATGTGCTGTAATCACATGCAGGCTGGTAATGTGCTGTAATCACATGCAGGCTGGTAATGTGCTGTAATCACTCGCAGGCTGGTAATGTGCTGTAATCACGTGCAGGCTGGTAATGTGCTGTAATCATGTGCAGGCTGGTAAGGTGCTGTAATCACGTGCAGGCTGGTAATGTGCTGTAATCACTCGCAGGCTGGTAAGGTGCTGTAATCACACGCAGGCTGGTACGGTGCTGTAATCACCACCCGCAGGCTGGTAATGTAAAGATGAGACGTGAAGCTCAGTTAGGGCGCTTGAGAATTACAAGTTAGCCAGGAAGGACCTAAAGAGAGAGCTAAGAAGAACCAGGAGGGACATGAGAAGTCTTTGGCAGGTAGGATCAAGGAGAACCCTAAAGCTTTCTATAGGTATGTTAGGAATAAAAGAATGATTCAGGTAAGATTAGGGCCAGTCAGGGACAGTAATGGGAAGTTGTGCGTGGAGTCTGAAGAGACGGGAGAGGCACTAAATGAACATTTTTCGTAAGTATTCACACAGGAAAAAGACAATGTTGTAGAGGAGAATGCTGAGATACAGGCTATTAGATTAGACAGGACTGAGGTTCATAAGGAGGAGCTGTTCGCAATTCTGGAAAGTGTGAAAATAGTCCCCTGGTCCGGATGGGATTTATTCTAGGATTCTCTGGGAAGCTAGGGAGGAGATTGCAGAGCCTTTGGCTTTGATCTTTAGATCATCATTGTCTACAGGAATAGTGTTAGAAGACTGGAGGATAGCAAATGTTGTCCCCTTGTTCAAGAAGGGGAGTAGAGACCATCCTGGCAATTATCATAGAATCATAGAAAAAACTACAGCACAAACAGGCCCTTCGGCCCACAAGTTGCACCAATCATATCCCTACCTACTAGGCTTACCTATAACCCTCAATCCTATTAAATCCCATGTACTCATCCAGAAGTCTCTTAAAAGACCCTATTGAATTTGCCTCCACCACCACCGACAGCAGCCGATTCCACTCACTCACCATCCTCTGAGTGAAAAACCTACCCCTGACATCTCCTCTGTACCTACTTCCCAGCACCTTAAACCTGTGTCCTCTCGTAGCAACCATTTCAGCCCTGGGAAATAGCATCCGAGAATCCACCTGATCTATACCTCTCATCATCTTATACACCTCTATCAGGTCACCTCTCATCCTTCATCTCTCTAAGGAGAAAAGATCGAGCTCTCTCAACCTATCCTCATAAGGCATGCCACCCAATCCAGGCAACATCCTTGTAAATCTCCTCAGTACCCTCTCAATAGCTTCCACATCCCTCCTGTAATGAAGTGACCAGAACTGCGCACAGTACTCCAAGTGGGGTCTGACAAGGGTCTTATAAAGTTGCAGCATTATCTCCCGACTCCTAAACTCAATTCCTCAATTGATGAAGGCCAGTACACCATACGCCTTCTTAACCACATCCTCTACCTGCGAAGCTGATTTGAGAGTCCTATGAACCTGGACCCCAAGATCTTTCTGACCTTCTACATAGCGAAGAGTCTTACCCTTAATATTATATCCCTTCATCCCATTGGACCTGCCAAAATGGACCACTACACATTTATCTGGGTTGAAGTCCATCTGCCAGTTCTCCGCCCAGTCTTGCATCCTATCTATGGCCCGCTGCAACTTCTGACATCCCTCCAAACTATCCACAACACCACCAACCTTCTTGTCATCAGCAAACTTACCAACCCATCCCTCCACTTCCTCATCCAGGTCATTTATAAAAATCACAAACAGCAAGAGTCCCAGAACAGATCCCTGGGGCACTCCACTGGTGACCAAACTCCATGCAGAAAAAGACCCATCCACAACCACTCTCTGCTTTCTGTGGGCAAACCAGTTCCGGATCCGCAAAGCAATATCCCCTTGGATCCCATGCCCCCTCACTTTCTCAATAAGCCTTGAATGGGGGACCTTATTGAATGCCTTGCTGAAGTCCATATAAACCACATCCATCGCACTTCCTTCATCAATGTGTTTAGTCACATTTTCAAAAAACTCAACCAGACTCGTAAGGTTTGATCTGTCTTGAACAAAGCCATGCTGACTACTTTCGATCATACTGCACTTCTCTAAATGTTCAATTATAGACCAGTGAGCCTTACTTCTGTTGTGGGCAAAGTTTTGGAAAGGATTATAAGAGATAGGATTTATAATCAACTAGAAAGGAATAATTTGATTAGAGATAGCTCGGTTTTGTGAAGGGTAGGTCGTGCCTCACAAATCTTATTGAGTTCTTTGAGAAGGTGCCCAAAGAGGTGGATGAGAGTAAAGCAGTTGATCTGGTGTTTGTGGATTTCAGTAAAGGTTTGATAAGGTTCCCCATAGTAAGTTATTGCAGAAAATACGGAGGCGTGGGATTGAGGGTGATTTAGCAGTTTGGATCAGGAATTGGCTAGCTGATAGAAGACAGAGGGTGGTGGTCGATGGGAAATATTCATCCTGGAGTTCAGTTACTAGTGGTGTGCCTCAGGGATCTGTTTTGGGGCCACTGCTGTTTGTCATTTTTATAAATGACCTGGACGAGGGCGTAGAAGGATGGGTTAGCAAATTTGTGGATGACACTAAAGTTAGTGGAGTTGTGAACAGTGCGGAAGGATGTTGCAGGTTACAGAGGGACATAGATAAGCTGCAGAGCTGGGCTGAGAGGTGGCAAATGGAGTTTAATGTGGAAAAGTATGAGGCGATTCACTTTGGAAAGAGTAACAGGAATAGGGAGCACTGGGCTAACGGTAAGATACTTAGTAGTGTGGATGAGCAGAGAGATCTCGGTGTCCATGTGTATAGATCCCTGAAAGTTGGCACCCAGGTTGATAAGGTTGTTAAGAAGGCGTACGGTGTGTTAGCTTTTATTGGGAGAGGGATTGAATTTCGGAGCCGTGAGGTCATGTTGCAACTGTACAAAACTCTGGTGCGGCCGCACTTGGAGTATTGCGTACAGTTCTGGTTGCTGCATTATAGGAAAGACGTGGAGGCATTGGAAAGGGTGCAGAGGAGGTTTACCAGGATGTTGCCTGGTATGGTGGGAAGGTCTTATGAGGAAAGGCTGAGGTTATTTTGCTTAGAAAGAAGAAGGTTAAGAGGTGACTTAATTGAGGCATACAAGATGATCAGAGGGTTAGATAGGGTGGACAGTGAGAGCCTTTTTCCTCGGATGGTGACGGCAAACACAAGGGGACATAGCTTTAAATTGAGGGGTGGTAATTATAGGACGGATGTCAGAGGTAGGTTCTTTACTCAGAGGGTAGTAAGGGTGTGGAATGCCCTGCCTGCAGCAGTTGTGGATTCGCCAACATTAAGGGCATTTAAATGTTCATTAGATAAACATATAGATGATATTGGAATAGTGTAGGTTAGATGGGCTTTAGATTGGTTTCACAGGTCAACACAACATTGAGGGCTGAAGGGCCTGTATTGCACTGTAATAACAGCACTTGCAGGCTGGTATGGTGCTGTAATCACTAGACTGGTATGGTGCTGTAATCACCCGCAGGCTGGAACAGTGCTGTAATCACCCGCAGGCTGGAACGGTGCTGTAATCACTCACAGGCTGGTACGGTGCTGTAATCACCCACAGGCTGGTACAGTGCTGTAATCGCCCGCAGGCTGGTACGGTGCTGTAATCACCCGCAGGCTGGTATAGTGCTGTAACCACTCGCAGGCTGGTAATGTGCTGTAATCACTCGCAGGCTGGTAATGTGCTGTAATCACTCGCAGGCTGGTACGGTGCTGTAATCACTCACAGGCTGGTACGGTGCTGTAATCACTCACAGGCTGGTACGGTGCTGTAATCACTCGCAGGCTGGTAATGTGCTGTAATTACCCGCAGGCTGGTACGGTGCTGTAATCATCCGCAGGCTGGTACAGTGCTGTAATCATCCGCAGGCTGGTACGGTGCTGTAACCACTCGCAGGCTGGTAATGTGCTGTAATTACTCGTAGGTTGGTACGGTGCTGTAATAACACCACCCACAGGCTGAGCCCCTTCGACTGGGTGGAACGACAGCAATAGATTCAATAACAACAGCAGAAGGAAATCTGATAAATATTTAAAAAGCAAAGCTTGTGGAACTGTTGGAAAAGAGTGAAGGGGTGGGATGTTCAGTCAAAGAGGCAGCACGGGAATTCTAGGCTGAATGAATCACAGATTGAAGGAGGCCAGTGTTTCTCAGTGATCTGAAGGGCCCCTCTTCTGAATCCTGGGGGAGTGGAATTCCTGATACTTGCTGCCGGTTTTGAACTGGTCAGGTTTTCTCACGGTGAGGAACAATCAAACTTCACATCAGAGCTGTCCAATTAGCAGAATGAAGATTGTCATCTCATTAATCTGGCTGCATTTAGATCCAGACTCTGGCAGTGGTTGTCCAGTGACCCACTGGAACCCCTCCAAACTGGGTTGGAACAGGAGATGCCATCATTCAGTCACTGACAAAATAACTACACACTGCTGGATTCAATCATTCATTCAAAGGCAAGTGTGTTCACACACAGTCAGAATGGTTCAGGAGTTGACTGTATGGCCAGCAACTGGGACAACACCAAAGCGTTCTCGGTGAAACATCTAACGTAAGCTCGTACACAGAATCATTTTGCTCTCTGCATTGTGTTACTTTGTGTCTTCCATTCATTTTCAGTTGTCTCCATTTCCTCAACTGGAATTTTTTTACTGTGTTCTGATGTGCTAGTGGGTCGGATCTCAAACAATGATGAGACAGAGTACAGGAATGAGACAGAGAATCTGGTGAACTGGTGCGGCAACAATAATCTCTCTCTCAATGTCGACAAAACGAAGGAGATTGTCATCGACTTCAGGAAGCGTAAAGGAGAACATGCCCCTGTCTACATCAACAGGGATGAAGTGGAAAGGGTCGAGAGCTTCAAGTTTTTAGGTGTCCAGATCACCAACAACCTGTCCTGGTCCCCCCTATGCTGACACTATAGTTAAGAAATCCCACCAATGCCTCTACTTCCTCAGAAAATTAAGGAAATTTAGCATGTCAGCTATAACTCTCACTAACTTTTACAGTTGTATCACAGCTTGGTATGGGCTCCTCCTCTGCCCAAGACCGCAAGGAACTGCAAATGGACGAGAATGTAGCCCAATCCATCACGCAAACCAGCCTCCCATCCATCGACACTTCCTGCTGCCTCAGCAAAGCAGCCAGCATAATTAAGGACCCCATGCACCCTGGACATTCTCTTTTCCACCTTCTTCCTTTGGGGAAAAAGATACAAAAGTCTGAGGTCAGGTACCAGCCGACTGAAAAACAGCTTCTTCCCTGCTGTCATCAGACTTTTGAATGGACTTATCTTGCATTAAGTTTCTCTACACACTAGCTATGACTGTGACACTACATTCTGCACTGTCTCATTTCCTTCTCTATGAGTGGTATGTCTTGTCTATATGACGCACAAGAAACAATACTTTTCACTGTATGTTAATACATATGACAACAATAAATCAAATCAAACTTTGCCAGTGGGTACTCTCTACCGAGAGGGAGCAGCTGGTCCTGGCCTTCAGCCCGATCTCAACCCACGTTGCCACATACAATTCTGCCTTTCCTGTGTTGCTGTGGGGTCTGGTATGGATAGGTAGCCTTCAACAGGAATTATCTCATCGTTTAACAACCCACCCTGTAAGGTTCACTTTCAGGTCACTCTGAGGTCACAAATTAAAAGAAAAGCAAAATTCACCCGGCACCAGTATCTCATTTCCATTTAACAAATGAAAACCAGCCAGCACCCAACTCTCAACCCGTCCTCCCACCGAAACTCACTCTTGGTTTTATTTGACCATTTTGTCCCAAATTGCCTATCATACACCCACAGAGCTTTTAAGAGAAATGTGATTCCCCCCAGTCCCTGCACTCTTACAATGGTAAAAAGTCTGACAACACCAGGTTTTAGTCTAAAACCTGGTGTTGTCAGACTTTTTACTGTGTTTACGCCAGTCCAACGCCGGCACACCCACATCACTCTTACAATGGGACAGCCCACATCACATTCTGATTTCAATGGGTGGGGCTGTGCACAGTGTCTGACCCGGTTCCCCCCGCTCCCCAGCTTTTATCGAGGCAGCTTGTGTACAATTACCCCACAGCCTAGGATTGATCATATTCTGTGGCTACTGTTTTCAATCTCTGCTAATTCCCCATCACTCTCACTCTACCCGATGTCACTTCATCTGGATCAATTGCCCACAGTGATCATTCCTTACCCTGTGATTTTGACAGAGTGAGTCCCGTGTCGACGGAATTTCTCTGGTTTGTCAGCCATCACCGGTGTGTGTCTGTAAACTCCACTTCTGTACACAAAGAAATCTTCATGTACCTCCATCAGTGCTGTGTCAGAACAGAGGAGATGTGTATGAGTTCATTCAACAATCTCACCATAACCTCACCAGCAGTCTACCACAGTCTCTCTCTAACCCTCACTGGAACCTCATCATATTCACACTGTAAACCCAGCACTATTCCAGCCTAATCAAACTGCAGCCCCACTGTCTGGGACCACAGAACACAGTCACACAATAAGGATGTGTTCATTTAAGATAGATTTGAGGAAGAATTTCATCTCTCAAAGAGAATCTTTGGGATTCTTTCCTCTAGGAAACTGTGAAGTTGTTGAAAATTTCCAGCACTGAGATGGATAGGTTTTTAATCAGTCAGAGAATTGATGTCACAGAGAGAAGGCAGGAAATTGGACTGAGTGAGCGTCAGATCAGCAATGATAGTTATTCAGTGGTAGAACAGGCTTGGAGAGCTGAATAGCATACTCCTGCTCTTGTTTCGTTTGGTCTTATGGTCTTCTTCATTACTTTTTAACATTGTTCTATCATAATCCTGCTGTAATCTCACCAAATTCCTACCATAAACTCACTCTAGCCCACTGTAATATTACCATCCACTGACTGTCAGTGCAGCTGTGACAGTGTATAGCAGTGCGCATCCTGTAAATGGGCATTCTGAGCAAATTATTCCCAGTTTCCTCATTTACAAACCAGAGACTGTATGCCTAGCACCAGGGACCCAGGTTCAATTCCTGGCTTGGGTCACTGTTTGTGTGGAATTTGCACATTTTCCCAGTGTCTGCGTGGGTTTTCTCCAGGTGCTCCAGTTTCCTCCCACGGGCCAAAGATGTGCGGGTTAAGTGGATTGGCCATGGTAAATTGTGGGGTTACGGTGTTAGGGTCGGGGAGAGGGCCTGAGTAAGATACTCTGTCGGGGAATCAGTGCAGGCTCGATGGGCCAAATGGCCTTGTCTGCACTATAAGGATTCTGTGATGCTATGATTCATAAGGTGCCAATAAGATTTGGCCTCTTTTAGGTCAAACCAAATAAACAAACTCAAGTTAAATCAGGACAAAGTAAAAGGGACAGCTCCCCAGAAGGAGGAGGGGCCAATTAGTTTTGGAGATGAGTGAATTCCGAGATCCATGGCTCTACCAAGCAAAACTGGGACAGCAGTCGAGCGGCTGAGGGATCGTGTGTGATTGCACAGATTCGTGCAGGATCAAAGGTTAAGAATGACAATCATTCAGAGTTTATTGGCCTACCCGGCTCCTCAGCACTAACCAACTCAGAATGGTCCAATGGACAATCAGGAGCTCAGATAATACAACATGGACCAACACGTGTAACATTAAAATGGGACCTAGAACATCCGTGTTAAGAAGCAGACAGAATCTAGGTTTGACATCCTGACTGAGAGACACCATAATTAACATTGCAGTAATCCCACAGTATCCCATGGCCGTATCAGACTAGATTTGATCCCAATTTCCTCAGGTGGGACTTGAATACACAATGTCCAAATAAACGACAAGAGTGTGGGGTATATCAGAGTGTTACAGTGAGGGGTGTGGGGTATATCAGAGTGTTACAGTGAGGGGTGTGGGGTATATCAGAGTGTTACAGTGAGGGGTGTGGGGTATATCAGAGTGTTACAGTGAGGGGGTGTGGGATATATCAGAGTGTTACAGTGAGGGGTGTGGGATATATCAGAGTGTTACAGTGAGGGGTGTGGGGTATATCAGAGTGTTACAGTGAGGGGTGTGAGATATATCAGAGTGTTACAGTGAGGGGTGTGGGATATATCAGAGTGTTACAGTGAGGGGGTATATCAGAGTGTTACAGTGAGGGGTGTGGGATATATCAGAGTGTTACAGTGAGGGGTGTGGGATATATCAGAGTGTTACAGTGAGGGGGTATATCAGAGTGTTACAGTGAGGGGGTGTGGGGTATATCAGAGTGTTACAGTGAGGGGTGTGGGGTATATCAGAGTGTTACAGTGAGGGGTGTGGGGTATATCAGAGTGTTACAGTGAGGGGTGTGGGGTATATCAGAGTTTTACAGTGAGGGGTGTGGGATATATCAGAGTGTTACAGTGAGGGGTGTGGGGTATATCAGAGTGTTACAGTGAGGGGTGTGGGATATATCAGAGTGTTACAGTGAGGGGTGTGGGATATATCAGAGTGTTACAGTGAGGGGTGTGAGGTATATCAGAGTGTTACAGTGAGGGGGTATATCAGAGTGTTACAGTGAGGGGTGTGGGATATATCAGAGTGTTACAGTGAGGGGGTATATCAGAGTGTTACAGTGAGGGGGTGTGGGGTATATCAGAGTGTTACAGTGAGGGGTGTGGGATATATCAAGGTGTTACAGTGAGGGGTGTGGGATATATCAGAGTGTTACAGTGAGGGGGTATATCAGAGTGTTACAGTGAGGGGGTGTGGGGTATATCAGAGTGTTACAGTGAGGGGGTGTGGGGTATATCAGAGTGATACAGTGAAGGGGTGTGGGGTATATCAGAGTGTTACAGTGAGGGGTGTGGGGTATATCAGAGTGTTACGGCGAGGGGTGTGGGGTATATCAGAGTGTTACAGTGAGGGGTGTGGGGCATATCAGAGTGTTACAGTGAGGGGTGTGGGGTATATCAGAGTGTTACAGTGAGGGGTGTGGGATATATCAGAGTGTTACAGTGAGGGGGTATATCAGAGTGTTACAGTGAGGGGGTGTGGGGTATATCAGAGTGTTACAGTGAGGGGTGTGGGATATATCAGAGTGTTACAGTGAGGGGTGTGGGATATATCAGAGTGTTACAGTGAGGGGTGTGGGGTATATCAGAGTGTTACAGTGAGGGGTATATCAGAGTGATACAGTGAGGGGTGTGGGGTATATCAGAGTGCTACAGTGAGGGGGTGTGGGGTATATCAGAGTGTTACAGTGAGGGGTGTGGGATATATCAGAGTGTTACAGTGAGGGGTATATCAGAGTGTTACAGTGAGGGGTGTGGGGTATATCAGAGTGATACAGTGAGGGGTGTGGGGTATATCAGAGTGTTACAGTGAGGGGGTATATCAGAGTGTTACAGTGAGGGGTGTGGGGTATATCAGAGTGTTACAGTGAGGGGTGTGGGGTATATCAGAGTGTTACAGTGAGGGGGTATATCAGAGTGTTACAGTGAGGGGGTGTGGGGGTATATCAGAGTGTTACAGTGAGGGGGTGTGGGGTATATCAGAGTGTTACAGTGAGGGGTGTGGGATATATCAGAGTGTTACAGTGAGGGGTGTGGGGTATATCAGAGTGTTACAGTGAGGGGTGTGGGGCATATCAGAGTGTTACAGTGAGGGGGTATATCAGAGTGTTACAGTGAGGGGTGTGGGGTATATCAGAGTGTTACAGTGAGGGGTATATCAGAGTGATACAGTGAGGGGTGTGGGGGTACATCAGAGTGTTACAGTGAGGGGTGTGGGGTATATCAGAGTGTTACAGTGAGGGGGTGTGGGGTATATCAGAGTGTTACAGTGAGGGGTGTGGGATATATCAGAGTGTTACAGTGAGGGGTATATCAGAGTGATACAGTGAGGGGTGTGGGGGTACATCAGAGTGTTACAGTGAGGGGTGTGGGGGTACATCAGAGTGTTACAGTGAGGGGTGTGGGGTATATCAGAGTGTTACAGTGAGGGGTGTGGGGTATATCAGAGTGTTACAGTGAGGGGTGTGGGATATATCAGAGTGTTACAGTGAGGGGTATATCAGAGTGTTACAGTGAGGGGGTGTGGGGGTATATCAGAGTGTTACAGTGAGGGGGTGTGGGGTATATCAGAGTGTTACAGTGAGGGGTGTGGGATATATCAGAGTGTTACAGTGAGGGGTGTGGGGTATATCAGAGTGTTACAGTGAGGGGTGTGGGGCATATCAGAGTGTTACAGTGAGGGGGTATATCAGAGTGTTACAGTGAGGGGTGTGGGGTATATCAGAGTGTTACAGTGAGGGGTATATCAGAGTGATACAGTGAGGGGTGTGGGGGTATATCAGAGTGATACAGTGAGGGGTGTGGGGTATATCAGAGTGCTACAGTGAGGGGGTGTGGGGTATATCAGAGTGTTACAGTGAGGGGTGTGGGATATATCAGAGTGTTACAGTGAGGGGTATATCAGAGTGTTACAGTGAGGGGTGTGGGGTATATCAGAGTGATACAGTGAGGGGTGTGGGGTATATCAGAGTGTTACAGTGAGGGGGTATATCAGAGTGTTACAGTGAGGGGTGTGGGATATATCAGAGTGTTACAGTGAGGGGTGTGGGGTATATCAGAGTGTTACAGTGAGGGGTGTGAGATATATCAGAGTGTTACAGTGAGGGGTGTGGGATATATCAGAGTGTTACAGTGAGGGGGTATATCAGAGTGTTACAGTGAGGGGTGTGGGATATATCAGAGTGTTACAGTGAGGGGTGTGGGATATATCAGAGTGTTACAGTGAGGGGGTATATCAGAGTGTTACAGTGAGGGGGTGTGGGGTATATCAGAGTGTTACAGTGAGGGGTGTGGGGTATATCAGAGTGTTACAGTGAGGGGTGTGGGGTATATCAGAGTGTTACAGTGAGGGGTGTGGGGTATATCAGAGTTTTACAGTGAGGGGTGTGGGATATATCAGAGTGTTACAGTGAGGGGTGTGGGGTATATCAGAGTGTTACAGTGAGGGGTGTGGGATATATCAGAGTGTTACAGTGAGGGGTGTGGGATATATCAGAGTGTTACAGTGAGGGGTGTGAGGTATATCAGAGTGTTACAGTGAGGGGGTATATCAGAGTGTTACAGTGAGGGGTGTGGGATATATCAGAGTGTTACAGTGAGGGGGTATATCAGAGTGTTACAGTGAGGGGGTGTGGGGTATATCAGAGTGTTACAGTGAGGGGTGTGGGATATATCAAGGTGTTACAGTGAGGGGTGTGGGATATATCAGAGTGTTACAGTGAGGGGGTATATCAGAGTGTTACAGTGAGGGGGTGTGGGGTATATCAGAGTGTTACAGTGAGGGGGTGTGGGGTATATCAGAGTGATACAGTGAAGGGGTGTGGGGTATATCAGAGTGTTACAGTGAGGGGTGTGGGGTATATCAGAGTGTTACGGCGAGGGGTGTGGGGTATATCAGAGTGTTACAGTGAGGGGTGTGGGGCATATCAGAGTGTTACAGTGAGGGGTGTGGGGTATATCAGAGTGTTACAGTGAGGGGTGTGGGATATATCAGAGTGTTACAGTGAGGGGGTATATCAGAGTGTTACAGTGAGGGGGTGTGGGGTATATCAGAGTGTTACAGTGAGGGGTGTGGGATATATCAGAGTGTTACAGTGAGGGGTGTGGGATATATCAGAGTGTTACAGTGAGGGGTGTGGGGTATATCAGAGTGTTACAGTGAGGGGTATATCAGAGTGATACAGTGAGGGGTGTGGGGTATATCAGAGTGCTACAGTGAGGGGGTGTGGGGTATATCAGAGTGTTACAGTGAGGGGTGTGGGATATATCAGAGTGTTACAGTGAGGGGTATATCAGAGTGTTACAGTGAGGGGTGTGGGGTATATCAGAGTGATACAGTGAGGGGTGTGGGGTATATCAGAGTGTTACAGTGAGGGGGTATATCAGAGTGTTACAGTGAGGGGTGTGGGGTATATCAGAGTGTTACAGTGAGGGGTGTGGGGTATATCAGAGTGTTACAGTGAGGGGGTATATCAGAGTGTTACAGTGAGGGGGTGTGGGGGTATATCAGAGTGTTACAGTGAGGGGGTGTGGGGTATATCAGAGTGTTACAGTGAGGGGTGTGGGATATATCAGAGTGTTACAGTGAGGGGTGTGGGGTATATCAGAGTGTTACAGTGAGGGGTGTGGGGCATATCAGAGTGTTACAGTGAGGGGGTATATCAGAGTGTTACAGTGAGGGGTGTGGGGTATATCAGAGTGTTACAGTGAGGGGTATATCAGAGTGATACAGTGAGGGGTGTGGGGGTACATCAGAGTGTTACAGTGAGGGGTGTGGGGTATATCAGAGTGTTACAGTGAGGGGGTGTGGGGTATATCAGAGTGTTACAGTGAGGGGTGTGGGATATATCAGAGTGTTACAGTGAGGGGTATATCAGAGTGATACAGTGAGGGGTGTGGGGGTACATCAGAGTGTTACAGTGAGGGGTGTGGGGGTACATCAGAGTGTTACAGTGAGGGGTGTGGGGTATATCAGAGTGTTACAGTGAGGGGTGTGGGGTATATCAGAGTGTTACAGTGAGGGGTGTGGGATATATCAGAGTGTTACAGTGAGGGGTATATCAGAGTGTTACAGTGAGGGGTGTGGGGTATATCAGAGTGATACAGTGAGGGGTGTGGGGTATATCAGAGTGATACAGTGAGGGGTGTGGGGTATATACAGTGAGGGGTGTGGGGTATATCAGAGTGTTACAGTGAGGGGTGTGGGATATATCAGAGTGTTACAGTGAGGGGTGTGGGGTATATCAGAGTGTTACAGTGAGGGGGTGTGGGGTATATCAGAGTGTTACAGTGAGGGGTGTGGGATATATCAGAGTGTTACAGTGAGGGGTATATCAGAGTGATACAGTGAGGGGTGTGGGGGTACATCAGAGTGTTACAGTGAGGGGTGTGGGGGTACATCAGAGTGTTACAGTGAGGGGTGTGGGGTATATCAGAGTGTTACAGTGAGGGGTGTGAGGTATATCAGAGTGTTACAGTGAGGGGTATATCAGAGTGATACAGTGAGGGGTGTGGGGTATATCAGAGTGTTACAGTGAGGGGGTGTGGGGTATATCAGAGTGTTACAGTGAGGGGTGTGGGATATATCAGAGTGTTACAGTGAGGGGTATATCAGAGTGTTACAGTGAGGGGTGTGGGGTATATCAGAGTGATACAGTGAGGGGTGTGGGGTATATCAGAGTGATACAGTGAGGGGTGTGGGGTATATACAGTGAGGGGTGTGGGGTATATCAGAGTGTTACAGTGAGGGGTGTGGGATATATCAGAGTGTTACAGTGAGGGGTGTGGGGTATATCAGAGTGTTACAGTGAGGGGGTGTGGGGTATATCAGAGTGTTACAGTGAGGGGGTGTGGGGTATATCAGAGTGTTACAGTGAGGGGTGTGGGATATATCAGAGTGTTACAGTGAGGGGTGTGGGATATATTAGAGTGTTACAGTGAGGGGTGTGGAGTATATCAGAGTGTTACAGTGAGGGGTGTGGGATATATTAGAGTGTTACAGTGAGGGGTGTGGAGTATATCAGAGTGTTACAGTGAGGGGTGTGGAGTATATCAGAGTGTTACAGTGAGGGGTGTGGGGTATATCAGAGTGTTACAGTGAGGGGTGTGGGGTATATCAGAGTGTTACAGTGAGGGGTGTGGGATATATTAGAGTGTTACAGTGAGGGGTGTGGGGTATATCAGTGTGTTACAGTGAAGGGTGTGGGGTATATCAGAGTGTTACAGTGAGGGGTGTGGGGTATATCAGAGTGTTACAGTGAGGGGGTATATCAGAGTGTTACAGTGAGGGGGTGTGGGGGTATATCAGAGTGTTACAGTGAGGGGGTGTGGGGTATATCAGAGTGTTACAGTGAGGGGTGTGGGATATATCAGAGTGTTACAGTGAGGGGTGTGGGGTATATCAGAGTGTTACAGTGAGGGGTGTGGGGCATATCAGAGTGTTACAGTGAGGGGGCATATCAGAGTGTTACAGTGAGGGGTGTGGGGTATATCAGAGTGTTACAGTGAGGGGTATATCAGAGTGATACAGTGAGGGGTGTGGGGTATATCAGAGTGCTACAGTGAGGGGGTGTGGGGTATATCAGAGTGTTACAGTGAGGGGTGTGGGATATATCAGAGTGTTACAGTGAGGGGTATATCAGAGTGTTACAGTGAGGGGTGTGGGGTATATCAGAGTGATACAGTGAGGGGTGTGGGGTATATCAGAGTGTTACAGTGAGGGGGTATATCAGAGTGTTACAGTGAGGGGTGTGGGGTATATCAGAGTGTTACAGTGAGGGGTGTGGGGTATATCAGAGTGTTACAGTGAGGGGGTATATCAGAGTGTTACAGTGAGGGGGTGTGGGGGTATATCAGAGTGTTACAGTGAGGGGGTGTGGGGTATATCAGAGTGTTACAGTGAGGGGTGTGGGATATATCAGAGTGTTACAGTGAGGGGTGTGGGGTATATCAGAGTGTTACAGTGAGGGGTGTGGGGCATATCAGAGTGTTACAGTGAGGGGGTATATCAGAGTGTTACAGTGAGGGGTGTGGGGTATATCAGAGTGTTACAGTGAGGGGTATATCAGAGTGATACAGTGAGGGGTGTGGGGGTACATCAGAGTGTTACAGTGAGGGGTGTGGGGTATATCAGAGTGTTACAGTGAGGGGGTGTGGGGTATATCAGAGTGTTACAGTGAGGGGTGTGGGATATATCAGAGTGTTACAGTGAGGGGTATATCAGAGTGATACAGTGAGGGGTGTGGGGGTACATCAGAGTGTTACAGTGAGGGGTGTGGGGGTACATCAGAGTGTTACAGTGAGGGGTGTGGGGTATATCAGAGTGTTACAGTGAGGGGTGTGGGGTATATCAGAGTGTTACAGTGAGGGGTGTGGGATATATTAGAGTGTTACAGTGAGGGGTGTGGAGTATATCAGAGTGTTACAGTGAGGGGTGTGGGATATATTAGAGTGTTACAGTGAGGGGTGTGGAGTATATCAGAGTGTTACAGTGAGGGGTGTGGAGTATATCAGAGTGTTACAGTGAGGGGTGTGGGGTATATCAGAGTGTTACAGTGAGGGGTGTGGGGTATATCAGAGTGTTACAGTGAGGGGGAGTGGGATATATCAGAGTGTTACAGTGAGGGGTGTGGGATATATTAGAGTGTTACAGTGAGGGGTGTGGGGTATATCAGTGTGTTACAGTGAAGGGTGTGGGGTATATCAGAGTGTTACAGTGAGGGGTGTGGGGTATATCAGAGTGTTACAGTGAGGGGGTATATCAGAGTGTTACAGTGAGGGGGTGTGGGGGTATATCAGAGTGTTACAGTGAGGGGGTGTGGGGTATATCAGAGTGTTACAGTGAGGGGTGTGGGATATATCAGAGTGTTACAGTGAGGGGTGTGGGGTATATCAGAGTGTTACAGTGAGGGGTGTGGGGCATATCAGAGTGTTACAGTGAGGGGGTATATCAGAGTGTTACAGTGAGGGGTGTGGGGTATATCAGAGTGTTACAGTGAGGGGTATGTCAGAGTGATACAGTGAGGGGTGTGGGGGTACATCAGAGTGTTACAGTGAGGGGTGTGGGGTATATCAGAGTGTTACAGTGAGGGGTGTGGGGTATATCAGAGTGTTACAGTGAGGGGTGTGGGGTATATCAGAGTGTTACAGTGAGGGGTGTGGGATATATCAGCGTGTTACAGTGAGGGGTGTGGGGTATATCAGAGTGTTACAGTGAGGGGTGTGGGATATATCAGCGTGTTACAGTGAGGGGTGTGGGGTATATCAGAGTGTTACAGTGAGGGGTGTGGGGTATATCAGAGTGTTACAGTGAGGGGGTGTGGAGTATATACTGCATTATACTTCAGGCTCTCTTCATGCCCCAGCTAAACGATGTAGAGAATCTTTGCCCGATATCTCCTACCTTGCACAGGCCCATTCTGCATCACTTCTTTCATTACTTCTTTGTCCTGTTGAATAAATAATGAATGTTTAATTGAATTGCAATAAGTGCAAGGCCACTCAGTTATTTTCTATGATTATGAACTTTGATATCCTACCCAAACTTCAATGTTTACAGTCCATAGAATTCCTGCACTGCAGAGAGAGGCCATTTGGCCCATTGAGTCCACCCTGACTTTCCAAAAGAACATCTTAGCCAGACCATACCCTTTCTCTATTCCCCTCACCCTGCACATTTAGCATGGCCAATCCACCCAACCTGCACATCTTTGGACTGTGGGAGGAAACCGGAACACCCAGAGGAAACCCATGCAAAAATGGGGAGAATGTGCAGACTCCATGCAGACAGTGACCCAAGGCCAGAATCAAACCCAGGTCCCTGGTGCTGTGAGACAGCAGTGCTAACCGCTGTATCTTTGCAGGTCCCTGACCCTTGCACAGGGCAGTGACATTGGCTGGTCTTGGAGTGTGGAGGAGTTTGGGGTGCGGTGGGGGGAGGATATTTACCCCTGTGAGCTCCCTGATTGACAATTAAGAAATATCAGTTTTTATTTCACACATTCACAAGCCAACGCCAAAGCATTTTACAGCAAGCAGAGCGTTCACAGATAAGCACAGGTAAAGCCCTGCGATCCCCCTGAATTGGGACTCAGTGCCCATCCAGCCTGGTGTGTTTCCCATTGGGCGTTAGTAGTGACGATCAGTGAGATTCTCCCTCCTGAGAAATGCTCATTTATGCAAAGCGGGCAACCCGTCAGCCAAGCCCATCCCTCAAGACTGGGTACCAGGGGCAGTGAGCTGTTAACATTGCCATGGGACATGGCCTGCAGGGAGGCTGAATGTAGGGTCTGAGGGACAGGGTCTGAGGGGGAGGGAGGCTGAGTGCAGGATCTGAGGGGGAGGGAGGCTGAGTGTAGGGTCTGAGGGGGAGGGAGGCTGAGGGACAGGGTCTGAGGGGGAGGGAGGCTGAGGGACAGGGTCTGAGGGGGTGGGAGGCTGAGGGACAGGGTCTGAGGGGAGGGAGGCTGAGTGTAGGGTCTGAAGGGGAGGGAGGCTGAGTGCGGGCTCTGAGGGGGAGGGAGGCTGAGGGACAGGGTCTGAGGGGGAGGGAGGCCCAGTGGAGGTTCTGAGGGGGAGGGAGGCTGAGTGTAGGGTCTGAGGGGGAGGGAGGCTGAGGGACAGGGTCTGAGGGGGAGGGAGGCTGAGTGCGGGCTCTGAGGGGAGGGAGGCTGAGGGACAGGGTCTGAGGGGGAGGGAGGCTGAGTGCAGGGTCTGTGAGGGAAGGAGTGTTGAGTGGGGGGGGGTTTGGACTAGATAACCTCACGGGTGTTGGGTGGGGGGGAGGGTGCCTGTCACTGCTGAGGGGTTGGTAATGGGTGATTCCTCGACACCCGGTGTCCAACCATCCGGTTCTTGCGTGTTTGGACCTGAATGAAAGTCGCCCACGACCCTCCCCCCCACCCCCCGCTGTGTAGATGGGTGGGGGTGAATAGTGGGAGGTATTTATAGTGGGCTGCAAGCTGGTAAATTACATTTAAAATAGTGAATTTGAAGATGGATGGATCGGGGCCATCAGAGCAGCCTGGGAGGGTCACAACAGGACTGGTAACCAGCACCCAGTGATGCTCAGGGTGGGGAGCGGGGGGTAATGATTCTGATGAGACTGGGGAGGCTGCGGGGTGGGGAGGGGGAGTGCGTGGGGGTGAGGGGGGGAGTTAGTGACTCTGATTTCACACAGCGGCCTATCTGGGGGATACACCGGGCCCTGGCAGTGTTGTTTAATCCATGGCTGAGGAAAATCAGTAGAATGTTCTTTCCATCTTTAAGTGAATTGTGAAATGATGGGTTTGAATCTGGGTCACTGATGATATTCGATGGATAAATTGACTGAAGTGAGTTTTGTTGGAGTCAGTTTTCCCTGTTTTAGAAATATAGTAACGATGTGGAGATGTCGGTGTTGGACTGGGGTAAACACAGGAAGAAGTCTCACAACACCAGGTTAAAGTCCAACAGGCTTATTTGATAGTAAACCCACAAGCAAATGTTGTCCCATTGTTTAAGAAGGGGAGCAGAGACTTCCCTGGGAATTATAGACCGGTGAGTCTTACTTCTGTGGTGGGTAAGGTTTTGGAAAGGATTATTAGAGACAGGATTTATAGTTATTTGGAGAGTAATGAATTGATTAGAGATAGTCAGCATGGTTTTGTGGAGGGTAGGTTGTGCCTTACTAACCTTATCAAGTTCTTTGAGAAAGTGACCAAAGAGGTGGATGGGGGTAAGGCAGTTGACGTGGTGTATATGGATTTTAGTAAGGCGTTTGATAAGGTTCACCATGGTAGGCTTCTGCAGAAAATGCAGATGTATGGGATTGGGGGTGATCTAGGGAATTGGATTAGGAATTGGCTAGCAGATAGGAGACAGAGGGTGGTGGTTGATGGTAAATATTCGTCATGGAGTTCAGTTACGAGCGGTGTGCCTCAGGGATCTGTTTTGGGGCCACTGCTGTTTGTAATTTTTATTAATGATCTGGATGAGGGTATAGTTGGGTGGATTAGTAAGTTTGCTGATGACACCAAAGTCGGAGGTGTGGTAGATTGTGAGGAAGGGTGTCATAGTTTGCAGGGTGACTTAGAAAGGTTGCATGTTCTATGTTCTATGTTCTAAGCTTTCGGAAACGGTGTTCCTTTGCCAGGTGTGTGGAAGGTTTTTATCTGCCCCTCTCTGATCAGAACCTTCCACACACCTGACAAAGGAACACCGTTTCCGAAAGTTTGTGGGTTTACTATCAAATAAACCTGTTGGACTTTAACCTGGTGTTGTGAGACATTTTACTTAGAAATACAGCCAGAAGTGGAACAGTGAGGAAGAGGTGCTGAGGCGCGAGTTACTCACATTGTTGGACAGGCGGTAGGGAGGGGTGGATTGGTAGATGTGGTTGGTGTGGGTATAGGGGTTGGGACAAGGCATTGTTGCCTGTCTTTTGCCACGGCCAGCTGAACGAGTGGACATCATACACTGCTTCTCTGAGCTGGAGAATGGGTAACACCTGTCTGATACCACCCTAACGGAGAGAAACAGAAAGAAGTGAGTCTGAAACTTCAAACAAGCAATGTCAAACAAAATCATTATCCCACCATAAACATCAGCTTTTGTGATTTGATTTATTATTGTCACATGTATTAGCACACGGTGAAAAGTATTGTTTCTTGCACGCAATACAGACAACGCATACTGTTCATAGAGAAGGAAACTTCCGGGGTGTGTGAAAATGTCCGGAGGGGGGGTGCGTGGAGTCCTTAATTATGCTGCTGCTTTGCCGAGGAACTGCAGACAGAGTCAGTGGATGGGAGGCTGGTTTTGTGATGGATTGGGCTACATTCACAACTCTTTGGTTTCTTGTGGTCTTGGACAGAGCAGGAGCCAAACCAAATTAGTGAACCTGAGGTTACTGTGAGGGTTAATGATTTCTGAATTTTTAACAATTCAACTCATGGTTCTCATCTCATAAGGCTGTCGATTATTTTGATCCATTCTGAACTGTACAAGTTGTTTAAGCTTTGGAAACATAGAATCACACCCAAAAGGCAACAGATCAAGTAGACAAGATTGTAAAGAAGGCATATTGAATACTGCCCACCCCCCAACCCCACTGGCAGAAGTATAGAATATAAAAGTAAGGATATAATATTGGAATGTTTAAAACACTGGTAAGACCACAACTGGAGCATTGTAAGCAGTTCTGGTCACCACATTGTAGGAAGGCAGTAAGTGCTCTGGAGAGAGTGCAGAGGAGGTTTACAAGAGGAGAGATTGGATAGACAAGTGTCATTTCCCTGGAACAAAGAAGACTGAGGGGAGTGAGGTATGTCAGAGTGTGGTGGGTGTCTGGAATGCGCTGCCTGAGTGCTGGAGGAGGCAGAGACCCAAAACTCTTTCAGAAAGTACCTGGATCTGCACCTTAGGTGCTGTAAGTTGCACATCTATGGGCTGTATGTCGGAAGGTGGGATTAGAAAGGGCACCTGGGTTTCCTTGGGCTAGGATGGGCAAGGTAGACTGAATAGCCCCTTCTGCGCTGGAATGTTTCTGTTATGAGCCATTTGGCCCTTTTGCGCCTGCCCCGTCATTCCATATAGTCGTGGCTGATCCTTTATTTCCACACCCCTGCTCTCCCCATACCCCTTGGTGCCTTTAAAGTCTAGAAATCTATTTCCTCTTTAAATATATTCAGTGATTTGGCCTCCACAATCTTCTGTGTAAAGAATTCCACAGGTTCACCATCCACTGAGTGAAGAGGTTTCTCCTGACCTCAGTCCTAGATGGCCTACCTGCTACCCTGAGCCATGATCCTGTTGAATGTTGGATCAGGTTCGCGGGGCCGAATGGCCTCCTCCTGTTACAGGTGTGGGGAATGCTGATTGGGCCTGGATTCACCGGAATTTAGAATGAAAGAGGATCTCATTGAAACATATAAACTTCTGACAGGTCTGGACATATTAAGTGCAGGGATGTTGGGGGCTCTCGAGCCTGCTCCACCATTCATAAGGATCATGGCTCAGGGTAGCAGGACTGAGATGAGGAGAAACCTCTTCATTCAACTGATCTGACATTCCTCATGTCCACTTTCCTGTCCTTTCCCCATAACCCTCAATTCCCTGACTGATCAAAAATCTATTTCCACCTTAAATACACACAAGGACTCGACCCCCACGGCTCTCTGTGGCAAAGGGTTCCAAAGATTCACAACCCTCTGAGAGAAGAAGTTCCTCCTTATCTCCGTCTTAAATTGCTATCTCTTTATTCTGAGACAATGCTGTCTGGTCCCAGACGCTCCCTTGAGGGAAACAGTCTCTCAGCATTTACCCTGTTAAACCCCTTAAGGATCCTATATGTTTCAATGACATCACCTCTCATTCTTCTCAATTCCAATGAGTAGATTCCCAACCTCTTTAATCTTTCCTCAAGGCAATCCCTCCATACCGGGGATCAGGGTGAATGAGGGTGAGTGAGGGTCGGTGAGGGAGAGGGTGAGCGAGGGAGAGGGTGAGTGAGGGAGAGGGTGAGTGAGGGAGAGGGTGAGTGAGGGAGAGGCTGAGCGAGGGAGAGGCTGAGTGAGGGAGAGGGTGAGTGAGGGAGAATGCTGTACACACATTTCTTAAGGTGCAGACAGTGGATTCTGAAGGAAGATTGTGTGATAGCGATTGATCTTGTCTCAGCCCCAAACCCCACACGGCTCACTGACACCAGTCTGAGCGTAACTCCGTCACCCACACCCTGACACACCCACTGGTCACTGTGTCACCCCCACCAAACACACCACTCACCATCGGCACCGTGACAAGGAGGTGGGCGTTTCGGGGTTGCAGGGGTGGTGGTGTGGGATGGGGATTGTGGGATGTGGGGTGGGGGTTCACAGGGTGGGGATTGCGAGGTGGGGGTGGGGGTTCACAGGGTGGGGATTGCGGGGTGGGGGTTCGCAGGGTGGGGATTGCGGGGTGGGGATGGGGGTTCACAGGGTGGGGATTGTGGGGTGGGGGTGGGTGTTCACAGGGTGGGGATTGCGGAGTGGGGGTGGGGGTTCACAGGGTGGGGATTGCGGGGTGGGGGTGGGGGTTCCCAGGGTGGGGATTGCGGGGTGGGGGTTCACAGGGTGGGGATTGCGGGGTGGGGGTGGGGGTTCACAGGGTGGGGATTGCGGGGTGGGGATGGGGGTTCACAGGGTGGGGATTGCGGGGTGGGGGTGGGGGTTTGCAGGGTGGGGATTGCGGGGTGGGGATGGGGGTTTGCAAGGTGGGGATTGCGGGGTGGGGATGGGGGTTTGCAGGGTGGGGATTGCGGGGTGGGGATGGGGGTTTGCAGGGTGGGGATTGCGGGGTGGGGATGGGGGTTTGCAGGGTGGGGATTGTGGGGTGGGGGTGGGGGTTTGCAGGGTGGGGATGGGGGTTTGCAGGGTGGGGTTCGCAGGGTGGGGGTGGGGGTTTGCAGGGTGGGGATTGCGG
The DNA here is from genome assembly GCF_965287045.1 of Carcharhinus amblyrhynchos. Lineage (NCBI taxonomy): Eukaryota > Metazoa > Chordata > Chondrichthyes > Carcharhiniformes > Carcharhinidae > Carcharhinus > Carcharhinus amblyrhynchos. The sequence goes on from NC_137347.1 coordinate 1,036,624, forward strand.
GGTGGGGATGGGGGTTTGCAGGGTGGGGATTGTGGGGTGGGGGTGGGGGTTTGCAGGGTGGGGGTGGGGGTTTGCAGGGTGGGGTTCGCAGGGTGGGGATGGGGGTTCACAGGGTGGGGATTGCGGGGTGGGAATGGGGGTTTGCAGGGCGGGGATTGCAGGGTGGGGATGGGGGTTTGCAGGGTGGGGATTGTGGGGTGGGGGTGGGGGTTTGCAGGGTGGGGATTGCGGGGTGGGGGTGGGGGTTCACAGGGTGGGGATTGCAGGGTGGGGATTGCGGGGTGGGGGTGGGGGTTCACAGGGTGGGGATTGCGGGGTGGGGATGGGGCTTTGCAGGGTGGGGATTGTGGGGTGGGGATGGGGGTTTGCAGGGTGGGGATTGCGGGGTGGGGATGGGGGTTTGCAGGGTGGGGATTGTGGGGTGGGGATGGGGGTTCACAGGGTGGGGATTGCAGGGTGGGGATGGGGGTTTGCAGGGTGGGGATTGCGGGGTGGGGATGGGGGTTTGCAGGGTGGGGATTGCGGGGTGGGGATGGGGGTTCACAGGGTGGGGATTGCAGGGTGGGGATGGGGGTTTGCAGGGTGGGGATTGCGGGGTGGGGGTGGGGGTTTGCAGGGTGGGGATTGCGGGGTGGGGATGGGGGTTCACAGGGTGGGGATTGCGGGGTGGGGATGGGAGTTCCCAGGGTGGGGTTCGCAGGGTGGGTTTTGCATGGGCAGTGGGTGTGGGTGGGAGCCTGCAGCAAGGGCAGGGTGAATGGTTCTCAACGGTTCTCAAAGCCTAGTTGTTTGGATCAGACTGAGCGCCTCTGAATGAAGGAACTGTCCTCCAGGACCCTACGAGCAATGCCGCGTGGACGGTTTGCTTTTCACGCCACCCCATTGCTAACATCCACCCACCCTGTAGCGAATCCCCTCCCCAGTACTGGGTTAATACCAGTGGGGAGGCAGCATGTGGCTCTTGAGCAGGCAGTAATTACACATAAGGGGTTAGTCTCCACCAGTCACCCTCCTGCCTGAATAAATGTCCCTTCACCAGCAAACCCATTACTCTGGTAATTTCCAGGTCAGATTTTGAACGAGTGTTTAGGGAGCACAGTCTGTCATTCCGTTTGATTATCTCGGAAAGCCAAGGATCGTGGCCATGAGAGTTTCACCGTGGGTGCAGTGAGATACCCACTGCCTGAAACTGTAATACACCCGCATTTGATGCAGAAAGAAAGTGAAAGCACAGAGCAGCAAGGCCTTGACCCCACTCGGTAACTAAACAGGACATCCAGCCAATAACAGGTGGCCAGGTTACAGGTTTATTCATCAATGTATTGCCCATTGGTCTGGGACGGAGACTCCCCTCGTGTCTGTATCGCCTCGCTGTGTTAGCACAGCCACAGTGGCTGGAGAGAATGGGTTAACTCTGTAAACAGCACCGAGGCATTCGTTCAAAAGTCAAGGGCAGTAACACTTTCCCACATCAGCAAGGCTGGGTATCAGAGATACAGCCTGATCTCTTATAGCTCAGTTTGCTGGCCTTTAAACATTCATTATAAAAACATTTTATGGGTAAAGGACTAATGAGATAAAGTGAAGCATTTAACCAATCAGAGACAGAGAGAGAATGATAGAAGCAGACAGGGAGTGAGACACAGTTACAGACACAAAGACTTGTGTACGAGTGACAGAGAACCAAAGACCAACAGGCAGAGGGTTGGGAAGGTGATAAGATTCAGTCACCAAATGTGATAATGTTGATTACTCACACCCACTGACCCACTCACACACACACACACACACACACTGCCCTGCACAAAGCTCCTGGACATTAACGATCTGATACACAGGGGTCAGACTGAAGGGAAAGGCTGTGTTACTTTCCCTCCAAGAATCTGCAGCAGATGACAGGAGTACAATCCTGTGGGGAATGTCACTCCACAACTTTCAACAATAACATGTGAATGTTCACCCATCCCGTCATTGTTTAAATGAAGATCTCCAAATAGAAGGTCAGGAATTCCTCCTGAAAGGGAAGTAAACAGAGCAAGAACTGTGTGTGCATTCTAGTGGAAAAAGATTGCAGTCTCCCAGCCCAGGGCCTGGCCAGGTGGAGTATATCTCCGATATTCCACACACAATGTGGAGATGCCGGCTTTGGACTGGGGTAAACACAGTAAGAAGTCTCACACACCAGGTCAGAGTCCAACCAATTTATTTGATAGTAATCTCACAAGTTTTCGGAAACGGTGTTCCTTCGTCAGGTGTGTGGAAGATGTGTGTCAGAACATTCCACATACCTGACAAAGGAACACCGTTTCTGAAAACTTGTGAGATTACTATCAAATAAACTGGTTGGACTCTAACCTGGTGTTGTGAGACTTCTTACTGTATTCCAGACACAATCAGCCGCACTCCTGCCCATTCCTTGGGTGAAATGTGATTTCTGGGTGACATGAAGCCTCTCGTGTGATTTTGTGAGAGGACCCTGAAACCTTGGCATTTTTCAAAGTGTGTTTGTCTTGGGGTAAAATGTGAGAGTGATCTTTCTGACCTCCGGCCGAATGGTCAGAGTGAGGCCGCTGAGGAGAACGGGAAGTTTGTTTTTCTCAGGGATGTGGGCATCACCAACAATCCCAGTATTTATAGCCCATTCCTAACTGCCCCCTGAGGAGGTGGAACCCGGCAACAAAGACGGAAACAGCAACATATTCACAGCTCAGGATGGTGGTGGCTTGGAGGAGAATTTGTAGGGCTGGTGTTCCCATGTATCGTTTGACTCTCGATAGTAGAGTTTACAGATTTGAAAGAGACAGCTGAAGGGGCCTTGGCGAGTTAGAACATAGAACATAGAACACTACAGCGCAGAACAGGCCCTTCGGCCCACGATGTTGCGCCGACCAGTTACAAAAACAATGACCCACTAGCCTATACCAATCCCTTTTCGTCCATAAACCTATCCAGAGATCTCTTAAACGCCCCCAAACTAGGCGCATTTACAACTGCAGCAGGCAGGGCATTCCAATCCTTCACCACCCGCTGGGTAAAGAACCTACCCCTGACATCTGTCCTATAACTACCCCCCCTTAATTTAAAGCCATGCCCCCTCGTGCTAGCTTTCTCCATCCGAGGAAAAAGGCTATCACTATCCACCCTATCTAAACCTCTAATCATCTTATATGTTTCAATAAGATCCCCTCTTAGCCGCCTTCTTTCCAGCAAAAACAACTCCAAATCCCTCAGTCTCTCCTCATAGGACCTCCCCTCCATACCAGGCAACATCCTGGTAAACCTCCTCTGCACCCTCTCCAAAGCCTCCACATCCTTCCTGTAATGTGGGGACCAGAACTGCACACAGTACTCCAAGTGCGGACGCACCAGAGTTGTGTACAGTTGCAACATGACGCTGCGACTCCTAAATTCAATCCCCCTACCAATAAACGCCAAGACACCGTATGCCTTCTTAAGAACCTTATCTACTTGATTCCCAACTTTCAGGGATCTATGTACACATACACCTAGATCCCTCTGTTCATCCACACTATTCAAAGTCCTCCCGTTAGCCCTATACTCGACACATCTGTTGCTCCTACCAAAGTGAATTACCTCACACTTCTCCGCATTAAATTCCATCCGTCACCTCTCGGCCCAGCTCTGCAACCTATCTAAGTCTCCCTGCAAACTATGACACCCTTCCTCACAATCTACCACACCTCCGACTTTGGTGTCATCAGCAAATTGTAGCAGTGTGTCTAGTAGATGTGCTCGGTGGTGGAGGGGGTGTTAATCATGTGGGCTGTTTTATCCTTGGATGGTGTTGGGCTTCTTGAGTGTTGTTGGAGCTGCACCCATCCAGGAAAGTGCTGAGTATTCCATCGCCCTCTGAGGGGATAAACTTTAAGGGGTCGGGAGATTCATTACTCACTGCTGGATTCCCAGCCTCTGACATGTTCATGGAGCCACTGTGTTTAAATGGCTGGCCTCATTCAGTTTCTGCTCAAAGGTGCTGATACTGGGAGATTCAGTGACGATAATGCCATTGAGTGTCATGGGGCGGTGGTTAGAGTGTCTCTTACTGGTGATGGTCATTGTGTGGTATGTGTGTTACCCAAACCCAAACCTGGATATTGTCCAGATCTTGTCACATTTGAACATGACCAGCTTCAGTATCTGAGGAATTGTGAATAGTGCTGAACATTGTGCAATCCCTGATGAGTATTCTCACTTCTGATTTTTTGACAGAGGGTGGGTCATTAATGAAGCAGTTGAAGATGATTGGACCTACGACACTACCCTGAGGGACTCCTGCAGAGATGTCCTGGAGCTGAGATGACTGACCCTCCACAACCACAACCACCTTCCTTTGTGCCAGGTATGACTCCAACCAGCAGCGAGTTTGCCCCCAGTACCCATTGATTCCAGTTTCGCTTGGGTTCCTTGATGCCTCACTCAGTCGAATGCGGCCTTGATGATTCGGGCTGTCCCTCGCACCTCCCCTCTGGAATTCAGCTCTTTTCCTCCCCATGTTTGAACCAAGGCTGGAATGAGGTCAGGAGCAGAGTGACCCTGGGCAAAACCCAAACTGGGCGTCACTGAGCAGGTTATTGCTGAGCAGGTGCTGCTTGACAGCGCTGTCAATGACCCCTTCCATCACTTTACTGATGATCGAGAGTAGACTGGGTGGTAATTGGCCGGGTTGGATTTGTCCAGCTTTTTGTGTACAGGACAGACCTGGGCAATTTTCCACATTGCCGCGTAGATGCCAGTGTTGTAACTGTACTGGAAGAGCTTGGCCAGGGGAGCGACTAATTTTACCGCAGGACATCCTTTCCTGCAGCGTATCAGGTAGACAATGTTGACCGAGTTGCAAGAGTATGTACCGTGTACCTACCCAGCCTTCAGGGGAACAGTGACCATGACACCACACAACTCTACCATAGCAACCTCTGCAAGACATGCCGGATCATCGACACGGATGCCATCATCTCACGTGAGAACACCATCCACCAGGTACACGGTAAATACTCTTGCAACTCGGCCAACATTGTCTACCTGATACGCTGCAGGAAAGGATGTCCCGAAGCATGGTACATTGGGGAGACCGTGCAGATGCTACGACAACAGATGAATGAACATCGCTTGATAATCACCAGGCAAGACTGTTCCCTTCCTGTTGGGGACACTTCAGTGGTCACGGGCATTGGGCCTCTGATCTTTGGGTAAGCATTCTCCAAGACGGCCTTCACGACACACGACAGCGCAGAGTCGCTGAACAGAGACTGATAGCCAAGTTCCGCACACATGAGGACGGTCTCAACAGGGATCTTGGGTTCATGTCGCACTATCTGTAACCCCCGTGACTTGCCTGAACTTGCAACATCTCACTAAGTGTTCTGTCTGGAGACAATACACATCTCTTTAACCTGTGCTTAACCCTCTCTCCACTCACATTGTCTGTACCTTTAAGATTTGATTACCTGTAAAGACTCGCATTCCAACCATTATTTTGTAAATTGAGTTTGTGTTTTTATATGCCCTGTTTGTGAACATAGGTCCCACTCACCTGATAATGGAGCAGCACTCCAAAAGCTAGTGGCTTTTGCTACCAAATAAACCTTTTGGACTTTAACCTGGTGTTCATAGAATCATAGAACCCTACGGTGCAGAAAGAGGCCCTTCGGCCCATCGAGTCTGCACCGAACACAATCCCACCCAGGCCCTATCCCCATATCCCTACATATTATACCCACTAATCCCTCTAACCTACACATCCCTGGACACTAAGGGGCAATTTCTTAGCACGGCCAATCAACCTAACTCGCACATCTTTGGACTGTGGGAGGAAACCAGAGCACCCGGAGGAAACCCACGCAGACACGAGGAGAATGTGCAAACTCCACACAGACAGTGACCCGAGCCGGGAATCGAACCTGGGACCCTGGGAGCTGTGAAGCGCCGGTGCTAACCACTGTGCTACCGTGCCGCCTGGTGTTGTGAGGCTTCTTACTGTCTCTGTACCATTACATGACACAACATTTATAGTTTAGAAGAATTCAACAAGACAGCTATAGCATTGATTAAATTCAGTTCCTGATGCAAAGCATCGAACCATGTATCTGAGACAGAAGATGGATGCCAGGGTACATACCCACGCCGTCGCAGGTACCACCAGGCACCATCCAGCCGCCCACCATGACAACCCTGCTGGTTCCGTGTGTTACATGAGATCAAATTCTGGGGCGATAAGGTTGCTGTCATGTGACCCATGGATTGGATGGAGATCCGATCAGATGCCACAGCTAATAAGGAAGGGAAAGAGATTAGAGAGACCTCATCCAATCATTACTCCCCCACACCCCTCACTGTAACACTCTGATATACCCCACACCCCACACTGTAACACTCTGATATACCCCACACCCCTCACTGTAACACTCTGATATACCCCACACCCCTCACTGTAACACTCTGATATACCCCACACCCCTCACTGTAACACTCTGATATACCCCACACCCCTCACTGTAACACTCTGATATACCCCACACCCCTCACTGTAACACTCTGATATACCCCACACCCCTCACTGTAACACTCTGATATACCCCACACCCCTCACTGTAACACTCTGACATACCCCACACCCCTCAGTGTAACAGTCTGATACACCCCACACCCCTCACTGTAACACTCTGATATACCCCACAGCCCTCACTGTAACACTCTGATATACCCCACACCCCTCACTGTAACACTCTGATATACCCCACACCCCTCACTGTAACACTCTGATATACCCCACACCCCTCACTGTAACACTCTGATATACCCCACACCCCTCACTGTAACACTCTGATATATCCCACACCCCTCACTGTAACACTCTGATATACCCCACACCCCTCACTGTAACACTCTGATATACCCCACACCCCTCACTGTAACACTCTGATATATCCCACCCACACCCCTTACTGTAACACTCTGATATACCCCACACCCCTCACTGTAACACTCGGATATACCCCACACCCCTCACTGTAAAACTGATATACCCCACACCCATCTCTGTAACACTGATATATCTCACACCCCTCACTGTAACACTGATATATCCCACACCCCTCACTGTAACACTCTGATATATCCCACACCCCTCACTGTAACACTCTGATATATCCCACACCCCTCACTGTAACACTCTGATATACCCCACACCCCTCACTGTAACACTCTGATATACCCCACACCCCTCACTGTAACACTCTGATATACCCCACACTCCTCACTGTAACACTCTGATATATCCCACACCCCTCACTGTAACACTCTGATATACCCCACACCCCTCACTGTAACACTCTGATATACCCCACACCCCTCACTGTAACACTCTGATATACCCCACACCCCTCACTGTAACACTCTGATATACCCCACACCCCTCACTGTAACCCTCTGATATACCCCACGGCCCTCACTGTAACACTCTGATATATCCCACACCCCTCACTGTAACACTCTGACATACCCCACACCCCTCAGTGTAACAGTCTGATATACCCCACACCCCTCACTGTAACACTCTGATATACCCCACACCCCTCACTGTAACACTCTGATATACCCCACACCCCTCACTGTAACACTCTGATATATCCCACACCCCTCACTGTAACACTCTGATATACCCCACACCCCTCACTGTAACACTCTGATATACCCCACACCCCTCACTGTAACACTCTGATATATCCCACACCCCTCACTGTAACACTCTGATATACCCCACACCCCTCACTGTAACACTCTGATATACCCCACACCCCTCACTGTAACACTCTGATATACCCCACACCCCTCACTGTAACACTCTGATATACCCCACACCCCTCACTGTAACACTCTGATATACCCCACACCCCTCACTGTAACACTCTGATATATCCCACACCCCCTCACTGTAACACTCTGATATACCCCACACCCCTCACTGTAACACTCTGATATACCCCACACCCCTCACTGTAACACTCTGATATACCCCACACCCCTCACTGTAACACTCTGATATATCCCACACCCCCTCACTGTAACACTCTGATATACCCCACACCCCTCACTGTAACACTCTGATATACCCCACACCCCTCACTGTAACACTCTGATATACCCCACACCCCTCACTGTAACACTCTGATATACCCCACACCCCTCACTGTAACACTCTGATATATCCCACACCCCTCACTGTAACACTCTGATATACCCCACACCCCTCACTGTAACACTCTGATAGACCCCACACCCCTCACTGTAACACTCTGATATATCCCACACCCCTCACTGTAACACTCTGATATACCCCACACCCCTCACTGTAACACTCTGATATACCCCACACCCCTCACTGTAACACTCTGATATACCCCACACCCCTCACTGTAACACTCTGATATACCCCACACCCCTCACTGTAACACTCTGATATATCCCACCCACACCCCTTACTGTAACACTCTGATATACCCCACACCCCTCACTGTAACACTCGGATATACCCCACACCCCTCACTGTAAAACTGATATACCCCACACCCATCTCTGTAACACTGATATATCTCACACCCCTCACTGTAACACTGATATATCCCACACCCCTCACTGTAACACTCTGATATATCCCACACCCCCTCACTGTAACACTCTGATATATCCCACACCCCTCACTGTAACACTCTGATATACCCCACACCCCTCACTGTAACACTCTGATATACCCCACACCCCTCACTGTAACACTCTGATATACCCCACACTCCTCACTGTAACACTCTGATATATCCCACACCCCTCACTGTAACACTCTGATATACCCCACACCCCTCACTGTAACACTCTGATATACCCCACACCCCTCACTGTAACACTCTGATATACCCCACACCCCTCACTGTAACACTCTGATATACCCCACACCCCTCACTGTAACCCTCTGATATACCCCACGGCCCTCACTGTAACACTCTGATATATCCCACACCCCTCACTGTAACACTCTGACATACCCCACACCCCTCAGTGTAACAGTCTGATATACCCCACACCCCTCACTGTAACACTCTGATATACCCCACACCCCTCACTGTAACACTCTGATATACCCCACACCCCTCACTGTAACACTCTGATATACCCCACACCCCTCACTGTAACACTCTGATATACCCCACACCCCTCACTGTAACACTCTGATATACCCCACACCCCTCACTGTAACACTCTGATATACCCCACACCCCTCACTGTAAAACTGATATACCCCACACCCATCTCTGTAACACTGATATATCTCACACCCCTCACTGTAACACTGATATATCCCACACCCCTCACTGTAACACTCTGATATACCCCACACCCCTCACTGTAACACTCTGATATACCCCACACCCCTCACTGTAACACTCTGATATACCCCACACTCCTCACTGTAACACTCTGATATATCCCACACCCCTCACTGTAACACTCTGATATACCCCACACCCCTCACTGTAACACTCTGATATACCCCACACCCCTCACTGTAACACTCTGATATACCCCACACCCCTCACTGTAACACTCTGATATACCCCACACCCCTCACTGTAACCCTCTGATATACCCCACGGCCCTCACTGTAACACTCTGATATATCCCACACCCCTCACTGTAACACTCTGACATACCCCACACCCCTCAGTGTAACAGTCTGATATACCCCACACCCCTCACTGTAACACTCTGATATACCCCACACCCCTCACTGTAACACTCTGATATACCCCACACCCCTCACTGTAACACTCTGATATATCCCACACCCCTCACTATAACACTCTGATATACCCCACACCCCTCACTGTAACACTCTGATATACCCCACACCCCTCACTGTAACACTCTGATATATCCCACACCCCTCACTGTAACACTCTGATATACCCCACACCCCTCACTGTAACACTCTGATATACCCCACACCCCTCACTGTAACACTCTGATATACCCCACACCCCTCACTGTAACACTCTGATATACCCCACACCCCTCACTGTAACACTCTGATATACCCCACACCCCTCACTGTAACACTCTGATATATCCCACACCCCCTCACTGTAACACTCTGATATACCCCACACCCCTCACTGTAACACTCTGATATACCCCACACCCCTCACTGTAACACTCTGATATACCCCACACCCCTCACTGTAACACTCTGATATATCCCACACCCCCTCACTGTAACACTCTGATATACCCCACACCCCTCACTGTAACACTCTGATATACCCCACACCCCTCACTGTAACACTCTGATATACCCCACACCCCTCACTGTAACACTCTGATATACCCCACACCCCTCACTGTAACACTCTGATATATCCCACACCCCTCACTGTAACACTCTGATATACCCCACACCCCTCACTGTAACACTCTGATAGACCCCACACCCCTCACTGTAACACTCTGATATATCCCACACCCCTCACTGTAACACTCTGATATACCCCACACCCCTCACTGTAACACTCTGATATACCCCACACCCCTCACTGTAACACTCTGATATACCCCACACCCCTCACTGTAACACTCTGATATATCCCACACCCCTCACTGTAACACTCTGATATACCCCACACCCCTCACTGTAACACTCTGATAGACCCCACACCCCTCACTGTAACACTCTGATATATCCCACACCCCTCACTGTAACACTCTGATATACCCCACACCCCTCACTGTAACACTCTGATATACCCCACACCCCTCACTGTAACACTCTGATATACCCCACACCCCTCACTGTAACACTCTGATATATCCCACACCCCTCACTGTAACACTCTGATATACCCCACACCCCTCACTGTAACACTCTGATAGACCCCACACCCCTCACTGTAACACTCTGATATACCCCACACCCCTCACTGTAACACTCTGATATATCCCACACCCCTCACTGTAACACTCTGATATACCCCACACCCCTCACTGTAACACTCTGATGTACCCCACACCCCTCACTGTAACACTCTGATATACCCCACACCCCTCACTGTAACACTCTGATATACCCCACACCCCTCACTGTAACACTCTGATGTACCCCACACCCCGTCACACTCTATCTCAGGCTGTTGTTCTTACTTGCTGTGGAGAATGCCCATGATGCTGCACAGTTGCCCTGGTCCATGGGCTCATGGATCATTCCTGGCCATTTATCTGCTGCGTTGAAGTTTCTGGGAAGGAAGTCATTACTATCCATGTTCATCTGAAAGATGAGGGAAAGCTGTTGGAAATGGCTGGGCCACACGGACAGAGCTGGAGATTTATATGAATGACTAAAATCACATTGAGCACAATGAGACTTGGCCTTTCCTGGTACTTTCTTATATTTGTTCTTGGAATATGGCTACGCCAACATTTATCGCCCCTTCCTAATCGTCCTTGAGCCAGCTTCTTAAATTGTTGCAGTCCATGTGGTGTAGGTACACCCACAGTGCTGTTAGGGAGGGATACTGACAGTGCTGGAGAAAGAGGATGTCCATGAGGTGTCAATGACAACATCGACCTGGTTAGAGCTGGGAAACAATAGAGATACTGGAACATTGCTGAGTGTTTCCTACAGGTTATTGGCTCAGAATTAGAGGAATACATTTATAAAATTAGGGGATGCAAAATCTACAGAGTAGTGATAATGGTGGACTTTAATTATCCTGATAGAGAATGGGATAGTAATAGTCCAAAGGCAGAGAGGGGCCAGTGTCCTTGGAGTGTGAATCAGAAGAATTTTCTTTAGCAGTATGTCTCCAATCCAACATGGAAGGAAGAATTGCTGCTTCTGGGGAATGGGGCAGATGAAATGAATCAGATGTCAGAAAGCAAATGTATCCAGGGCAGTGATCATTTGTTAGGGTCTGGGATGAGAAGCCCAAGTTACACTCGAAAGCTCGACTAGACCCCAATAACTTTTCTACTTTGGTGTAAATGTGAGGAAAGGATATTTCTTCCCAGCAATGATTCCACTGACAGAGTAGGCATCTATTATAGTAAAACAAATTTACTTAATTTAGTTTAACTATAACTCTAACAAATGAAGCAACTTAACTATTAATATTAATAAGTGTAGAGGCCAAAGTACCTCAAGTATTTCAGATGTGCTCTCACCAAAACTCTGTTGTACTAAGACATCTATATTCTTGCATCCCAATCCCCTTTCATTAAAGGACAATGTGTCATTAGCCTTCCTAATTTCTTGCTGTACCCTCACGTGAACTTTCTGTGTTCCCTGTATGATTGCATCCAATCTTTTCGATCATCAACACTCTCGATGAGCCGAAGGGCCATTTCTGTGCTTTATGACTCTGACTTCCAAGTTTCCCACCTTTTAAAAATAAATCTGCTTTTCCATTCTTACAACAAAAGTGAATAGCTCCACACTTCCCTACATTGAATCCTGTCTGCCATCTTATTGTCTACTCATTTACTCTGACTATAACTCTCTACAACCTTTCTGTGTCCTCCTCACAGCTTCCCTTCCCATCTAGCTTGGTATCATCAACAAAATTACATACAACTCTTAACTGACTCTTAGTATAGATTAGATAAATTAGACCTAAATAGATAATAGATAAATAGATTATAAATTAGATACTGATTCTTAATATAGATTGTAAATAGCGGAGGCCCCAACACTGATCCTTATGGTATTCCACTGTTCAATGCCGCATTTATTCCCATTCTGTTTTCTATCTGTTAATCAATCCTCTTCCTGTGCTAATTTGAATAGTGAGGAATTCAGAGATGTCGCTGCCATTGAATGTCAAGGGGTGATGGTTGGATTTTCTCTTGTTGGAGATGGTCATTGTCTGGCACAAATCTTACTTACCACTTATCAGGCCAATCCTGAACATTGTCCAGGTCTTGCTGCATTTGGACATGGACTGCTTCAGTACCTGATGGGTTGTGAATGGTGTGAACATTATGCAATGGTCAGTGAATATTTCCACTTCAAATGAAGGGAAGGTCGTTGATGAAGTTGTTGAAGATGGTTGGATCTCGGACACTTCCCTAAGGAACTCCTGCAGTGATGTCATGCAGCTGAAATGATTGGCCTCCACCATCTTCCTTTATATGAAGATTCAAGACCCCCCACAGCTTATTATGTTGCTTTTGTTACATGTCCCAATAATTTCTTGTTTGATGCTCTGTGCAACAGTATAACTACAGTCAGGGACCTATAAACTGCTCAGGCCTGTGTTTTTGATTCTCGCTATTCCTAATTTCCACCTATACTGATTCTACTTCAGGATCTTGAGAGACCAGACCATTTCTCACTAATGTCCTCGTGTCATCCTTTACTTTCAAAACTAGCCCTGCTCCTTTGCCATTCTGTCTGTCTGCTCAGAAGATTTATACCCAGGAATATTTAATTCCCAACCTTTGTAGCATGTAACCATGTCCCTTAATCGTGATGAATAGCGAGGGGGATTGAATATAAAAGTAGGGAGGTCTTGCTGCAGCTGTATAGGGCATTGGTGAGGCCGCAGCTGGAGTACTGTGTGCAGTTTTGGGCGCCGCACCTGCGCAAGGATATTTTGGCCCTGGAGGGAGTGCAGAGGAGGTTTACTAGGCTGATGCCGGAGTTGAGGGGATTGAGCTATGAGGAGAGGCTGAATAAACTAGGCTTGTACTCGTTAGAGTTTAGAAGAATGAGGGGAGATCTCATTGAGACGTATAAGATGATGAATGGGATGGATAGGATAGAGGTGGAGAGACTCTTCCTGCTCAAAAAAGACAGTAGGACTAGGGGGCACAGCCTCAAGATAAAGGGGGGGCGGTTTAGAACGGAGTTGAGGAGGAACTTCTTCACTCAAAGGGTGGTGAATCTCTGGAATTCTCTGCCCGTTGAAGTGGTGGAGGCTGCCTCGCTAAATATTTTTAAGAAGCGGGTTGATGGGTTTTTGATAAGAGAGGGGATTAAGGGTTATGGGGAGAGGGCGGGTAAGTGGAACTGAGCCACAACAGATCAGCCATGATCTTATTGAATGGCGGGGCAGGCTCGAAGGGCTAGATGGCCTACTCCTGCTCCTATTTCTTATGTTCTTATGTTCTTATGAATAAATAATCTATTTGTGCCATTAGTTTATTTACCTTATTGCAGGTAATTGTAAATTCAGATAAAGAAACTTTTGTTGAAATCTTGCTGGTGCTTTCACTGACCCACCAGCAACCCCTTCCCCCCTCCCGCACTGCTGGCATGGTCATCTACCTGACTCCTGTTCTGCAGTCCTGTCCTTCTCCTGTTACTGATCACCCCCATCTCTTTCTTTGTGTTAATTCAGTCAGGGTCCGGGCTGTGGATTTCAGCAGGGGGTGTTACTATGATATTCGGCTGCACGTCCAATACAAAGTCCTGTGTGGCTCAGTGGCAGCATTCTAGCTTCCAAATCAGAATATCGTGGTTTCAAACCCCACTGTCTGGGACAGCGTTACTGCTATAGTGCAGGGAGAGTGCTGCATGGTATTATCTTTCAGACAAGATGTTAAACAAATTCTGCTCTGCCTTCCCAGATAGATATGAAAGATTGCATGTTCTCCCTGCTGCCCCAGCCGATAGTTAATTATTCAATCAACACCTTGTCAAGATTACGTGGTCATTATCTCCTTGTTGTTCACTAATTGGCCCATGTTCTGATTATCACAATATCACTATCGTTAGGTAGAATATTCCTTTTTTAAGATAAGATTGCCATAGTCCCAGAGGAACATAGCCTGGTGATGATTTAATCTGAGGGTCACCACACCTCAGGCAAGGAGCAAGGTTGAGAAGGCAGGGCCTTCGTGAATAACCTCAGCCCGTACGGGAATTGAACCCGCGCTGTTGGAGTCACTCTGCATCACAATCCTGGCTGTCCACCCAACTGAGCTAAACCAACCCAAAATCAGTCGGGTTTTTTGGCCGCCTGAAATAGCAGAAGTAAACACTTCATTATCACAAACACTGTGAGCGGGGTAGAATATTCTTTGTGTCGGTCTGAGATTGGAAAGGGTGCTATATCAATGCAACTTCAACCTTTCTTAAAGATATTGTAAAAAAATGGAAAGATCAAAAAAAAACCCACATGGTTTTTAGTAACAAAAATCTCTCCCCACATTAAACTGCCCAATTCAAAGCTGAGAGGATGTCGAGCCTGGGTAATATTTTCTTAACAATCCGTATCGGATTTGGCTTCAGTTTTGTAAATAAACAAGTCAGTGAAACATGAAATTAAGATGGAAGGCTGAGAAATTCAAGAATGTGTATTATCTGGAGGCATAGGATTTAGGGACCATCTCTAAATATGTTTTAACTGACTCGGCAGGATGTAGGAACCATCCCTAAACTCTGTATAACCAGGGATCATCCTTAACAAATCACATTTGGATTTGGTGACTATTCCTAATTGGAATTTTGGATCAAAGTGTGGAAGAATATCCATTCTTTCCACAAGCTTGTTAGAAAAGTTGCCAAAAGCGATGTTGCTGTAAGGGGTTATGTACAATGAACTCTGGTGCTAACCCTTTGTTAGAAGACACTCTGTTCTTTTGCAAGCATTATTAGCGCTCATGAATTTCTCACGTTTTTGTCTTTAAATCATTAATGTTGCAGAAGATTCTGTAGAATCAGGGCTGGTGTCACTGGACTGAATTAATTAAAGTGTCTGTGGATAGTGAAGCGGATTGTGAGAGGTTAAAACAGGATATAGAGAGGCTGGAAACTTGGGCAGAGAAATGGCAGATGGAATTTAATCCAGACAAGTGTGAGGTGATTCATTTTGGAAGGTCTAACGCAGGAAGTGTACATGAAATGAACCTGACGATGGCATCCACCCACCAATAACTCCATGCTGCCAGCCCCATGGACACAGACTCTAGACCCATTTTGGGCACATGTCTCAGCACAGAAGAGGAGGCCATTTGGCCCACTGACTCTATGTCAGCTCCTTGTGGAACAATCCAGTTTGTTCCACTCCCCCTTGAAGCTCTGTAATTGTCCAACTTTATTTCCTTCAAGAGCCCATCCAATTTCCTCTGGAGCTCACTGACTGTTTCTGCTTCCACCACCCTCACAGGCAGCCAGTTCCAGCTCAGCACCAGTCAGGTTTTTCTAAAATCCCCACACCCCCACCGCACCCCCGTGCCCCCCCACCGCACCTCCCCCCCCCACCCCCCCACATCTGCACCTCCTGCCAAATCTGTGTCCCTCACTCACTGGACCATCAGTCAATGAGATCAGCTTTTCTTCACCTACCTTATCCAACCCTGTTATAATCTTGTACATTTGTATTAAATCTCCTCTCAATCTCCTTTACTGCAGGGAGAATCTCTAATCTCTACACCCCATTGCTCCATGTATCACACGGAGTGGGCTTACATTCAGTTCATTCATGTTCATCACTGTCGTTGAGGGTCGATTGGTCCCCAGTCGGTAACGGATTCCATCGTCCAGGGTCAGTCCCCAGAACTGGCTGTAGTTTGAGGCCTTCCATCTATGCAGAGAGAAATGATAAAGGTGAGACTGTCAAGCTTGGAGAATGAGCCTTACTGAGAAAATAGGCCCACATACCCCGTGCATGGGAGCTACGCTAACTGTGTGGCACTGACTTTCTGTCCCACCACCTCACAACTGTCACTCTATCAGGGTAGTTGGTCAACATAAGTGTGGGAGGTACCCGAAGCTGGAAACAATATTCACCAGTAGCTTGAGACTGTCTGTATCAGGTAGGCTGATACAATTCCTTGTACAACTGCAGTAACATTTCCCTACTTTTATATTCCGTTCCCCTTGCAATAAGCATCAGCGTTTCACTGCTGTGCCAAAGGGCAGTAGGGTGGCACAGCGGTTAGCGCTGCTGCCTCACCACTCCAGGGACCTGGGTTTGATCCCTGGCTTGGGTTACTGTCCATATGGAGATTGCACGTTCTCCCTGTTTCTGCGTGGGTGTCCTCCCACAGTCCAAAGGTGTGCAGCTTAGGTGTATTGCCTATGCTAAATTGCCCCGAGTGTCCTGGGATGTGTGGGTTAAAGGATTAGCGGGTGAGTATGTGGGGTTATGGGGTTAGGGCCTAGGTGGGATTGTTGTTGACGCTGACTCGATGGCCTGAATGGCCTCCTTCTGCACTGTAAGGATTCTATGTTCCTATGATTCTGTGTACTGATTTTTTTTGTGATTCATGTACCAGGACCCCCAGTAACACTGAATTCTGCAATCTCTCTCTAACTAAACAGTATATACTGCTTTTCTATTATTCCCCACAAATGGGACAGTTCACATTTTTTTCACATTATACTCTATTTACCAGGTTTTAGCTCACACACTTAAACTATTTAAATCTCTCCATTAGCACATTCAGTCCTGTTGAAAGCTTACCCTCCTATCTTTCTTTGTCTCATCAGTAAATTTAGCTATTATACCTCCAGTCTCTTCATCCAAGTTACTTATACAGATTGTCACTAGTTGAGGATCCAGCACTGATCCGTGTAGCACTCCACTAGTTACAGCTTGCCAAACCCAAAAACAACCCATTTCTCCCTCCCTACTCTTCCTGTTAGACAACTAATCCTCTATCCATGTTAATTAGTTACCGCCTACACCATGAGCTCTTATTTTACGTAGCAACCTTTGACGTGACGCCTTGTGAAATGGCTTTTGGAAACCCAAGTACAGCACATCTATAGATTCCCCTTTATCCACACTGTTCATTATTCCACAAGGAATCTGTCAAACTCAATTTCCTTTTCACAAAAGAGTGTTGACTCTGCCTGATTGTATTGTCATTTTCTGATCTGCACTCAGGTGGGGAAATTGGTCACCATCAACTGTGGAGCGAGGGGATGCATTAGTGGAGGCCTCCAGTTATATAGCTCAAATCACATGGAGAAGGGGTTTTCTGAATGTAGCCCAGTCTGACACCAGTTACATTCAGAGCAGCCCGATGCATAGGAGCCTCAATAGTGCCTGTACACATTTACCAATATGGCAGGTGGCTTGTAATGAATTCTCCTTTCCTCCCTGAAACACTGGAAGCTATTGCTATTAAAAAACAGATGTTGCACCTCATGTATTCCTAATGTGTTTGAGAGTAATTCTGTAACCAGACGCACAAGCATGAGTATGCACACACATCAGTAATACTAACATAGCACACACATGGATGATTAACAATGTCACAGCACATGTATGTGTCAGTAACGTACGGTGTACGGCGTACGGTGTCTTGGCGTTTATTGGCAGGGGGATTGAATTTAGGAGTCGCAGCGTCATGTTGCAACTGTACACTACTCTGGTGCGGCCGCACTTGGAGTACTGTGTGCAGTTCTGGTCCCCACATTACAAGAAGGATGTGGAGGCTTTGGAGAGGGTGCAGGGGAGGTTTACTAGGATGTTGCCTGGTATGGAGGGGAGGTCATATGAGGAGAGACTGAGGGATTTAGGGTTGTTTTTGTTGGAAAGAAGGCGGCTAAGAGGGGATCTTATTGAAACATATAAGATGACTAGAGGTTTAGATAGGGTGGATAGTGATAGCCTTTTTCCTCGGATGGAGAAAGCTAGCACGAGGGGGCATGGCTTTAAATTAAGGGGGGGTAGCTACAGGACGGATGTCAGGGGTAGGTTCTTTACCCAGCGGGTGGTGAGGGATTGGAATGCCCTGCCTGCTGCAGTTGTAAATGCGCCTAGTTTGGGGGCGTTTAAGAGATCTATGGATAGGTTTATGGACGAAAAGGGATTGGTATAGGCTAGTGGGTCATTGTTTTGTAACTGGTCGGCGCAACATCGTGGGCCGAAGGGCCTGTTCTGCGCTGTAGTGTTCTATGTTCTATGTTCTATGTTCTATGTAACACTGTTACAGCACATGTGAATGACAGCCTACACAAGTTATAATGTACATATATGTGGGTGATATTATTTTATAACAATTGTGTGAGTTACAAGGTCAAACACACACCTGTGTGGGACCTTCACGTGTTGTTGTTGAAGAATGACACTTACCCATAATTCCCACGGTTGATGTTGTGGATCATTTCCTGGTTGATAAGACACACATGCTGCTCGCAATCCCACTGGCCATGGCTGCAAGTGCTGAAAATCACACACACAATTAGAGATTAAAGAACCCAGACAGAGTCAGAAAGCCGGACAGAAATATCACCAAATGGGTGAGTACCTTTCAAAAATCTCCAAACACCAGTCACCCCAAATATATTAAACCATAAGATGCAGGAGTAGGCTATTTGGATATCTTGGGACCAAAACTGTTTGCAATATTCCAGGTGTGATATAACTTGCATCTTGTATAGTTTTAGCAAGACTTCCCTATTTTTAGACTCCATTCACTTTGAAATAAAGGCCAACACTCCATTCACCTTCCCTATTACCTGCTGAATTTGCTGTTAGCTTTTCTGTGCGAGGACTCCCAAATCCCTCTATGCTGCAGGTTTCTGCAGCCTTTCCCCATTTAAATGGGCAGCATTTGGGCGGCACAGTAGCACTGCTGCTTCATAGCCCCAGGGACCTGGGTTCGATTCCTGGCTCGGGTCACTGTCTGTGTGGAGTTTGCACATTCTCCTCGTGTCTGCGTGGGTTTCCTCCGGGTGCTCCGGTTTCCTCCCACAGTCCAAAGATGTGCGGGTTAGGTTGATTGGCCGTGCTAAGAAATTGCCCCTTAGTGTCCAGGGATGTGTAGGTTAGAGGGATTAGTGGGTATAATATGTAGGGATATGGGGATAGGGCCTGGGTGGGTTCATGGCTGGTGCAGACTCGATGGGCCAAATGGCCTCTTTCTGCACTGTAGGGTTTCTATGAAATAATACTCAGCTCCTTTATTCTTCCCACCAAAATACATAACTTCATATTTCCTTACATTATATTTCACTGCCAAGTTTTTACTTAACCTGTCTATATCCCTCTGTAGATGCTACAGGTGGAATTTTCCCAACATGGACCATCCATTGACCCTGGGTAGGATTTTCTGGGGTGGGCGTGGCCAGAAAATCCCACCCCCTGTCATCCTCACCACTTGCTTTCCCACCTATTTTTCTGTCATCCACAAACTTGGCAATTGTACACTCACTTCCCTCATTCCAAGTCATTAATATATACTGTCAATAATTGTGGCTCCAGCACTGATCCCAACATTCCACAGTGGCCAACCTGAAAATGTACCTCTTATCCCGACTCTGCCTTCTATCAGTTAGCCAATTGTCTGTTCATGCTGATATATTGCCTCCAACACCATTGGCTCTTGCTGGATGAAGTAACTTTTAGTGTGGTACCTTCTTGAATGCTTTTTGGAAATCCGAGTATGGGCAGATAGAATCATAAAATCCCGACAATGCAGGAGACTATTCAGCCCATCGATTCTGCACTGATGCTCTGGCAGAGAATCTTACCAGGCCCTTTCTCCCATCTTATCCCTGTAACCCGTGGCTAATCCACCAAACCAGAACATTTTTGGAGTATTGGAGGAAACTGGAGCACCCAGAGAAAATCCACACAGACACAGGGAGAACATGTAAACTCCACATAGTCACCCAAGGTCAGGATTGAACCCAGGTCCCTGGGGCTGAGAAGCAGTAGTGCTAATCATTGTGTCACCATGCCACCCCTATATTGTATCCATCTGTATTGCTCATTACAGTCTTAAAGAATTTGAATAAATCTGTCAGACACAATGTCCCCTTCATAAAGCCATGTTGATTCTGCTCGATTATATCATTCATTTCTAAATGCTCCGCTATTATATCCTTTATAATGGACTCTAACATTTTCCCAATGACAGACGTTAAACTAAGTTACCTGCTTTTTCTCTCCCTCCCTTTTTATGATAGAATCATACAGTGCAGAAGTTCGCAGCAACCCATTAGAAACACTTGAACTTCCAGCTAATGCCGTCAACCAGCACTTGGCCCACATCCATCAATGTTATGATGTGCCAAGTGCTCATCCAGATATTTTTTAAAGGATGTGAGGAATCCTGCCTTTACCATCTCCCAGACAGCACGTTCTATACTGTCACCGCCCTCTGGGTAAAAAGGTTTTTCCTCACATCCCCTCCCCAAACCTCCTGCCCCTCACCTTGAACCTGTGTCCCCTCGTGACTGACTCTTCAACTAAGGGAACAGCTGCTCTGTTCACGTCTCTCATAATCTTGTCACCTCGATCAGGTCGCCCCCTCAGTCCAATGGAAATAACCCAAACTCAACCTCTCTTCATAGCTTCAATGTTCCATCCCAGGCAGCATCCTGGTGAATCTCCTCTGCACCCCCTCCAATACAATCACATCCTTCCGATAATGTACTGACCAGAACGCCAGCTCTGACCTCACCAAAGTTCTATAGAAGTCCAACATGACTTGCTTGTTTTTGTAATCTATGCCTCAATTGATAAAGGCAAGTGTTCCATATGCCGCTTTCATCACCCTACTAACATTCCCTTCCATTTTCAGAGACAAACATGCCAAGATCCATTTGTTCCACAGAACTGCTTTGTGTCCTACCATTCATTGAGTACTTTCTTGTCAAATTATTCCTTCCAAAGTGTATCACCTCACACTTTTCAGGGTTAAATTCCACCTGCCACTTATCTGCCCATTTGACCATTGTAGCCCAAGACCCTCAGCCTCATTGTTAACCACCCGTCCAATCTTTGTGTCATCCGCAAATTTACTCTTCCTATCCCCATTTTAATGTTGAATAATTAAGTCAGAAATAAGTGACCTGAACAAAGAACAAAGAACAGTACAGCACAGGAAACAGGCCCTTCAGCCCTCCAAGCCTGTGCCGCTCATTGGTCCAACTAGACCATTCATTTGTATCCCTCCATTTCCACCTGAAGCCAAGTATAGTGATGAGGCCTTTACACAAATTTCAGAACGGAATCCCAAGCTCTCTGGAATTTGTAAATGACTCGGAACAAGGTGATGGGAATCTGCTTTCTCTGAAGTTCATTGACACCATATGGATGGTATTTTAACAGACTTATTGCAACCCTATTGGTAAGACAGAGCAATGGTCAGAGTTAAGAATCTTTCTTCCTAAAGCTCACAGCCTTCCCAATGTTACATTGAATTTCAAAGTATGCTGCTTCTGTTAAAAATGACAATATGTCACTCAGATCCAGGACAAGAGTTTACATGGAACTTACTCCTTTTCCCATTATACAGCATCCCAAGGGGTGAAACCTTCACATTCACCTCCAAGGACTGACCCAGAGTGTGGGAATGTATTGATGGAGAGGGTTTGAGGAATATTTTTAAATTGAGCAGAGCGGGTGATCCTAAGGGAAAGTTAAACTGAACTAACTGCATATGGACCATTTGCCGAAGGAAGCCTTTCATGACCCAGGCGTCAATTTTGAGACATTAACCATTTTGCTTCCAAAATATTTTCCAAATTGGATACCTGTTATAGATAATAACTGTTTCCTCCCTACAGCCAACATATCACGGCATTGAAAATTGCCAGTATGATTCCCATGTTAAAATCCCACTCTGACAGGCCAATAGGCTACACTCCCTGTTCCTGATAAGAATGGGAAAGGTTCCTGGTCAGAGGAGCCTTTCAAACTAAATCCTTGGATTTCAGAGCTGACCTGTTCCAGGAAGTGGAAGCTACAGAAACAGGTGTAAGCACATGCTTCATCTGGTGCCATTAGAGTCATAAAGTCATACAGTGAAGAAAAGGCCCTTCAGCCCATCGGGTCTGCACAGACAATAATCCCAACACCTCTCTGGGTGACCAGCTGCCCCCAATCTCACTGATGGATGCTGCAGGTTACAAGGAAACCATCATAAACAGATTTGCATTCTTCCATTTCTTCTTCTGCATCCTCATCTCATCTGTCAATATTAATATTTGTCAACAAGCTGCCAGAGGTAGTAGTAGAGGCGCATACAATTTTGTCTTTTAAAAAGCGTTTAGACAGTTACATGGGTAAGATGAGTATAGAGGGATAGGGGCCAAATGCAGGCAACTGGGACTAGCTTAGGGATGGAAAAAAAAGGGGCAACATGGACAAGTTGGGCTGAAAGGCCTGTTCCATGCTGTAAATCTCTATGACTATGACTCAATGGCAAAATTATTTGGATGTCTTACATAATGATTATAAATGATCCTTCTGAGGGTCTCATTGGATGAAGTGAGGAGATTGGCTATAGATTTATCGATACAGTAAAGCTTATTAGTCACAAGTAAGGCTTACATTAACACTGCAGTGAAGTTACTGTGGAATTCCCCTAGTTGCCACACTTTGGCGCCTGTTCGGGTCAATACTCTTAACCAGCACATCTTTCAGACTGTGGGAGAAAACTGGAGCACCCGGAGGAAACCCACGCAGACAACAAAGAGGCGGCCATTCAGCCCATCAGATGATTGCCAAATTAGAGATTCATTTTTCAGCCCTTGGCAGTAGTTCCGTAGATCATGGTTCTTCCAATATCTATCCGTCTGCTGCATGTTCTGGAAGCTTCCTGCCTTGACTCCTCCCAGCTCCAATCCAATTCCCACTCTCTGGTTAAAATAATTTCCTCTCAACTCTCCCCCATCCCTCCTGAAGTGGCTGAGGATCCCATGGGTAGTCCTTACCTCCTTCAATGGGCCATTGGGAATCCTGGCTGGGGTTAGTGCGCCTGGACAATGCCCCCGTCTGCTACCTCAAGAGGATATAAAATATTATTTCAAAGAGAAGTAGGAGAGTTATCCCTGATATCCTCGTCAATATCCACCCTTCATTCAGAATCAGGATATCTGCTGTTTGGAGAATTAGCCGTGTACAAATTGGTTCCAGCACTTTCTGTATTCCAGGCTACACTTCAGTTGTATTTCACTAACAGTGAAGCATTTTGGAACATCTTGTGAAAGGTGCTATGGAAATGCCCGTCCTTTATTCTTTCTCTCTCATTGTAAGCAACAAACTCAGCATTAAGCAGCACTGAGTAACAGCAACGTTAGTAATTACAGGCGGCTGTAGGTTTGATTACAGGCAGTGAGTGCAATCCATTTCTGATCAACACCAATACGATAAAAAAGTTTAAACTCCTCCATTTAATTGCTCTTTGGCATTTGCTGTTCTTTGATACTTTGATGAAATCACTAAGTGAATGATTAAAGGGTTAGCGCTATGAGGTTGAACAAATTGTCTCAGTTATTTGGAGCCTGATCCAGTGAGAACGTTCCTTGGCAGCTGCGTTACACAGTTATCACACAGCGTGAGGTGAACCAATTTTCTATCCACAGGGCCAGGTTCTCCAGCCTCGCCTGCGGCTGGGGTTCTCCAGTCCCGCTGCGGGAATGTGGCTGAGCGCCACATTCTCCATTCTGGTTGGCAGTGCCGGCGGGGTGTGAACAGCCAGAGAATTCTGCTGAAATCCACTATCTGCGGCAATGTCAGACACTCGGGTTTCTGAGAGTGGGGTGAGTGAAGCTAAAAGATGGCAGATGGAATTTAACCCGGACAAATGTGAGGTGATACAATTTGGAAGATCTACGGAGAAGGAAAGTATATACTAAATGGTAGAGTCCTTAGAAATATTGTGGATTTAGGCAGGCAGATCCACAATTACCTGAAGGTGGCAACTCAGGAGGACAAGAAGGTGTACTGCATACTGGCCTTCATCAGTCAGGGTGTTGTGTATAGGAATTGGAAAATCGTGTTGCAGCTGTATAGGACTTTATTTAGGTCACATTTGGAGTATTGTGTACAGTTCTGGTCACCACACTACTGGAAGGATGTTGATGCATTGGAAAGGGTGCAGAAGAGATTTACCAGGATGTTGCCTGGTTTGGAGGACTATGAAGAAAAGTTAAACAAACTTGGATTGTTTTCATTGGAGGATGAGGGGAGGGGGCCTGATAGAAGTTTACAAGATTATGACAGGCTTGGATAGAGTGGATAGTCAGAGTCTTTTTCCCAGGGTGGAGGGGTCAGTTACTCAGGGGCATTTTCACAGCTTGAAAATGAGAGGGGGAATGTTTAAAAGAGATGTAAGGAGCAGGTTTTTCACACAGAGGGTAGTGAATGTCTGGGATACACTGCTGGAGGAGGGAGTGGAAGACGAGTCGTTCACTATATTCAAGAGGGATAGATACATGAACAGGCAGGGAATAGAGGATATGGACCAGGTAGAGGCAAGAAAATATTAGATCATTGTCGGCACAGGCTTGGTGGGCCTCAGTATCTGTTCCTGTGCTGTACTGTTCTTTGTTCTTTCTAACTTTGCTATAGATTGGGGCATACAGATTATCACATAACAGGAAAGTAGTGAATTGCAGGAGCGTGCCTGGAATAGTTTCTCACACCAGTGTGGGCTAGAACAAGAGGCCGTATCAGATTTATAAACAAGGCCTTATGCCGCATGAGCAATTATCTGTTAGGGAGAGCTGAGTTCGATGCAGTGTTTAAAAGTGAGAACCAGAAAATAACTTTTTATTCACGGATGGGATGTGGACGTCACTGGCTAGACCACTGCAGACTCTGAGGTATAGGGACATCCACAGTGCTGTTAGGAAGGGATTTTCACCCAGCGACTGCAGAGATTTCAGATTTTGGAAAGGCTGACGATGAGAGGATATCTCACAGTAAACTGAGCAAATCTGTTATTGGGTAAGAGAGTAGATCAGTGAGAGGAGTTTAAAAAGAATTTAACACAATACAGAAACAGTTTGTAGCCCTAAGGGGCACCAGCTCTACATGCCAAGAAGCAAAAAAAAAGCATAAAAATGCAAAGAATTGCACAGATCCCAGTGAATGAGAGAGTTACAAAGAACATCGGGTGGCTAAAATGATGGCAAGAGTTACAAGAGGAGAATGTGAAGAGGCTTAAAGGGGATATCAAAATCAACACACAATTTTTACCAACATATTGAGAATAAAAGGGCAGGATTTCAGAAACTAAACCAATCCCTAACTTTCAATTCAGAAAATAGTGAGAATATTGCAAATGCCAAATCTTCCAAAATGATCTGAATTTGGGAACTGCTCCCTTTGATCGGAAAATTGTTCACATCACTTCACTATTTACAAAAGCTAACAAAAGAATTATACATCAGTTAGCCAAGCATCTACTGCCAGAATGTGCTAGAACCTGTCATCATGGAAAGGGCTACAAATAATCTTCAGCTGATCAGACTGTTACACACACACAGACAGACACACACAGACAGACACAGACACAGACAGACAGACAGAGGCACAGACAGACAGACACAGATACACAGACAGACAAACAGACAGACACACACACACAAACAATCCAGCACCATGGTCATCTCCTGTCTCACTCACCAGCAATGCTGCTCATACACCATGCCAGCTCAATGTCAATTCATGGCCCCAGTCCATCATACTCCCGTATCACCTCCATGCTAAATCATGTGCCATTAATCCTCATGTCCCCTCAGATAACCCATGGTCCCTCATACCCCATGACATCTCCATAGCCATTGACCCAGTATCCATAATGGGCAGACCTCAGGAACCATGTGGAGTTGAAAAAAATCTAACAATCAAAAGCAGATCTCAATCTCAAGATATTCAAAAAATTTCAATTCATGAAAACCATCTAACATTTTTAAAGACAGCTAATCATTTCATGGCTTTTTAAAACTTAGAGCATCTGCTGAGAAATTTTACCTTTTGAAACTCAGCCAAGTATTCATAATGACAAATAATGCTGTCCTTGGGGAAATGTTGAAATTACACAATCAGTTGGATTTTTTTTCCTAATCTGCACCAGATGTCCTATCAATCAAAACAATCTGGGGAGGGAAGGGGTGGTTAAACTCTCACTGACAGCTCACGCCAGTTTTTTTCACATCTAAAAAGTGCTATATTTAATAAAATTTCAGATCACAACATTTAAACTGACCATATCCACCTTTCAAGAGCATTTACATCCATTCCAATAATTTATGACTGTGGGTTAAGACCTTTGGGAAAGACAAAATGGGCTCTGTTGAACTCAGCATTAATATCAAATGGACATGCTATGTTCAGCTTTCCCTGCGATGTGGTACATCTCCCACCCCCTCCCTCACAGGCAAACATTGGAACTGTTGACAATTTATTCATTCCCAGCATGTGGGTATCACTGACAAGCCCATCCCTAAACCGCCATTGAGATGGTGGTAGAGAGTCACATTCTCCAACTTCCACAATCCATATGATGCAGGTACACCCATAGTGCTGTTAGGGAGAAAGTTCCAGAACTTTGACCCGGTGACAATGAAGGAACGGTGATATATTTCCAAATCAGGATGGTGAGTGGCTTGAAGGGGAAGTGGTGTTCCCAGGTATCTGCTGCTCTTGTTCTTCTAGATGGTAGTCATCCTGGGTAGAAGGCGCTGCCCAAAGAGTTTCTGCAGTGCATCTTGTTGTTGGTACACACCACTGCTACTGTGGATTAGTGCTGGAGGGAATGATTGTTGAAGATGTTAGGAGGGGTCAATCAGGCTTCTTTGTCTTGGATGATGTTGAGCTTCTTGAGTGTTGGTGGTGCTGCATCCATCCAGGCAAGTGGGGATTACTCTGTCACACTCCTGACTTGTGTACATGGTGGACGAGTTTTAGGGAGTCGGGAGGTGAGTTAGCCGCCACAGAATTCATTTTTCAACCTTTTCAACTCCACATGGTTCCTGAGGTCTGCCCATTATGGATACTGGGTCAATGGTTATAGAGATATCATGGGGTATGAGGGACCATGGGTGAGATGAGGGGGCATGAGGATTAATGGCACATGATTTAGCATGGAGGTGATACGGGAGTATGATGGACTGGGGCCATGAATTGACATTGAGCTGGCATGGTGTATGAGCATTGCTGGTGAGTGAGACAGGAGATGACCATGGTGCTGCCACAGAATGGCTTTTGCTCCCAAATAAACCTGTTGGACTTTAACTTGTGTTGTAAGACTTCTTACTGTGTTCACCCCAGTCCAACGCTGGCATCTCCACAAACAGAATTCCCAGAGTGACCAGCTCTGGTAATCACGGTATTTATACGGATAGCCCAGTTCAGTTTCTGGTCAATGGTAGTCCCCAGGATGTTGATAGTGGGGGAAATCAGTGATGATAATGTCATTGACTGTCAAAGGGTGATGGTTAGATTCTCTCTTGATGGAGATGGTCATTGCCTGGCACTTGTGTGCCACAAATGTTATTTACCAACTGTCAGCTCAAGGCTGGATATTGTCCAGATCTTGGTGCATTTGAACATGGACGGCTTCTGTGTCTGAGCAGCTACAAAAGATGCTGAACATTGTGCAGATGTTTGCTGATAATTGCACACTGAACCTTATGATGGATCACACACTTGGTGCTTCTGCTTGAAGATCATTTCAAATGCTCCAGCCTTATCTTTTTCCCTGATGGGCTGGGCTTCTCCATCACTGAGGATGGGATATTTGTGGAGACGAGACTCCTCCTGCTGTGAATTGTTGAATTGTCCACCACCGTTCATTGCTGGCTGTGCAGGACTACAGAACTTGGATCTAACTTGTTGATTGTGGGATCGCTTGGCTCTGTCTATCACTTGCTGTTTGACATGCAAGTAATCCTGTGTTGTAGCTTCACCATTTTTCGGTATACCTGATGCTGCTCTTGGCATGCCCTCCTCAGTGTTGATCCCCTGGCTTGATGGAGATGGTAGAGTGGGAGAAATGCCAGGCCATGAGGTTACAGATTGTGTTGGAGTACAATTCTGTTGCTGTTGGTGACCCACAGTGCCTCACGTTTGCCCAGTTTTGAGTTTTTATATCAGTTTGAAATCTGTCCCATGGTGGTAGTGCCACACAACACAATGGACGGTGATCCCTCCTACCCATACTGTCATGGACTGATGTGTCTGTGACAAGCTGGTAGGTGAGGATGAGATCAAGGATACTTTTTTCCCTCTTCTTAGTTCCCTCACCACCAGCCTGGCAGTTATTTCCTTTAAGCCCCAGCCAGTTTGGTCTGTGGTGCACTCAGTAACAGTGCTGTTGAGCCACTGTTGGTAATGGACATTGAAAACCCCACCCGGAGTATATTCTACATTCTTGCCACCTTTAGTGTCTCCTCTAAGTGGTGTTTAACAGGAAGAGTACTGATTCCTCAGCTGAGGGGGATGGTATGTGGTAATTAGCAGGTTTCCTTGTACCTGTTTGACCTGATGCTATGAAACTGAGATGGGGCCCAGAGTCGATGTTGAGGGCTCTCAGGGAAACTCCCTCACGATGGTACACCCCTGTGCCGTGCCACCTCTGCTGGGTCTGTGCTGCCAGTGCGACAGGCCATAGCCAGGTGGCAGTGTCTGGGACAGTATTATAATCGGGTATTATTCCCCAAGTGTGACAGGATCGGGTTTGACGAGTCTGTGAGACTGTTCTCCCAATTTTAGCATAAGCTCCCAGATGTTAGCAAGGAGGACTTTGCAGGGTTGGCAGGGCTGAGGTTGTCTTTGTCATTTCCGGTGCTGAGGTTGATGCCAGGAGGTTTGTCTGGTTTCAACCCTTGTTGAACTTTCTGTAGTTGTTTGATATAACTGAATGGCTTACTTCAAGGAGAAGTTCAGAGTCGATTACATTGCTGTGGATCAGCTAAGGACGGCAGATTTCCTTCCCTAAAGGACATTAGTGAACTGGACAGGTTTGTGCAACAATCAACAATGGTTTCATGATCAACATTACTGAGGTTAGACCTGAGTTCCATATTTAGTAATTGAATTTAAATTCCATCAGTTACCATGGTGAAATTTGAAGCCATGTTCCCCCCTCCCCCAGAGTATTAGCCGTGGCTTCTGGATTACTAGTCCATTGTTACTGTGCAAAATGCCTCCCCCCGGTTGAGATCCACGTCTGGATCTCATCCACCATTTTGCAAGATCCGAAGCAACTTCCCGACTGTGTGAAAATCTGGTCCTGGGACTGCGAGGGTTAAATTACGAGAACAGATTAAACAAACTTGAGTTGTATTCCCTGGCATTTAGGGAGTGAATGGGTGATTTAATTGCAGTGTTTAAGATATTGAGGGGAAAGGATACGGTCAATAGAAACTATTTCAGCTGTCTGGAGAATGTCGGATCATCAAAACATTTGAGATACATTTTGGGAGAGAAATTAGGAAACATTCTGACACACATTGAGAGATGTTTAAAACACTCATCCACAACTTCTTATCTGATAATTGTTTCTTTTAATTCTGAAATTGATAGACTTTTGTTAGTCAAAAAGATATGGGGCAGAGAGGTATCAGAGCTCACAGTAATGGAAGGACTGAATGGCCTCCTGATAGTTTGACGTTCTCGAGTTCTGGTAGCCGGATACACTTTGCTGAAACCAACTGTCGTTGATTTAATGGTAACCGTTCTAACCGCATCCAACATATATCTAATAATGAAAGGGGGAATGTTTAGCTGGACTAAACCAGATAATGAATGAAATATAACGCGGTGTACTCTGAGAAAAGTCACGTAGCTGATGTGAACTCCACAATGCTGGGTTACATCAAGCCTGGTGATCTCTACTCAATTCTGGCAGTTACAGCAATGAGCAAGATAAATATTGGATGGATTTTCTGGCTGCAATGGACATTTGTATGGACCCCCACTGCCCCCCCCCCCTCCCCCCAACACCCACTACAATTCCTGTGGCGGATGGGATGGGAAAATTCACCTCTATGTATTTATTTCAAAAAGATTTTGCTTCATTAGCTTAATATTTTACTCTATCCTTCGTATAACTCCTGACTCACCCTGAGCAATGCCACAGTGGCACGGTGACACTGCTCCCTCACAGCTCCAGGGACCTGGCTTTGATTCCTGCCTCGGGTCACTGTCTGTGTGGAATCTGCACATTCTTCCAGTGTCTGCATGGGTTTCCTCCGACAATCTGAAAGACGTGCATTGGCCGTGCTAAATTCTCTCTGTGCACCCAAACAGGTGCCAGAGTGTGGTGACCAGGAGATTTTCACAGTAACTTAATTGCAGTGTTAATATAAGCCTACTTGTGACACTAATAAATAAACTTTAAAACTGGTTAGTGCACAGATAGAGATCAATGAACAACAAACATTAACTGCCTCACAGTGACTCACTGCCCACAGCACACCTGTTCAATCAGACTGATTTTATAAAGCAGGTTAGAGCTGATGAAATACTTAGGCAGCTAGTTTCTGCTCCGACGTGAAACTAGTTCGTGCTCAGCAAGCTCCCAGTAAGATCAATAAGCAGACAATCTGCTCTATGCATTGGCTGAGGTATAAACCTTGACCAGGATACCAAGCCAACCCTCTTAACTCCAGAATCAACCTAGTGAATCTCCTCTGCACCCCCTCCAGTGCCAGTATATCCTTTCTCAAGTAAGGAGACTGAAACTGTACACAGTACTCCAGGTGTGGCCTCACCAGCACCTTATACAGCTGCAACATAACCTCGCTGTTTTTAAACTCCATCCCTCTCGCAATGTAGGACAAAATTCCATTTGCTTTCTTAATTACCTGCTGCGCCTGCAAACCATAGTACATTTTTGCGATTCCTGCACAAGGACACCCAGGTCCCTCTGCACAGCAGCATGCTGCAATTTTTTACCATTTAAATAATAGTCCATTTTGCTGTTATTCCTATCAAACTGGATGATCTCACATTTACCAACATTGTACTCCATCTGCCAGACCTTTGCCCACTAACAAACCAGCCTTCCATCCATTGACTCTGTCTACATTTCCCTACATGCCTCCGCAAAGCTGCCAGTATAATTAAGGACCCCACGCACCCCGGACATTCTCTGTTCCACCTTCTTCTTTTGGGAAAAAGATAAAGTCTGAGGTCACGTGCCAACCGACTCAAGAACAGCTTCTTCCTTTTGAATGGACTTACCTTGCATCAAGTTGACCTTTCTCTACACCCCAGCTATGACTCTAACACTACACTCTGCACTTTCTCATTTCCTTCTCTATGAACGGTATGTTTTGTCTGTATAGCGCAAGAAACAATACTTTTCACTCTATGTTAATACATGTGACAATGATAAATCAAATCAAATCCGTTAGACTGTCTATATCCCTTCGCAGACTTTCAGTGTCCTCTGCACACTTTGCTCCACCACTCATCTTGGTGTCATCTGCAAATTTTGACACATTACACTTGACCCCCAACTCCAAATCATTGATGTAAATTGTAAACAATTGTGGTCCCTACACTGATCCCTGAGGCACACCACTAGTCACTGATCGCCAACCAGAAAAACACCCATTTACCCCCACTCTTCGTTTTCTGTTGGTTAACTAATCCTCTATCCATGCTAATCTATTACCCATAACACTGTGCATCTTTATCTTATGCAGCAACCTTTGGTGTGGCACCTTGTCAAATGCCTTTTGGAAATCCAGATACACCACATCCACAGGTTCCCCACTGCGCACCTCCTTTTTTAAACAGTGGCGTCACATTTGCTGTTTTCCAATCCATGGGAACCACCCCAGGGTCCAGCGAATTTTGGTAAATTAGTGTGTTTGCTATTTCCCTCGCCATCACTTTTAGTACCCTGGGATGCATTCCATCAGGACCAGGAGATTTGTCTACCTTTAGCCCCATTAACTTGCCTAACACTAACTCTCTAGGAATTTTCCTAGTATAGTTTTTAAGTGGGAGACAGGTTCATTGCTAGATCCATACTCCAGAGATGAGTATCCCAATTCTATTCTCCGGAAAGCAGTCAGATAAGAACCTGCCATCCAGTCAGGAATGGGTTGGGGAGGAGGAGAGATTGATTGAGCTCAGACCATTATCCAGGCAGCCCACAGCCTTCGCTGTGTCTGCAGTGAGTGGGACTGACGGGGACGGAGATGGAGAAGGGACCCAATAAGGCTGGAGGAAATGGCAGCCAATATAGTCTGTCACATACACTCTAGTGGGTAACCGTGCGAGACTCTTCCTGCCCATGCCTCAGGCTCACTGATTTGTACCTTTATTGGGTCATGAGATCATGACCTCTGACCTCCCGCTCTCTTCCTGTGAGTTAATGAGCCTCAGGCACTGCGGGGGACTCTCTGCCACTGGTAAAACTCCATTTCCCTTGACAACTGCCTGTTAATATAGTAACAGCATCAACAACTGGCTTCCCTCATTGCTGGGGGGGTAATTAGCATCAGCGCATCAGGAAAGGTATCTTCATTCCCCCCTCCAGATGTGCTTGCATCTTCAAACCTCCCAGAATCAAGAGTTAACTTCTTGCTTTCTCGGTTTTACTGATCGCTCCCTTTGTTGTGTCGACAAAATATTCAAACAATCCTTTTAAGGAAAAGCTTGTTTGGAATTCCAGGCTGTGAGCAGTGTTCATTTTTATCATGTTTTGGCTGAAGTCTTGCCTCTTGTTTTGGCCATTCATTATGCCAGGTTAGATTGTTAGTGGGCTGAATGTTCCTACCCCTCTGATCCCCACAGCCTCAATTCCCAGTACACTGATCCCGAATTCCCCATCACTGCTGGAGAAGATTTATGGAAATGTAAGCTGTCTCACTTCCTGTCCTTTAAAACCCATCCCCCATCCATTCAAATAACTCTGTTTGCTCACATACCTCATAGAAACCCTACAGTGCAGAAAGAGTCCCTTCGGCCCATCGAGTCTATACCGAACACAATCCCACCCAGGCCCTACCCCCATATCCCTACATATTATACCCACTAATCCCCTCTAACCTACACATCTCAGGACACTAAGGGGCAATTTCTTAGCATGGCCAATCATCCTAACCCGCACATCTTTGGACTGTGGGAGGAAACCGGAGTACCCGGAGGAAACCCACACAGACACGAGGAGAATGTGCAAACTCCACACAGACAGTGACCCGAGCCGGGAATCGAACCCAGGACGCTGGAGCTGTGAAGCAGCAGTGCTAACCACTGTGCTACCATGCCACCCATGTTTTGGCTGAAGTCTACCTAATAGACAACATTAGGAAATGTTAAGTAAGACTAATGACCAAAATGAATGAGACCACCACCCCTTCAGGGCTCACGGCTGGGTTTATTCTGAAGGATGTGAGAGGCTGTGATCCTATTCACGACTGCAGGACACTCCAAAAAGCACTTCACAACCAACCAATTACATTTATGAAATGCTGTCACTGTTATTTTACAGTCAAATTAGACATTCGGGGTGGCAGGGTGGCCCCTCACAGTGCCAGGGACCCGGGTTCAATTCCAAGCTTGCATCGCTGTTTGTGTTGAGTTTGCACATTCTCCCCGTCTCTGTGTGGGTTTCCCCCGGGTGCTCCGATTTCCTTCTGTAGGTTAGGTGGTTTGGTGATGCTAAATTGCCCTTTAATATCTGAGGGTGTGTGGGAATTAGTGGGGTAAATATATGGGGTTATGATGGTGGGTGGGCCTGCATAAGATGCTCTGTGGGAGGGGCAATGCAGACTCGATGGGCTGAATGGTCACCTTCTGCATTGTAGCGATTCTATGATTTAATTTACACACACTAAAATCCCATTCTGGGCCATTATTGCTCCATTCTGGATTTCTTTCTTCTTTCAGCTGCCCCTTTCCTGAGGCAAACCCCAATAAAAACTCTCGTCTTTTCCAGAAGCTTCTATCCGTCCTCCTTCTCTCAGCCTTGACTGCTCCATCTTGTCACACGGTCTGCCGTTATTCTTGTTTCAGATGTTTAATACTCTTCAGGAGCTGGATGTTACTGTGGTTGCTGTGCTCTGTGGATTGACGGATGCAGCAAGAGCAGCTCGTTAGTGCCATTACTGTCTGAGCTGCCTGAGTCCTGAAGGACTTATCGAGCAGACTGGTGCTGCAGTAGGTGTGAGG
Source organism: Carcharhinus amblyrhynchos (assembly GCF_965287045.1). Classification (NCBI taxonomy): domain Eukaryota; kingdom Metazoa; phylum Chordata; class Chondrichthyes; order Carcharhiniformes; family Carcharhinidae; genus Carcharhinus; species Carcharhinus amblyrhynchos. The sequence continues at coordinate 1,071,513 of NC_137347.1, forward strand.
AAAGTAACACACCAGAGAAAGAAACCATTCGCCATGATTCTCACCAACCTGCCTGTCACAGATTCACCTGTCCACAGCACTGGAGTGACCTCTGCAAAGTCTTTGTAGAGACAGAATCTTCTTACTGAGGATATAATCCATCCTGTTGAGTAGCATTACCACTGTGCTAAATGGGATAGATTTCAAGCAGATCTCACAACTCAAGACTGGTTGACCATGAGAGGCTGTGGGCCACCAACAACAGCAGAACTGGACTCAACCACAATCTGTAACCTCATGGCCCAACATATCCACCTTTACCACCAATCCAGGGGATCAGCCCTGGTTCAATGGAGAGTGCAGGAGGGCGTGCAGGAGCAACACCAGACATACCTAAACATGAGCTGTCAACCTGGTGAACAGGACTACTTGCAAACCAAACAGCTGAAGCAGCACGCTAAAGCAATCCTACAACCAACGAATCAGATCCAAGCTCCGCAGTCCTGCCCACATCCAGTTGTGAATGGTGGTGGAGAGTTAAACAACTCACTAGAGGAAACTCCACAAATATCCCCATCCCCAATGATGGAGGAGCCCAGCACATCAGGGCAAAAGATAAGGCTGAAACATTCACAGCAATCTTCAGCCAGAAGTGCCAAGTGGATGATCCATCTCGATTTCCTCCAGTGGTCCCCAGTATCTCAGATGCCAGTCTCCAGCCAATTTGATTCACTCCATGTGATATCAAGAAACAGTTGTAACCTTCACAATAGTCCAGCAATAGTACTGAAGACCTGTGCTCCTGAACTTGCTGCTGCCCTAGCCAAGCTCTCCCAGTACAGTTACGACACTGGCATCTACCCAACAATGTGGAGAATGGCCCAGGTATTACAAAAAGCTGGACAAATCCAACCCAGCCAATTACTGCCCAATCAGTCTGCTCTCGATCATCGGTAAAGTGATGGAAGGTGCGATCAAGCAGCGCCTGCTCACTAATGTTTAATCCAGAACAAGCAGGGCAATATTATCAGAGACATCATTCCAGCTCGAGTCCAAACATAGATACTGGAGCTGAATTCCAGAGGGAAGGTGACATCAAACATTCCCACCGTCATAAAGTCAGAATCAGGTTGCTGACTGATGATTTTATATTGTTCATTCCTGTTCACAAACTCTCAGATAGAATCATAAAATCCTTACAGCACAGAAACAGAGCATTCAGCCCATCAAGTCTGCACTGACTCTCTGGCAGAGTATCCTACCCAGGCCCTATCCCTGTAACCCTATGCATTTTCCATGGCCAATCCACCTTTGGATTGTGGGAGGAAACCCGTATAGAATCAGCTATCCGCTCCCCATCCTCGCCCCCTCCACCCACCGACAGCCCATTTCAAGCACCAGCCTGCACCCTCCCATTTCTCAGAGCCCACCCTCCCAGCAGCGCTGATCCTTCCCCAGCCAGTGTGAAATCACACTCTGAGACCAGTCACAGCCAGCAGCACATTTCACTCTGGGTCCATTAACTGCACAGGCCCAATGGGTGAGACACCCAGGACCAGAGGTTGATTCTGGTTACATTATATCTCTTATGACCAATTCTGCCACTTGAAGCAATTTCTCCTGATTTGACTTGAACAAAACTCATTGTTCTCTGGACAGCACTGAGGTTCCTGGTACCATCTTAGTAAATCTGCACTACACTCACTAAGGCCTCTGCCATGTATTTGTGATTTCACAAGGTCTAGATTCACCATAACTGAGTTCCCTCCTCATTTTCTCCAGGCAATCAGGGATAAGAACATAAAAGAAAGGGGGCAGCAGTAGGCCACTCAGCCCTTCAAGATGCTCCACCACTCCATGGTTGATCTAATCTTGGCCTCAACTCTACTTTTGTGCCTGTCTCCCCTAACCCACAACTCCTTCATCATTCAAAACTCTGTCTTAACTCAACCTTGAATAAATAATGACCCAGTCCCCACTGTCCTCTGGGCTACAGATTCGAAAGGCTATTCACCCTCTAAGAGAAGAGATTCCTCACCATCTCCATCTTAAATGGACAACGGCTTATTCCGAAACTATACCCACTGATTCTAAATTCTCTCCCCAAAGGGAAATAAAGCTTAAGAAATGTTAGCCTTGCTAGCATCTCAGGAACAGATTTTGAAATAAAACTGCTATTGAAAGGGTACAGAGGAGATTTACAAGGATGTTGCCTGGATTGGGAGGCATGCCTTATGAAGATAGGTTGAGGGAGCTGGGACTCTTCTCCCTGGAGAGACGAAGGTTGAGAGGCGACCTGATAGAGGTTTATAAAATGTTGAGAGGAATAGATAGGGTGGATTCTCAGAGGCTATTTCCCCGGGTTGAAATGGTCGCTACGAGAGGACACAGATTTAAGGTGCTGGGGAGTAGGTACAGAGGAGATGTCAGGGGTAAGTTTTTCACTCAGAGGGTGGTGAGTGAATGGAATCGGCTGCCGTCGGTGGTGGTGGAGGCGAACTCGCTGGGGTCTTTTAAAAGACTTCTGGATGAGTATATGGGATTTAATGGGATTGGGGGTTATAGATAGGTCTATTGATTGGTAGGTATAGATGTGATCGGCGCAACTTGTGGGCCGAAGGGCCTGTTTGTGCTGTAGTGTTCTGTGTTCTATGTTCTAAGAGAAAGAAACCACAACAACAGTTAGAGGAACGTGAAAATGAAGTAGGTTTTGCTATAGGTACTGGGGTGAGAGGGAATGGATCTTGCTGCTGTATTCTATCCTTGTTTGAGGGTTTCCCAAAGATTGCTGCTGTCTTCCTGAGATCAGGAAAGCTGGAATGTGCAGGTTAAAAATATGATTTAGCAACAATCAGCAGAAGTAGTTACAAATTCCACAGAATTCTCACCTTATCCCTGAGAATTCCAGAATCTTCGAGTCTCAGAATGAGGTCAATCAGCCCGTTGTGTCTGTGTTAGCTCGTTGAAAGACCAATTCACCTCAAGCCACTCCTCCACCACCTCCCTGTAGCTCTGCACATTCTTCCTTTTCAGTTAATGATCCAATTCCCTTTTGAAAGTCTTGAGTCTGTCTCCACCACACTCTCAGACAGTGCATTCCAGATCCTAACCACTCGCTGTGTGAATCTGTCTCCACCACACTCTCAGACAGTACATTCCAGATCCTAACCACTCGCTGTGTGAATCTGTCTCCACCACACTCTCAGACAGTGCACTCCAGATCCTAACCACTCGCTGTGTGAATCTGTCTCCACCACACTCTCAGACAGTACATTCCAGATCCTAACCACTCGCTGTGTGAATCTGTCTCCACCACACTCTCAGACAGTACATTCCAGATCCTAACCACTCACTGTGTGAATCTGTCTCCACCACACTCTCAGACAGTACATTCCAGATCCTAACCACTCGCTGTGTGAATCTGTCTCCACCACACTCTCAGACAGTACATTCCAGATCCTAACCACTCGCTGTGTGAATCTGTCTCCACCACACTCTCAGACAGCACATTCCAGATCCTAACCACTCGCTGTGTGAATCTGTCTCCACCACACTCTCAGACAGTACATTCCAGATCCTAACCACTCACTGTGTGAATCTGTCTCCACCACACTCTCAGACAGTACATTCCAGATCCTAACCACTCACTGTGTGAATCTGTCTCCACCACACTCTCAGACAGTGCATTCCAGATCCTAACCACTCGCTGTGTGAATCTGTCTCCACCACACTCTCACAGTACATTCCAGATCCTAACCACTCGCTGTGTGAAGAGGTTTCCTTTTGTGTCTCTATTGTTTCCTTTGCCATCATCTTAAATCTGCATCCTCTCATTCTCAATCCTTCTACCAATGTGGGCAGTTTCTCTCCATCTCTCCTCTCCATAACAATCAGGATTTTGAATAACTTTAGTAAATCTCCCCTCAATATTCTCTTCTCAAAGGAAATCTGAACATCTCCAATCTACCTTCACAGCTGAAGTCCCTCATTCCTGGAACTATTCTCATGATACTTTTCTGAACTCTCTGTAACTAGAGTGACGCGCCAGGGATAGGAAATGCTACTCCAGCTGAGGCTGATCCAGAGTTTTATAATCTCGTGTGCTCTGTGCCCCTATAAATAAAGCCCAGGAATGGAGCGGCACAGTGGTTAGCACTGCTGCCTCACAGCACCAGGGTGTGATTCCCGGCTTGGGTCACTGTCTGTGTGGACCCTGCATGTTCTCCCTTGTTTGCGTGGGTTTCCTCCTACAATCCAAAGATGTGCACATTAGATGCATTGGCCATTCTCCCTCAGTGTACCTGAACAGGTGCTGCAGTATGATGACCAGGGGATTTTCACAATAACTTCATTGCAATGTTAACGTAAGCCTATATATGACTAATAAACTTTATGAAATGGTATCCTTTATTAGTCATGATCTCAAGCTGTCCTGCCACTCCCTGTGATTTATGCTGAAACACAGCTGGATCCTTCAGTTCCTGCACCCACTCTGGAACTGCGCCCTTTCTTTTATTTTAGCGGGATTCACTGGGCCCATCTGTCACTGGCAGTATTCCTGACGTCCCGCTGAATGTATCCTGTCGCTCAGCCAATTCCCTGTCACTTTTATTCCAGCACCTACAACATAGTTCACAAGTCTGTGGGGCAGCAACGTATCAAATGCCTTTTGGAAATCCACGTACACACATCAACGGCATTGCCCTCATCAAGTCTCTCTGTAACATCTTCAAAAAACTCCAGTACGTTAGTTTATAATTTACCCCTTAACAAATCCATGCTGGATTTCCTTAATTAACCCATATTTGCAGAAGTGACTATTATTTTTTTTGAACCATAGAACCATAGGAAATTACAGCTCAGGAACAGGCATTTTTGCCCTTCTTGTCTGTTGTCGAAACATTTTTTGCCTTGTCCCAATGACCTGCACTTGAACCATATCCCTCCACACCCCTCTCATCCATGAACGTGTCCACATTTTTCTTAAATGTTAAAAGTGATCCCGCATTTACCACTTTATCCGGCAACTCATTCCACACTCCCACCACTCTCTGTGTGAAGAACCCCCCCTAATATTCCCTTTAAACTTTTCTCCTTTCACTCTTAACCCATGCCCTCTGGTTTTTTTTCTCCCCTAGCCTCAGTGAAAAAGCCTGTTTGCATTCACTCTATCTATACCCATCAAAATCTTATACACCTCTATCAAATCTCCCCTCATTCTTCTACGCTCCAGGGAATAAAGTCCTAACCTATTCAATCTCTCTCTGTAACTCAGCTTCTCAAATCCCGGCAACATCCTTGTGAACCTTCTCTGCACTCTTTCAACCTTATTTACATCCTTCCTGTAACTAGGTGACCAAAACCGCACACAATACTCTAAATTTGGCCTCACCAATGCCTTATATAACCTTACCATAACACTCCAACTTTTATACTCGATACTCCGATTTATAAAGGCCAATGTTCCAAAAGCACTCTTTACGACCCTATCCACCTGTGACGTCACTTTTAGGGAATTCTGTACCTGTATTCCGAGATCTCTCTGTTCAACTGCACTCTTCAGAGTCCTACCATTTAGCCTGTACGTTCTACTTTGGTTTGTCCTTCCAAAGTGCAATACCTCACACTTGTCTGCGTTAAACACCATTTGCCATTTTTCAGTCCACTTTTCTAGTTGGTCCAAATCCCTCTGCAAGCTTTGAAAACCTTCCTCACTGTCCACTACACCTCCAATCTTTGTATCATCAGCAAATTTGCTGATCCAATTTACCACATTATCATCCAGATCATTGACATAGATGACAAACAACAATGGACCCAACACCGATCCTATGGCACACCGCTAGTCACAGGCCTCCACTCAGAGAAGCAATCCTCCACAACCACTCTCTGGCTTCTTCCATTGAGCCAGTGTCTAATCCAATTTACTACCTCCCCATCTATATCCAGTGACTGAACCTTCCTAACTAACCTCCCATAGGGATCTTGTCAAAGGCCTTGCTGAAATCCAGGTAGACAACATCCACCGCCTTCCCTTCATCCACTTTCCTGGTAACCTCCTCGAAAAACTCTAATAGATTGGTCAAACATGACGTACCACGCACAAAGCCATGTTGACTCTCCCTAATAAGTCCCTGCCTATCCAAATATTTGTAGATCCGATCCCTTATCACACCTTCCAATAACTTGCCCACTACCAATGTCAAACTTACTGGCCTATAATGTCCCGGATTTCTTTTGGAACCTTTTTTAAACAACGGAACAACATGAGCCACCCTCCAATCATCTGGCACCTCCCCCGTGAATATTGACATTTTAAATATGTCTGCCAGGGCCCCTGCAAGTTCAACACTAGCCTCCCTCAAGGTCTGTGGGAATACCCTGTCCGGTCCCGGGGATTTATCCACTCTGATTTGCCTCAAGACAGCCAGCACCTCCTCCTCTTTAATTTTTCTCCAAATTTTGTTTCTGGAACTTTCCCCAATACCGAGGATAAACTGACTGGCTTGTAGTTGTTAGGTGTATCCTGACACCCTTATCTGAACGAGGGTAGAATGTTTGAAATTCTCCAGACCTTCAATTCTTTAGTCTAAGGAAGTTTGGAAAATTATGGCCAATGGATCCAATTCCACTGTCACTTCTCCTTGGAAACTGAGGGAAGTGAAGGGGTCGAGAAGTGAAGTTGAAAGGGTCGAGAGCTTCAAGTTTTTAGGTTTCCAGATCACCAAAAACCTGTCCTGGTCCCCCCCCATGCCGACACTGTCGTTAAGAAAGCTCACAATGCCTCTACTTTCCCAGAAGGCTAAGAAAATTTGGTATGTCAGCTACAACTCTCACCAACTTTTACAGATGCATCATAGAAAGCGTTCTTTCTGGTTGTATCACAGCTTGGTATGGGCTCCTGCTCTGTTCAAGACCTCAAGGGACTACAAAAGGACGTGAATGTAGCCCAATCCATCACACAAACCAACCTCCCATCCATTGACTCTGTCTACACTTTCCACTGCCTCGGCAAAGCAGCTAGCATAATTAAGGTCCCCACGCACCCCGGACATTCTCTCTTCCACCTTCTTCCTTCGGGAAAAAGATACAAAAGTCTGAGGTCACGTACCAACCAACTCACGAACAGCTTCTTCCCTGTTGCTGTCAGACTTTTGGATGGACCTACCTTGCATTAAGTTGATCTTTCTCTACGCCATAACAATGACTGACAATAATACTAATTCTGCACTCTCTCATTTCCTTCTCCATGAACAGTATGTTTTTGTCCGTATAGCGTGCAAGAAACTACGTGCTAAAACATGTGATAAGAATAAATCAAATCAAATATAAAACATCTCATACGGTCCTGAAGCCTTATTGATTTGGAGTACAGACAGCCTATCCAATACTGCCTCCTTATCAAGTTTAAACTCTCCTCATATCTGAATTCCGTCCTCTTTCACCATCTGCAGCCATCTCCTTCCTTGGTAAAGGTGAATGCAATTTAATACCTCAGCCGTGTCCCCTGCATCACGTGTAAATCCTCTTTTTGCTCTCCAATCAAAACATACTCCTTTTACAAAAACTTTACTATTTAGAAGCCTAAAGAATTCCCTTCTATGTTTGCTCTCTGTCTCTTTTCATCATCCCTCTTCTCTTATTTTCAATTCCTGTCTGACCTTTCTATGTTCGGTCTGGTCCTTGGTTCTATTATCCATCTGTCATAAACATCCTTTACACCCATAGTTAACCACAGAATCCCTACGGTGTAGAACATTCAACGCATCGAGTCTGCGTCGACTCTCCGAAAAAGCACCCCTCCGCCCCGTAGCCCCACACATTGACCATGGCTACTCCTATACATCTTGGGACACTAAGAGGCAATTTCGCCTGGCCAATCCTGCACATCTTTGGATTGTGCGAGGAAACTGGAGCACCCAGAGGAAACCCACGGGAAGGATGTGCAAATTCCATACACAAACCCGGGTCCCTGGCACTGTAAAGCAGCAGTGTTAACCACTGTGTCACCGGGCCACCCTCTCATTTCCCTCTCTCGTCATCTGGGCAGCTCTGGATTTATTTGTCCCAGTGTTCCCCTTTATAACGGGATTACAGGAAAGGATTTAAATTCAGTCTGTCAAGCCTCATGGGATCCCAGTGTCAAAAAATAGACAATAAGGAATCAGGAATGAACACAGTCTAAAGTAAACAATATAACATCATGGAGCCATGACCAGCGGCTCTCCAGGGGTGGTTTGGGGTGGGGGGAGTGGTGATGTGGGGGGGGGGATGCGGGCGGGCGGTGGGGGGTATGGGGGTGGGGGGAAGGGGGGGGTGAGATTGGGAGGGGGAGTGGGTCATGGGTCACACTGAAGAATTTTGGGAAGAATTCATGATGCAGCTAAACTCCCACAACATTCCTCTGATCTAAGTGGGTGTTTTCTTTATGGTTACAGGTTCTGCTGCTAATTTTGTTGCAATAGGAACACAGCAGCAAAATGACTGACTGCCGAAATACAGAGGGGATTCTGGAAAATGATTTCAGGGATGAGGGAATATTGCTAACACTAAGCTTGAGTATTGGTGTAAAAAGACATCCCATCAAAGCTTTTTGTCCTGCACTCAATACTCGACTCCAGTCACGCAGAAGGCCTGGAAGGGCTGGTATTGTTCTCTTGGAGGCAGTGAAGATCAGAAGCAGATTAAACTAAAATTTCCCAAACCATGGAAGGTTTCACTGTCATAAATAACCACATCCATTGACAAAGGGGTCAGCAGCCAGAGATAAATCTTGTTTGACAAATGTATCTGATGTGATATGAAGATTTTTACTTTTAGGCAGTGAGTTGTTGCGATCTGGAATTCACTGCTGGAAAAGCTGGGGAAATAGATCCAGTAGGAACTTATGGAAAGGAACTGGATAAATACTTGAAAAGGAGAAGTCTGCAGGACTATGGGGAAAGATTGGCGAGTTAGAACAGAGCTATAGAACATAGAACATTCCAGCGCAGTACAGGCCCTTCAGCCCTCGATATTGCGCCGACCAGTGGAACCAATCTAATGACCCTCTAACCTAAACTATTCCAATGTTATCCATATGGAGTAGAACAGGCATGATGGGTCAAATGGTCTCCTTTGTGCTGTGTCATTCTAATTTTATCGGTACAGTTTATCGAAACTAAAAGGTTTATGGAACCCTCCAACAGTGAGAGCACAGAGGCCATTCAGCCAATTGAGTCTGCTAGCCCCCAGCTACTCCCACTTTTTCCCCAAACCTACATTGCTCTCTCTTCAGATAATTATTCAATTCCCTTTTGAAAGGCAAAGAAAGGCGAGTTCAGAATGAGACAGTCTGTGTGTGAGACAGCTCAGCCTACATACCTGAAACAGCCATTCCTCAGCTCCCAACCCTTAGCTGGAACTTCCACAGATGAGTAACAATGTGCTATTACTAACCTTCAACCAGACTTTTTGATAAGACTATGAAAACTATGATTATTACAAATTAAACAATCAGTTTTGTAACATTGAATAACAAAGCAGAACCTTTAACTTACTGATAAAGCAACCTGGGCCAGGATCAAAGGCACCAATCTTACCTCCGGTTCACTCTTGTTGACACTGCAACGTCTAGTCTACCATTGATCCCAGTGTCAACAGGGGCAAGCCCTGTCGCTGTGGTTCTGCCACCTTGATGCAATTAAATGGATTTTAGCAAAGCTTTTGACAAGCTTTCACATGGGAGACTGAAAAGGTTAAAGTACGTGGAATTCAAAGAAAGTTGGTGAAATGGATCAGAAACTGGACACAAAGGGTGGTGGGAGAAAGCTGTTTGAGTGACTGGAGGTTGGTGTCCAGTGGAAGACCACAAGGTTCAGTACTGGGTCCTTATTGTTTGTTATATACAAAATTCATATAGATGATAATGTGGGGGAATGATCAGCATGTTTGTAGATGACACTGAGATTGATAGGGTGGTTAATAGTAAAGAAGGAGGTGGGATGTTACAGGGAGATATAGATGGGTTGGTCAGATAGACAGAGCAGTGGCAGATGGTATTTAACCCTGATTAGGTAGGAAGGACTATTACTTACGTGGCGAAAAACTGCAGCAGGCGATGGTGCAGAGGGACCTCGGGGTCCTTGTGCATGAGTCGCAAAAACCCAGCTTGCAGGTGCAGCAGGTGGTCAGGAAGGCAAATGGGATGCTGGCCTTCATAGCGAGGGGGATTGAATATAAAAGTAGGGAGGTCTTGCTGCAGCTGTATAGAGCATTGGTGAGGCTGCAGCTGGAGTACTGTGTGCAGTTTTGGGCGCCGCACCTGCGCAAGGATATTTTGGCCCTGGAGGGAGTGCAGAGGAGGTTTACTAGGCTGATACCGGAGTTGAGGGGATTGAGCTATGAGGAGAGGCTGAATAAACTAGGCTTGTACTCGTTAGAGTTTAGAAGAATGAGGGGAGATCTCATTGAGACGTATAAGATGATGAATGGGATGGATAGGATAGAGGTGGAGAGACTCTTCCCGCTCAAAAAAGACAGTAGGACTAGGGGGCACAGCCTCAAGATAAAGGGGGGGCGGTTTAGAACGGAGTTGAGGAGGAACTTCTTCACTCAAAGGGTGGTGAATCTCTGGAATTCTCTGCCCGTTGAAGTGGTGGAGGCTGCCTCGCTAAATATTTTTAAGAAGCGGGTTGATGGGTTTTTGATAAGAGAGGGGATTAAGGGTTATGGGGAGAGGGCGGGAAAGTGGAACTGAGACACGACAGATCAGCCATGATCTTATTGAATGGCGGGGCAGGCTCGAAGGGCTAGATGGCCTACTCCTGCTCCTATTTCTTATGTTCTTATGTTCTTAGTGCGAGGTGATGCACTTTTGGAAGAACTAACAAAACAAGGAAGTATTTAATGAATGGCACAACACCAGGAAGTTCGGAGCAATAGAGGGAAGTTATTCACAGATCCCTGAAGGCAGCAGAGCAGGGAATAGGATAGTTAAGGCATATGGGACACTTGCTTTTATCAGTCATTTGTGGTATAGAATATAAGAGCAAGGAGGTAATGTTGGAGCTGTACAGAATGTTGGTTAGGCTACAGCTGGAATACTGAGTGCAGTTCTGATCACCACAGGAAAGATGTGATTGCACTGGACGGGATACAGAGCAGGTTCACCAGGATGTTGCCTGGATTTGAGTATTTAGCTGTAAGGATGGACAGGCTTGGATTGATTTCTCTGGAGAAGGGGAAGGCTGAGGGGGGACAGGATTAAGATGGTGTATAAGATTAAGAGGGGTATAGATAGGGTGAATAGGAAACAGCTGTTCCCCTTCGTTGAGGGGTCAGTCACGAGGGGCAGGAGGTTCAGAGGGGATTTGAGAAAACATTTTTTCACCCAGAGGGTGGTGGAAATCTGGAATGCGCTGTCTGGGCAGGTAGTGTCATGATGTGGGTATGCCGGCGTTGGACTGGTGTAAACACAGTAAAAAGTCTGACAACACCAGGTTTTAGTCCAACCTATTTATTTGATAATACTCACAAGCTTTCGAGGGACACCCTCTTCGTCACCTGACGAAGAGGGTGTCCCTCGAAAGCTTGTGAGTATATTATCAAATAAATAGGTTGGACTAAAACCTGGTGTTGTCAGACTTTTTACAGGTAGTGTTGGTCAGAAACCTTACAATCTTTAACAAGTATTTGGATAAGCACTTCAAATATCAAAACATGCAAGAATATGGGTCAAGTGCTGGAAAATGGAATGCCTATCGTGTTAGTTATTATTGGTGCAGATTTGATGGGTCAAAGGACCTTTTCTGCACTGTGTTACTCTGTGACTCCCTCTCCCTCCCTCCTTCCGAGGATATCCCTCTGTCTATTCCTAACCAATGCCATCTCCTCTTTGTCACTTCTCCCTCTGACTAAAGGAGCATTTCCTGAGGTCTCTCCAGTCACCCTGTCCTTTGCTCAGTGACTCAGTCGCTGATTTTCCACATTCTTCCTGCTCTCAATGAATACTCCACTGTCAAAATTACAAACAAACAGGGTCGTTGCCAGATTTGCTGCGATATGTGCCGGGTTCAGGAGTGTCTCACTGAGTAACAACCCTGGGTGTGAGTCAGGAAGCTGTGGTTTCAGTGTCTACCTGTGGGGCATGAGCACAAAGCCCAGGCTAACATTCAGCACACGGGCCACAGGAAACATCAATCGCTGCCTGTATTACAGCAAAAGAAACTGCAGGACGTGACACACGGAAAAGGGGTGTCAGGATTCCAGCCACTTGATCAGAGGTGAGCAGCTCTGTTCCTGAGGGCACGATGGGGGGGAGCAGAGAGAGGGGTCAGCCTTGGTGGAACAGAGCGCTGGATTTCACACAGGGTTCTGCAAGGATCATATTAGTGTGAGGATGGTACATAGGGACAGGAGAGAGTTACCATGAGAACAGCTTACCTGGTAGGAGGAGTTACAAATAGGAGAGAACTCCAGTGAAGGACTGAGGGAGTGCCGCACTGTCAGAGGGTCAGTGCTGAGGGAGTGCCGCACTGTCAGAGGGTCAGTACTGAGGGAGTGCCGCACTGTCAGAGGGTCAGTGCTGAGGGAGTGCCGCACTGTCAGAGGGTCAGTGCTGAGGGAGTGCCGCACTGTCAGAGGGTCAGTGCTGAGGGAGTGCCGCACTGTCAGAGGGTCAGTGCTGAGGGAGTGCCGCACTGTCAGAGGGTCAGTGCTGAGGGAGCGCCGCACTGTCAGAGGGTCAGTGCTGAGGGACTGCCACACTGTCAGAGGGTCAGTGCTGAGGGAGTGCCGCACTGTCAGAGGGTCAGTGCTGAGGGAGTGCCGCACTGTCAGAGGGTCAGTGCTGAGAGAGTGCCACACTGTCAGAGGGTCAGTGCTGAGGGAGTGCCGCACTGTCAGAGGGTCAGTGCTGAGGGAGTGCGGCACTGTCAGAGGGTCAGTGCTCAGGGAGTGCCGCACTGTCAGAGGGTCAGTGCTGAGGGAGTGCTGCACTGTCAGAGGGTCAGTGCTGAGGGAGCGCCGCACTGTCAGAGGGTCAGTGCTGAGGGAGCGCCGCACCGTCAGAGGGTCAGTGCTGAGGGAGTGCCGCACTGTCAGAGGGTCAGTGCTGAGGGAGTGCCGCACTGTCAGAGGGTCAGTACTGAGGGAGTGCCGCACTGTCAGAGGGTCAGTACTGAGGGAGTGCCGCACTGTCAGAGGGTCAGTACTGAGGGTCTGCTGCACTGTCAGAGGGTCAGTACTGAGGGAGTGCCGCACTGTCAGAGGGTCAGTGCCGAGGGAGTGCCGCACTGTCAGAGGGTTAGTGCTGAGGGAGTGCTGCACTGTCAGAGGGTCAGTGCTGAGGGAGTGCCGCACTGTCAGAGGGTCAGTACTGAGGGAGTGCCGCACTGTCAGAGGGTCAGTGCTGAGGGAGTGCTGCACTGTCAGAGGGTCAGTACTGAGGGAGTGCCGCACTGTCAGAGGGTCAGTGCTGAGGGAGCGCCGCACTGTCAGAGGGTCAGTACTGAGGGAGTGCCGCACTGTCAGAGGGTCAGTGCTGAGGGAGTGCCGCACTGTCAGAGGGTCAGTACTGAGGGAGTGCTGCACTGTCAGAGGGTCAGTACTGAGGGAGTGCCACACTGTCAGAGGGTCAGTGCTGAGGGAGTGCCGCACTGTCAGAGGGTCAGTACTGAGGGAGTGCCGCACTGTCAGAGGGTCAGTACTGAGGGTCTGCTGCACTGTCAGAGGGTCAGTACTGAGGGAGTGCCGCACTGTCAGAGGGTCAGTGCCGAGGGAGTGCCGCACTGTCAGAGGGTCAGTGCTGAGGGAGTGCTGCACTGTCAGAGGGTCAGTGCTGAGGGAGTGCCGCACTGTCAGAGGGTCAGTACTGAGGGAGTGCCGCACTGTCAGAGGGTCAGTGCTGAGGGAGTGCTGCACTGTCAGAGGGTCAGTACTGAGGGAGTGCCGCACTGTCAGAGGGTCAGTGCTGAGGGAGCGCCGCACTGTCAGAGGGTCAGTACTGAGGGAGTGCCGCACTGTCAGAGGGTCAGTACTGAGGGAGTGCCGCACTGTCAGAGGGTCAGTGCTGAGGGAGTGCTGCACTGTCAGAGGGTCAGTGCTGAGGGAGTGCTGCACTGTCTGTCAGAGGGTCAGTACTGAGGGAGTGCCGCACTGTCAGAGGGTCAGTGCTGAGGGAGTGCTGCACTGTCAGAGGGTCAGTGCTGAGGGAGTGCCGCACTGTCAGAGGGTCAGTACTGAGGGAGTGCCGCACTGTCAGAGGGTCAGTGCTGAGGGAGTGCTGCACTGTCAGAGGGTCAGTACTGAGGGAGTGCCGCACTGTCAGAGGGTCAGTGCTGAGGGAGTGCCACACTGTCAGAGGGTCAGTACTGAGGGAGTGCCGCACTGTCAGAGGGTCAGTGCTGAGGGAGTGCCGCACTGTCAGAGGGTCAGTGCTGAGGGAGCGCCGCACTGTCAGAGGGTCAGTGCTGAGGGAGTGCCGCACTGTCAGAGGGTCAGTGCTGAGGGAGCGCCGCACTGTCAGAGGGTCAGTACTGAGGGAGTGCCGCACTGTCAGAGGGTCAGTACTGAGGGAGTGCCGCACTGTCAGAGGGTCAGTGCTGAGGGAGTGCCGCACTGTCAGAGGGTCAGTGCTGAGGGAGTGCCGCACTGTCAGAGGGTCAGTGCTGAGGGGAGGAGGTGATGGGGATGAGGGCTGCGCTGAATGGAGCTGGAAAGTTGCTCCTGATATTCTGATCATTATCACGTTGGTGTTCTCTGTGTTGAATGTTTCTGATACTGAAACAATAACCACACTGAATAAAGAATGACATTTGGACACAAGGTTATAAAAAAATGCTACAAATGTAGAGGTCAGTAATTTTCACACCAATCAGGTTACGGTGCCCCTGTCAGGTTCAGGGACCCAGGGACAGAGGCAGCAAAAATTCCCCAGGGCGGTTCCAGTGATGAGGAAGTTCATTATACAGAGGGGAGTATTGTCCTGGGAGAGGAGGGTGAAAGGTGGTTTGATAGAAATATTCAAAACTATGAGGGCTGTGGACAGGGTGGATAGAGAGAAACTGTTCCCATTGGTGCGAGGATCAAGAGGCAGAGGGTGCAGATTTAAGGTAATTGTTAAAAGAAGCAAAGGGAACTCGAGGAGAAACATTTCTTTTGGCTGTGACCGGTTAGGGTCTGAGACTGCCTGACAGTCTGGTGGAGACAGCCCTCACTGAATTGCTCTTGCACAGGGCCAGCATAGAAACAAAGGGATGAATAGCCTCCTCCCAAGCTGTAACCATTCTATGACTCTGTATTCCATCTACTTCAGTTTACATCGATAGGTTACAAACACATGGTGCAGTCACTAAACCAGACTGAGCAAATAATCCTTACCACAGGTTGCAGTTCTCTTGATATGTAGCTCCTGATGGGTACTGGAGCCCATTCTTTGTACAACCTAGAAAAAAAAGAGACAATCAGCATAAAATTAAGACAGAGAGCACAAGAGAGAGGGAGTGAGGGACAGTGTGAGAGAGCGAGGGAAAGCGCGAAAGAGACGGAGCATGCGAGAATGAGCAAGAGCACAGGAGAGCGAGAGAGGGGAAGCATGAGAGAGCAAGAGTAAGGGAGTGTGAGAAAGAGAGAGGGAGAGAGAGAGGGGTAGTGTGGGAAAGCGAGAGAGAGTGTGAGAGAGCGACAAAGAGCGAGGGAGAGCGAGGGAGCGAGAGGGTGCGTGTGAGAGAGACAGAGGGAGCAAGGGAGAGCGAGAGAGAGGGAGCGTGAGAGCGAAAGAGTGAGGGAGTGGGAAAGTGAGAGCAAGAGAGGGAGCATGGGGGACCGAGAGAGGGAACATGAGAGAGAGAGAGAGAGAGCGTGAGAACAAGGGAGAGAAGGAACGTGAGAGAGAGAGGGGGAACATGAGAGCAAGAGAGAGAGGGAGTGACCTGATAGCAGTGCTGTATTGTTCTTGTTCTTTGTATTCAGCCTCCACTGATAAAGAGACAGAAAACTGATAAGAAAGATGATTCCCTTCTTGTCCATAGGACTGCAGGTGTGAGGAGCGAACCTTAAACCTGGATTTGCGTAGGAAAGGTTACTAGGCAATGGGGTGGGGGGAAGGTGAAGGAGAACCTCTGGGTTTGGTTGACCAATGCAATCCTAATTCTGCTGAAAGGTAGAACAAGCAGACGAGGAAGGAGCATCAGAGAGAAAGCTAAGACTTTACCTGTTAAAAACCTGTTTAAAATAAGTTTAAAGCACTTTGTTCTTTGTAGAACTGTTTAAAGCATTTACTTATTGTATTTACTGCTTTAAGAATTGTGAGGGAGTGATTATCAGGCAGTTGTGGCCCATCAGCTTTAAATCAGCGCCAAGTTTAAAAGGAGGCCTGGTGTAGATAGCGGGCAGCGTCGGAGCGGGCAGCGGAGTGAGAGGGAAGCAGAGTGAGCTATTAGGGCTTAATATCAAAAAGGGCTTGAAGGTAAAAAGGCCAGGTGGAAAGAACAAGGAAAAAAAAAAAAAATTTTTTTTTCAAAACTACTACAGCAAAAAACAAGGAAAATATTTTTTCCCACAACAAATTATATTGAATAATGGAGGGGCATGTGATGTGCGGTTCCTGTATGATGTGGGAACTGGTGGACCCCAGGGTCCTTCCCAGTGGCCATGTCTGCAGTAAGTGCAGGTTGCTGGAGGAGCTCCAGCTCAGGGTAAATGAGCTGGCCTCTGAGCTACAGACACTGAGGCTCATCAGGGGGAGAGAGGGTGTCATTGTCAATGGGGTGCAAGTGACATCCACCCCCCCTAGACTGTCAAAATCTAAGGGTCACGAACAAAAGGGGGCTGCTGGGAGGAGGAAGGGGGGTGAGGAGCGGAGGCCTCAGCCTCTTAATCTGCATAACAGGTTTGAGGTTCTTGCTTCCAGGCTGGACGAGAACGAGGCAGGTGAGGTTGGTGAGCAAACTGCACACGGTACAGTGATGCAGCAGGACATAGGCAAAGAGAAGGGGAAAAGGAACGTAGTAGTGATTGGAGATAGTGGGGTGAAGGGTATTGACACTGTCCTTTGTCACAATGACAAAGTGCACAGAAGGGTGTGTTGTCTGCCTGGTGCTCGGGTACAGGATGTCGCAGCTGGGCTGCAGAGGAATCTGGAGTGGGAGGGTGAGAACCCAGTTGTGGTGGTACATGTGGGTGCCAGCGACGTAGGCAAAGTGCGGACTGAGGATCTGGGGAGGGAGTATGAGAAGCTGGGAATGGAATTAAAAAGTAGAACCGACAAGGTGGTCTTCTCTGGGCTACTGCCTGAACTGAGTGCAGACGGGCGTAGGGTTGACAGGATAAAGGAAGTGAATGGGTGGCTCAGAGATTGGTGTGGGAGGAATGGGATCGAATTTATGGGGCATTGGCACCAGTATTGGGGTAGGTGGGACTTGTTCGGGCGGGATGGGGTTGGTCTGAATCGTGCTGGGACCAGAGTGCTGGCGAATCGAGTAAAGAGGACTGTAGACAGGGCTTTAAACTAATTAGGGGGGGGAGGGTGCGAGGGTAGGTGATGTTAGGAGGTCTACAGTTAAGGATAGGGTACAGGTAAGGGAAGAGGCTGAGGATGTCCCAAGTGGTGGCGTTACGGCAAATAGGGTCCAGAAGAAGGCTGGGATGAAAGCGCTTTATCTGAATGCACGAAGCATTCGGAATAAAGTGGATGAGCTGGTGGCGCAGATCGACACAAATGGATACGATCTGGTGGCCATTACAGAGACGTGGCTGCAAGGTGACAGGGACTGGGAGATGAATGTACAGGGCTATCAAGTGTTTAGGAAGGATAGGCAGGAGGAAAGAGGGGGTGGCGTAGCTCTGCTGATTAAGGACAGCATCAAGGTGGTAGCAAGGGATGATATCGGAGCCAAAGAGCAGAAAGTGGAATCGTTGTGGGTGGAGATTAGGAACAGCAAAGGGAGGAAGACGCTGGTGGGTGTCGTCTATAGGCCCCCGAATAATGATCTGGAGGTGGGGCGGGCTGTTAACGCGCAAATAAGTGCGGCGTGCAGGAATGGGACGGCAGTAGTTATGGGGGATTTCAATCTGCATATTGATTGGTCGACCCATGTTGGACGCAGGGGGCTCGAGGAGGAGTTCTTGGAATGCTGCCGGGATAGTTTCCTGGAACAGTGTGTGTTGGAGCCGACGAGGGAGCGAGCTATCTTGGATCTGGTGCTATGTAATGAGGCGGGTAGAATTAGGGACCTTGAGGTGAAGGATCCTCTTGGAGAGAGTGATCATTGTATGGTGGAGTTTCTGTTGCAGATGGAGGAGGAGAAAGTGGGTTCCCGGACATGCGTCCTTTGTTTGAATAGAGGGGAGTATGGTAGGATGAGAGAAGAATTGGCGAATGTGGACTGGGGGAGCGCGTTGGAAGGTAGGTCTGCTGAGGAGCAGTGGAGGATCTTTAAGGAGATCTTTCTTGGTGCTCAGCAGAAATTTATTCCGATGGTTAAAAAGGACAGTAGGAAGAGAGGTAATAAGCCGTGGATAACGAAGGAGGTGAAGGAAAGTGTTAAATTAAAAGCGGAGGAATTTAGAGTAGCTAAGAGCAGTGGGCGAGAAGAGGATTGGGAAAGGTTTAAATGTCAACAAAGATTGACAAAAAAGTTGATAAAGGAGGGTAGAAGAAGCTATGAAGCTGGGCTAGCACTTAATATAAAAAAGGATAGCAAGAGTTTTTATAAATATATAAAAAGGAAGAGGCTGGCTAGGGTGAATGTTGGTCCTTTAGAGGATGAGAAAGGGGAGCTAGTGGTAGGGGATGGGGATATGGCTAAGGTCTTGAATAACTTTTTTGTTTCTGTCTTCACGGAGGAGGACGTGAATAATTTGCCGGGTGTTAGCGATGGAAAGGTGGTAGGACTGGAGGGTCTTAATGACATTACTGTTACTAGAGAGGTGGTGCGCGACAGACTGGAGGGGCTGATTGTGGACAAGTCCCCAGGACCGGATGGAATGCATCCGAGGGTTCTGAAAGAAATGGCGGAGGTGATAGTGGATGCCTTGGTGGTTATTTTCCAGACGTCGCTGGATTCCGGGGAAGTGCCGGAGGATTGGAAAACGGCTAATGTTACGCCGTTGTTTAAGAAGGGTGCCAGGCAAAAGGCGGGGAATTACAGGCCGGTTAGTTTAACGTCTGTGGTAGGTAAAATGTTAGAATCCGTCATTAAGGAGGAAATTGCGAGGCATCTTGAAGGGAATTGCTTGATAGGGCAGACGCAACACGGTTTCATTAAAGGGAAGTCGTGTCTGACAAATTTACTGGAGTTCTATGAGGATGTGTCTAGGGCGGTGGATAGAGGAGAGCCGGTGGATGTGGTCTTTCTGGATTTTCAGAAGGCGTTTGATAAGGTACCTCACAAGAGGTTACTGCAGAAGGTCAGAGGACATGGAGTTGGGGGTAGGGTGTTAGCGTGGATAGAGGATTGGTTGTCAAATAGGAGGCAGAGAGTGGGGGTCAATGGGTGCTATTCGGATTGGCGGTTGGTGACTAGTGGGGTGCCCCAGGGGTCGGTGCTGGGGCCTCAGCTATTTACCATTTATATAGATGATCTGGAGGAGGGAACCGAGTGTAGGGTGTCGAAATTTGCTGATGACACCAAGATTGGGGGAAAGGCAAATTGTGCGGAGGGTGTGGAGAGTCTGCAGAAGGATCTAGATAGGCTGGGTGAATGGGCCAGGAAATGGCAAATGGAATTTAATGTTGGCAAGTGTGAGGTGGTCCACTTTGGTAGGAAGAATGGTAGGAAGGACTATTACTTACGTGGCGAAAAACTGCAGCAGGCGACGGTGCAGAGGGACCTCGGGGTCCTTGTGCATGAGTCGCAAAAACCCAGCCTGCAGGTGCAGCAGGTGGTCAGGAAGGCGAATGGGATGCTGGCCTTCATAGCGAGGGGGATTGAATATAAAAGTAGGGAGGTCTTGCTGCAGCTGTATAGGGCACTGGTGAGGCCGCAGCTGGAGTACTGTGTGCAGTTTTGGGCGCCGCACCTGCGCAAGGATATTTTGGCCTTGGAGGGAGTGCAGAGGAGGTTTACTAGGCTGATACCGGAGTTGAGGGGGTTGAGCTACGAGGAGAGGCTGAATAAACTAGGCTTGTACTCGTTAGAGTTTAGAAGAATGAGGGGAGATCTCATTGAGACGTATAAGATGATGAATGGGATGGATAGGATAGAGGTGGAAAGACTCTTCCCGCTCAAAAAAGACAGTAGGACTAGGGGGCACAGCCTCAAGATAAAGGGGGGGCAGTTCAGAACGGAGTTGAGGAGGAACTTCTTCACTCAAAGGGTGGTGAATCTCTGGAATTCTCTGCCCGTTGAAGTGGTGGAGGCTGCCTCGCTAAATATTTTTAAGAAGCGGGTTGATGGGTTTTTGATAAGAGAGGGGATTAAGGGTTATGGGGAGAGGGCGGGAAAGTGGAACTGAGCCACGACAGATCAGCCATGATCTTATTGAATGGCGGGGCAGGCTCGAAGGGCCAGATGGCCTACTCCTGCTCCTATTTCTTATGTTCTTATGTTCTTATGTAACACTATTGGCCAAAATAAATAAAACGTATTAATGTAATTGGACCATCCAGATTGAATGACAGGTGGGGTGAGAGGATTAAATCTTCAGAAATGTATCTGTTGTGCTCATGTGATGTAATGTTAGACAGAAGTTGGAATCCTCCGGCTATCTCTCTCCCAGTTCATGTTGGCCAAATAAAGAACATCTTGGAACAATATGTAGATAGTCCGACTAGAGAGGGGGCGACACTGCACCTGGTACCAGGGAATGAACCCGGACAGGTCAAAGTTGCAGTGGGGGAACATGTGGTCAACAGTGACCACAATTCCGTAAGTTTTTGGATATTCATGGAAAAGGACAAGTGTTGTCCTAGGGTTAGGATGCTAAACTGGGGAAAGACTTACTATAACCAGGTTAGGCAGGATTTGGAGGCTGCTGTTTGAGTGAGGCTTTGCAGGTAAATCCACATTTGGCACGTGGGAGTCTTTTAGGGGGCAGTTGATCAGAGTGGGGACAGTCATATGCCTGTGAAAAAGAAAATCCCAAGGCATCTTATACATATATCAGGAACAAGAGGGTGGCTAGAGAAAGAGTTGGTCCAGACAAAGAGAATGGAGGGAAATTATGGATAGAAATTGGAAGTGGGTGAGTTCCTTATTGAGTACTTTGCAAGGAGAGAGACATATTAATCGATGGTGTGTTGGAGGAGTGTATAAACCCTCTACAGCAAGTCACCATTACGAGGGAGGAAGTGTCAGGTGAATTAAAAAGCATTAAGGTGGACAAATCCCCAGGGCCAGGTGGCATCTATCCCAGATCACTGAGGGAAACGAGTGAGGAAATTGCTGGGCCTTTAAAAGAAATCTTTGTTTCCTCATTGGCCACAGGTGATGTTGCAGAAGATTGGAGGATGGTTAATGTTGGCCTGTTATACAAGAAGGGTAGCAAGGATAACCCAGGTAATTATAGGCCAGTGAGCTTGATGTCAATGATAGTGAAATTGTTGGAGAAGATTTTCAAGGATAGGATCTATACACATTCGGAACTGAATGGTCTTGTTGGTGTTGTTTTGTACGGAGGAGGTAAGTCTCACTAATTTGATTGAGCTTTTTGAGGAATTGACAAAAATGATCGATGAGGGAAGGGCTGTGGATGTCATCTACACAGACTTTAGTAAAGCATTTGACAAACATTTTTCTTTACTCAGAGAGTGGTTGGGGTGGGGAATGCACTGCCTGCTGTGATAGTGGAGTCGGACACTTTAGGAACTTTCAAGCGGTTATTGGATAGACACATGGAGCACACGAGAATGATAGGGAGTGGGATAACTTGATCTTGGGTTTGGATAAAGCTCGGCACAACATCGAGGGCTGTTCGATGTTCTATGTTCTAAGGTCCCTCATGGTAGGTTGGTACAAAAGGTTAAATCACACAGGATCAGGGGTGAACTAGCTAGAGGGATTCAGAACTGGCTTGGCCACAGAAGATAGAGGGTAGCGGTGGAAGGGTGTTTATCTGAATGGAGGTCTGTAACTAGTGATGTTCCGCAGGGATCAGTGCTGGGACCTCTGCTGATGGAATATTTATAAATGACTTGGAAGAAAACATAGGTGGTTTGATTAGCAAGTCTGCGGATGATACTAAGATTGCTGGAGTTGCGGATTGTGATGAAGATTGTGAAAGGATACGGCAGGATAGAGTTAGGCTGGAAAACTGGCCAGAAAAATGGAATTCAATCCGGACAAATGCGGGGCAATACACTTTGATAGGTCCAATTCAGATCGGAGCTATAAAATAAATGGCAGAACCATCAGGAGCACAGACACACAGAGAGACCTGGGCATTCAGGTCCACAGATCCTTAAAAGTGGCAGCACAAGTGGAAAAGGTGGCGAAGAAAGCAGACAGCAGGCTTTCCTTCATCAGACAGGGCATCGAGTATAAAAGTTGGCAAATTATATCACAGTGATATAAAACGTTGGTTAGGCCACATTTGGAATGCTGGTCACAATATTACCAGAAGGAAGTAGTAGCTTTGAAGAGTTGACAGAAAAGGTTTAGGATGTTTCCTGGTATGGAGGACATTAGCAATGAGGAAAAACTGGATAAATTGGAATTGTTCTCCCTGAAAAGATGGAGGCTGAGGGCAACCTGATAGAAGTTTATAAAATTATGAGGGGCATCCTATTATAGAAGGATGTTATTAAAATAGAAAGGGCAGAGAAGGTTCACTAGGATGTTACTGGGATTTGATGGATTGAGTTATAAGGAGAGGCTGGATAGACTGGAACTTTTATCTCTGGAGTGTAGGAGGCTGAGGGGTGATCTTATAGAGGTCTATAAAATAATGAGGGACACAGATCAGCTAGATAGTCAATATCTTTTCCCCAAAGTAGGAGAGTCTAAAACTAGAGGGCGTAGGTTTAAGGTGAGATACAAAAAGGTCCAGAGGGGTAATTTGTCCCCACAGAGGGTGATGAGTGTCTGGAACAAGCCGCCAGAGGTAGTAGTAGAGGCAGGTACAATTTTGTCTTTTAAAAAGCATTTAGACAGTTACATGGATAAGATGGGTATAGAGGGATATGGGCCAAATGCGGGCAAGTGGGACTAGCTTAATAGTAAAAACTGGGCGACATGGACAAGTTTGGCCAAAGGGCCTGTTTCCATGCTGTGAAGCTCTATGACTCTTTGACTCATGGAACTATAGTTAAGAAAGCCCACTAACACCTCTACTTTCTTGAAGACTAAGGAAATTTGGCATGTCAGCTACGACTCTCACCAACTTTTACAGATTCTTTCTGAGTGTATCACAGCTTGGTATGGGCTCCTGCTGTGCCCAAGACCACAAGAAACTACAAAAGCAGCCCAATCCATCACGCAAACCAGCCACCCATCCATTGACTCTGTCTACGCTTCCTGCTGCCTCGGTAAAGCAGCCAGCATAGTTATGGACCCCAGGCTCTGCGGACATTCTCGTGGTTCTTCCATCAGGAAAAAGATACAAAAGTCTGAGGTCACGCATCAACCGACTCAAGGACAGCTTCTTCTCTGCTGCTGTCAGACTTTTGAACGGACCTACCTCACATTAAGTTTCTCTACACTCCAGCTATGACTGTAACACTACATTCCCCACTCTCTCCTTTCCTTATCTGTGAGTGGTGTGCGTTGTCTGTGCAGTGCACAGGAAACCCTTCAGTTTGTCATTTGGGGCTCTCCCCGGTGTGACCATCATACCTCCACACACCTTCCTTCCAAATAAGCCTGCCTGGGATCACAGACTGCATTGTGAATCTTTACCCGGTCTGGTGAACTGGAGTCAGGCCTCAGGCTGCCTGTCACTGCAGCTCACTAAACATCTGCCCCATTCATTGCAGCGAGATTTCCATGCTGTCATACCTGGGCTTGGGCTGCGGTCCCCTGACTGCTCACCACTTTTAAATGCTGACATTCTTCGAGAATTCACCCCTCACCCGACTCCCTCCCCCGAGGGCCCTACACCCGACTCCCTCCCCCGAGGGCCCTACACCCGACTCCCTATCCCGAGGGCCCTACACCCGACTCCCTCCCCCGAGGGCCCTACACCCGACTCCCTCCCCCGAGGGCCCTACACCCGACTCCCTCCCCCGAGGGCCCTTCACCCGACTCCCTACCCCGAGGGCCCTTCACCCGACTCCCTACCCCGAGGGCCCTACACCCGACTCCCTATCCCGAGGGCCCTACACCCGACTCCCTATCCCGAGGGCCCTTCACCCGACTCCCTACCACGAGGGCCCTACACCCGACTCCCTATCCCGAGGGCCCTTCACCCGACTCCCTCCCCCGAGGGCCCTACACCCGACTCCCTCCCCCGAGGGTACTACACCCGACTCCCTCCCCCGAGGGCCCTACACCCGACTCCCTCCCCCGAGGGCCCTACACCCGACTCCCTCCCCTGAGGGTACTACACCTGACTCCCTACCCCGAGGGCCCTACACCCGACTCCCTCCCCCGAGGGCCCTACACCCGACTCCCTCCCCCGAGGGCCCTACACCCGACTCCCTCCCCCGAGGGCCCTACACCCGACTCCCTCCCCCGAGGGCCCTACACCCGACTCCATCCCCCGAGGGCCCTACACCCGACTCCCTCCCCTGAGGGTACTACACCTGACTCCCTACCCCGAGGGCCCTACACCCGACTCCCTCCCCCGAGGGCCCTACACCCGACTCCCTCCCCCGAGGGCCCTACACCCGACTCCATCCCCCGAGGGCCCTACACCCGACTCCCTCCCCCGAGGGTACTACACCTGACTCCCTACCACGAGGGCCCTTCACCTGACTCCCTCCCCCGAGGGCCCTACACCCGACTCCCTACCCCGAGGGCCCTACACCCGACTCCCTCCCCCGAGGGCCCTACACCCGACTCCCTCCCCCGAGGGCCCTTCACCCGACTCCCTCCCCCGAGGGCCCTTCACCCGACTCCCTCCCCCGAGGGTACTACACCTGACTCCCTACCACGAGGGCCCTTCACCCGACTCCCTCCCCCGAGGGCCCTACACCCGACTCCCTCCCCCGAGGGCCCTACACCCGACTCCCTCCCCCGAGGGCCCTTCACCCGACTCCCTACCCCGAGGGCCCTACACCCGACTCCCTCCCCCGAGGGCCCTTCACCCGACTCCCTACCCCGAGGGTCCTTCACCCGACTCCCTACCCCGAGGGCCCGAC
This sequence comes from Carcharhinus amblyrhynchos, assembly GCF_965287045.1. NCBI lineage: Eukaryota > Metazoa > Chordata > Chondrichthyes > Carcharhiniformes > Carcharhinidae > Carcharhinus > Carcharhinus amblyrhynchos. Next base: position 1,096,711 of record NC_137347.1, read on the forward strand.
ACCCGACTCCCTCCCCCGAGGGCCCTACACCCGACTCCCTCCCCCGAGGGCCCTACACCCGACTCCCTCCCCCGAGGGCCCTACACCCGACTCCCTCCCCCGAGGGCCCTTCACCCGACTCCCTACCCCGAGGGCCCTACACCCGACTCCCTCCCCCGAGGGCCCTTCACCCGACTCCCTACCCCGGGGGCCCTACACCCGACTCCCTCCCCCGAGGGCCCTTCACCCGACTCCCTCCCCCGAGGGCCCTACACCCGACTCCCTCCCCCGAGGGCCCTACACCCGACTCCCTCCCCCGAGGGCCCTACACCCGACTCCCTCCCCCGAGGGCCCTACACCCGACTCCCTACCCCGAGGGCCCTACACCCGACTCCCTACCCCGAGGGCCCTACACCCGACTCCCTCCCCCGAGGGCCCTACACCCGACTCCCTCCCCCGAGGGCCCTACACCCGACTCCCTACCCCGAGGGCCCTACACCCGACTCCCTACCCCGAGGGCCCTACACCCGACTCCCTACCCCGAGGGCCCTACACCCGACTCCCTACCCCGAGGGCCCTACACCCGACTCCCTCCCCCGAGGGCCCTACACCCGACTCCCTCCCCCGAGGGCCCTACACCCGACTCCTGAGGATTATGGAGGTGCCCAAAACCCCACTATTCCCCCGAAACAAACTCTGTCCAATATCCCTCCTTGAGAAATAGTCCTTTGATTTACTCAGAATCTTTCAGTCCCCCATCCCGCCTATTAGACAGTGAATAGAGTCAGAGGTATCCAGCATGGAAACAGGCCCTTCAGCCTACCTTGTCCATGCTGCCCAGTTTTTACCACTAAATTGCTCCCAATTACTGGCGTTTGGCCCTCTATACTAATCTTAACTGTCTAAACGCTTTTTAAAAGACAAAATTGTACCCACGTTAACTACTGCCTCTGGCAGCTTGTTCCAGACACTCACCAGCCTGTGTGAGAAAACACTGCCCCTCTGGACCCTTCTGTATCTCTCCCCTCTCACCTTAAACCTCTGCCCTCTAGTTTTAGACTCCTGTACTGTTGAAAAAACATGTTGACTGTCCAGCTGATCTGTGCCCCTCATTATTTTAAAGACTTCTATAAAATCACGCCTCAGTCTCCTTCACTCCAAGGAAAATAGTCCCAATCTATCTAACCCCTCCTTATAACTCAAACCATCAAGTCCCGTTAGCGTCAGTGAGGGTCAGTGTGTGTGGGACCCGTACCCCAGTGAGAGTCAGTGTGTGTGGAACCTGTACCCCAGTGAGAGTCAGTGTGTGTGGGACCCGTACCCCAGTGAGAGTCAGTGTGTGTGGAACTGTACCCCAGTGAGAGTCAGTGTGTGTGGGACCCGTACCCCAGTGAGAGTCAGTGTGTGTGGGACCCGTACCCCAGTGAGAGTCAGTGTGTGTGGGACCCGTACCCCAGTGAGAGTCAGTGTGTGTGGGACCCGTACCCCAGTGAGAGTCAGTGTGTTTGGGAGCCGTACCCCAGTGAGAGTCAGTGTGTGTGGGACCCGTACCCCAGTGAGAGTCAGTGTGTGTGGGACCCATTCCCCAGTGAGAGTCAGTGTGTGTGGGACCCGTACCCCAGTGAGAGTCAGTGTGTGTGGGACCCGTACCCCAGTGAGAGTCAGTGTGTGTGGGAGCCGTACCCCAGTGAGAGTCAGTGTGTGAGGGACCCGTACCCCAGTGAGAGTCAGTGTGTGTGGGACCCGTACCCCAGTGAGAGTCAGTGTGTGGGACCCGTACCCCAGTGAGAGTCAGTGTGTGTGGGACCCGTACCCCAGTGAGAGTCAGTGTGTGTGGGACCCGTACCCCAGTGAGAGTCAGTGTGTGTGGGACCCGTACCCCAGTGAGAGTCAGTGTGTGGGACCCGTACCCCAGTGAGAGTCAGTGTGTGGGACCCGTACCCCAGTGAGAGTCAGTGTGTGTGGGAGCCGTACCCCAGTGAGAGTCAGTGTGTGTGGGACCCGTACCCCAGTGAGAGTCAGTGTGTGTGGGACCCGTACTCCAGTGTGAATCAGTGTGTGTGGGACCCGTACCCCAGTGAGAGTCAGTGTGTGTGGGACCCCAGAGAGAGTCAGTGTGTGTGGGACCCGTACCCCAGTGAGAGTCAGTGTGTGGGACCCGTACCCCAGTGAGAGTCAGTGTGTGTGGGACCCGTACCCCAGTGAGAGTCAGTGTGTGTGGGACCCGTACCCCAGTGAGAGTCAGTGTGTGTGGGACCCGTACCCCAGTGAGAGTCAGTGTGTGGGACCCGTACCCCAGTGAGAGTCAGTGTGTGGGACCCGTACCCCAGTGAGAGTCAGTGTGTGTGGGACCCGTACCCCAGTGAGAGTCAGTGTGTGTGGGAGCCGTACCCCAGTGAGAGTCAGTGTGTGTGGGACCCGTACCCCAGTGAGAGTCAGTGTGTGTGTGGAACCCGTACCCCAGTGAGAGTCAGTGTGTGTGTGGGACCCGTACCCCAGTGAGAGTCAGTGTGTGTGGGACCCGTATCCCAGTGAGAGTCAGTGTGTGTGGGACCCGTATCCCAGTGAGAGTCAGTGTGTGTGTGGGACCCGTACCCCAGTGAGAGTCAGTGTGTGTGGGAGCCGTACCCCAGTGAGAGTCAGTGTGTGTGGGACCCGTATCCCAGTGAGAGTCAGTGTGTGTGTGGGACCCGTACCCCAGTGAGAGTCAGTGTGTGTGGGACCCGTACCCCAGTGAGAGTCAGTGTGTGTGGGACCCGTATCCCAGTGAGAGTCAGTGTGTGTGTGGGACCCGTACCCCAGTGAGAGTCAGTGTGAGTGGGAGCCGTACCCCAGTGAGAGTCAGTGTGTGTGGGACCCGTACCCCAGTGAGGGTCAGTGTGTGTGGGACCCGTACCCCAGTGAGAGTCAGTGTGTGTGTGGGGTCCGTACCCCAGTGAGAGTCAGTGTGTGTGAGACCCGTACCCCAGTGAGAGTCAGTGTGTGTGGAACCTGTACCCCAGTGAGAGTCAGTGTGTGTGGGACCCATACCCCAGTGAGAGTCAGTGTGTGTGGGGTCCGTACCCCAGTGAGAGTCAGTGTGTGTGGAACCTGTACCCCAGTGAGAGTCAGTGTGTGTGGGACCCATACCCCAGTGAGAGTCAGTGTGTGTGGGGTCCGTACCCAAGTGAGAGTCAGTGTGTGTGTGGGGTCCGTATCCCAGTGAGAGTCAGTGTGTGTGGGACCCGTACCCCAGTGAGAGTCAGTGTGTGTGGGACCCATACCCCAGTGAGAGTCAGTGTGTGTGGGACTCATACCCCAGTGAGAGTCAGTGTGTGTGGGACCCATACCCCAGTGAAAGTCAGTGTGTGTGGGACCCGTACCCCAGTGAGAGTCAGTGTGTGTGGGACCCGTACCCCAGTGAGAGTCAGTGTGTGTGGGACCCGTACCCCAGTGAGAGTCAGTGTGTGTGGGGTCTGTACCCAAGTGAGAGTCAGTGTGTGTGGGACCTGTACCCCAGTGAGAGTCAGTGTGTGTGGGACCCGTACCCCAGTGAGAGTCAGTGTGTGAGGGACCCGTACCCCAGTGAGAGTCAGTGTGTCTGGGGTCCGTACCCCAGTGAGAGTCAGTGTGTGAGGGGTCCGTACCCCAGTGAGAGTCAGTGTGTGTGGGGTCCGTACCCAAGTGAGAGTCAGTGTGTGTGTGGGGTCCGTACCCCAGTGAGAGTCAGTGTGTGTGGGACCCGTACCCCAGTGAGAGTCAGTGTGTGAGGGACCCGTACCCCAGTGAGAGTCAGTGTGTGTGTGGGGTCCGTACCCCAGTGAGAGTCAGTGTGTGTGGGACCCGTACCCCAGTGCGAGTCAGTGTGTGAGGGACCCGTACCCCAGTGAGAGTCAGTGTGTGAGGGACCCGTACCCCAGTGAGACTCAGTGTGCGTGGGACCCGTACCCCAGTGAGAGTCAGTGTGTGTGGGACCCGTACCCCAGTGAGAGTCAGTGTGTGTGTGGGACCCGTACCCCAGTGAGAGTCAGTGTGTGTGGGACCCGTACCCCAGTGAGAGTCAGTGTGTGAGGGACCCGTACCCCAGTGAGAGTCAGTGTGCGTGGGACCCGTACCCCAGTGAGAGTCAGTGTGTGTGGGACCCGTACCCCAGTGAGAGTCAGTGTGTGTATGGGACCCGTACCCCAGTGAGAGTCAGTGTGTGTGGGACCCGTACCCCAGTGAGAGTCAGTGTGTGTGGGACCCATACCCCAGTGAGAGTCAGTGTGTGTGGGACCCATACCCCAGTGAGAGTCAGTGTGTGTGGGACCCATACCCCAGTGAAAGTCAGTGTGTGTGGGACCCGTACCCCAGTGAGAGTCAGTGTGTGTGGGACCCGTACCCCAGTGAGAGTCAGTGTGTGTGGGACCTGTACCCCAGTGAGAGTCAGTGTGTGTGGGAGCCGTACCCCAGTGAGAGTCAGTGTGTGTGGGACCCGTACCCCAGTGAGAGTCAGTGTGTGTGGGACCCGTACCCCAGTGAGAGCCAGTGTGTGTGGGAGCCGTACCCCAGTGAAAGTCAGTGTGTGTGGGGTCTGTACCCAAGTGAGAGTCAGTGTGTGTGGGACCTGTACCCCAGTGAGAGTCAGTGTGTGTGGGACCCGTACCCCAGTGAGAGTCAGTGTGTGAGGGACCCGTACCCCAGTGAGAGTCAGTGTGTGTGGGGTCCGTACCCCAGTGAGAGTCAGTGTGTGAGGGGTCCGTACCCCAGTGAGAGTCAGTGTGTGTGGGGTCCGTACCCAAGTGAGAGTCAGTGTGTGTGTGGGGTCCGTACCCCTGTGAGAGTCAGTGTGTGTGTGGGGTCCGTACCCCAGTGAGAGTCAGTGTGTGTGTGGGACCCGTACCCCAGTGAGAGTCAGTGTGTGTGGGACCCGTACCCCAGTGAGAGTCAGTGTGTGTGGGACCCGTACCCCAGTGAGAGTCAGTGTGTGTGGGACCCGTACCCCAGTGAGAGTCAGTGTGTGTGGGACCCGTACCCCAGTGAGAGTCAGTGTGTGAGAGACGCGTACCCAAGTGAGAGTCAGTGTGTGTGGGGTCCGTACCCAAGTGAGAGTCAGTGTGTGTGGGACCTGTACCCCAGTGAGAGTCAGTGTGTGTGGGACCCGTACCCCAGTGAGAGTCAGTGTGTGTGGGGTCCGTACCCCAGTGAGAGTCAGTGTGTGTGTGGGGTCCGTACCCCAGTGAGAGTCAGTGTGTGAGGGGTCCGTACCCCAGTGAGAGTCAGTGTGTGTGGGGTCCGTACCCAAGTGAGAGTCAGTGTGTGTGTGGGGTCCGTACCCCAGTGAGAGTCAGTGTGTGTATGGGACCCGTACCCCAGTGAGAGTCAGTGTGTGTGGGACCCATACCCCAGTGAGAGTCAGTGTGTGTGGGGTCCGTACCCCAGTGAGAGTCAGTGTGTGTGGGACCCATACCCCAGTGAGAGTCAGTGTGTGTGGAACCCGTACCCCAGTGAGAGTCAGTGTGTGTGTGGGGTCCGTACCCCAGTGAGAGTCAGTGTGTGTGTGGGGTCCGTACCCCAGTGAGAGTCAGTGTGTGTGGGACCCGTACCCCAGTGAAAGTCAGTGTGTGTGGGGTCCGTACCCCAGTGAGAGTCAGTGTGTGTGTGGGGTCCGTACCCCAGTGAGAGTCAGTGTGTGTGTGGGGTCCGTACCCAAGTGAGAGTCAGTGTGTGTGGGACCCGTACCCCAGTGAGAGTCAGTGTGTGTGGGGTCCGTACCCCAGTGAGAGTCAGTGTGTGTGTGGGGTCCGTACCCCAGTGAGAGTCAGTGTGTGTGTGGGGTCTGTACCCCAGTGAGAGTCAGTGTGTGTGGGACCCGTACCCCAGTGAGGGTCAGTGTGTGTGGGACCCGTACCCCAGTGAGAGTCAGTGTGTGAGGGACCCGTACCCCAGTGAGAGTCAGTGTGTGTGTGGGGTCCGTACCCAAGTGAGAGTCAGTGTGTGTGGGACCCGTACCCCAGTGAGAGTCAGTGTGTGTGTGGGGTCCGTACCCAAGTGAGAGTGAGAAGGTACAAGTCTTGTGAGAAGAATATCACATTCCTGTTTAAGTGGTCAGAGTAAATTTCATTCTCTATCTTCCCATTTCAATGGGACTGAACAGCCGAGGTTAATTGGGGTAGATATTTTCAGGTAATTATTGCAGTATTCATTCTCAGTAATCTCAGTAAAGTGTGTGATGATTTGAAGGAATGCGATTGAGTTTGTAACCTCACTGAACGGTTGGCAGTGTTACAATATTTCCTTTGCATGGAGTATAATGTGGAGGACACCTTGCTAATCCTAGAGGAATTCCCTCTGTAATCTCAGGTATGTAACCTCCCCCCTTCCAGCTCCGTGCAAGGTATCTGCTCCCTCTTAACAGTCTGGAATCCTCAGTATTGATCCATCACAAATCTCCCTTCAATCTGACTTTTCCTTTGGAGGGGGAAGTGAGAGCAGGCAATTGTGTGGAATGATCAGCCATGGTCATATGAAGACCATAAGATATAGGAGCAGAATTGGGCCATTCGGCCCATCGAGTCTGTTCCGCCATTCAATCATGGCAGATATGATTCTTATCCTCATTCTCCCGCCTTCTCCCCATAACCCCGATCCCCTTATTGATCAAAAACCTATGTATCTCTGTCTTAAAGACACTCAATGACCCAGCCTCCACAGCCTTCTGCGGCAAAGAGTTCCACAGATTCACCACCCTCTGGCTGAAGAAATTCCTTGTTATCTCGGTTTTGAAGGAGTGTCCCTTCACCCTGAGACCGTGCCCTTGAGTACTAATCTCGTGGGCAGCACGGTAGCACAGTGGTTAGCACTGCTGCTTCACAGCTCCAGGGTCCTGGCTTCGATTCCCGGCTCGGGTCACTGTCTGTGTGGAGTTTGCACATTCTCCTCGTGTCTGCGTGGGTTTCCTCCGGGCACTCCGGTTTCCTCCCACAGTCCAAAGATGTGCGGGTTAGGTTGATTGGCCATGCTAAAATTGCCCCTTAGTGTCCAGGGATGTGTAGGTTAGAGGGATTAGTGGGTATAATATGTAGGGATATGGGGGTAGGGCCTGGGTGGGATTGTGTTCGGTGCAGACTCGATGGGCTGAAGGGCCTCTTTCTGCACTGTAGGGTTCTATGATCTCTCACACTAGTAGAAACATCCTCTCCAAGTTCACATCTGGGCCTCTCAGTGTTCTGTGAGCTTCAGTTAGATCCCCCCTCATCTTTCTAAACTCCATCGAGTACAGATCCAGAGTCCTCAAACACCCTTCATTCCAGGGGTCATTTTTGTGATTTTTATTCATTGAATTTAAATTCCACCTACTGGGATTTGAACCCATATTGCCAAAGCATTACCGTAAGGTACTGATTCCCAATCCATACGGTGATATTACCACCATGCTATCACCTCCCTGTAAAGGTCCAATGTGCCTGGTACAAAGGGTAATATTTTTCAGCTTAAATTGACTTTGATAATCAACTATAAAACAAAAACATGTAGTTTATTATTTGGTAAAATAAACCTACAAATTCTGGTCTTACCACACATTTATTTGGCAAATTATCTTTTTGATAGTGAGAAGGTTGATTTTTAAAGATATACAGAGGCTAAGATATAGAGAATCTAAGATATAGAGAGTCTAAGATATAGAGAGTCTAAGATATACAGAGTCTAAGATATACAGAGTCTAAGATATACAGAGTCTAAGATATACGGAGTCTAAGATACAGAGAGTCTAAGATATAGAGAGTCTAAGATATAGAGAGTCTAAGATATAGAGAGTCTAAGATATACAGAGTCTAAGATATAGAGAGTCTAAGATATACAGAGTCTAAGATATACAGAGTCTAAGATACAGAGAGTCTAAGATATACAGAGTCTAAGATATAGAGAGTCTAAGATATAGAGAGTCTAAGATATACAGAGTCTAAGATATAGAGAGTCTAAGATATACAGAGTCTAAGATATACAGAGTCTAAGATATACAGAGTCTAAGTTTGCCAAAAAATGTGAACAGGATGAGGCAGAAATAAAGAGAGTCATCTAAATTAGTGTGTGTGTGTAGACCTGAAACTGTATCAAACTCTCTGGACCCTCTCCAAGGTCAGCACATCCTTCCTTAGGTACGGGGCCCAAAACTGCTCACAATATTCCAAATGCAGTCTGACCAGAGCCTTATACAGCCTCAGAAGTACATCCCTGCTCTTGTATTCTAGCCCTCTCGACATGAATGCTAACATTGAATTTGCCTTCCTAACTGCCGACTGAACCTACATGTTAACCTTGAAAGAGTCTTGAACCAGGATTCCCAAGTCCCTTTGTGCTTCAGATTTCCAAAGCCTTTGCCCATTTAAAAATAGTCTACACTCTATTCTTCCTACCAAAGCCCATAACCTCACACTTTCCCACATTATATTCCATCTGCCATTTCTTTGCTCACTCTCCCAGCCTGTCCAAGTCATCCTGCAGCTTCATTTTGAGTGGTGAAGCAGGCTCGATGGGCTGAGTGGCCGATACTTGTTCCTATTTACTATGTTTTTATGCACAGCCCCACAGTGACTGCCCCTCCCCCCACAGACTGTGTGAGTCTGTGAATGTGTGTGATTGTGTGTGAGTGTGAGATTGTGTGTGTGTGTGTGTGTGTGAGATTGTGTGTGTGTGTGTGAGATTGTGAGATTGTGTGTGTGTGTGTGTGTGAGATTGTGTGTGTGTGTGTGTATGTGTGTGTGTGAGAGTGTGTGTGAGATTGTGTGTGTGTGTGTGTGTGTGAGATTGTGTGTGTGTGAGAGATTGTGTGTGTGTGTGTGTGAGATTGTGTGTGTGTGTGTGTGTGTGAGATTGTGTGTGTGTGTGTGTGTGTGAGATTGTGTGTGTATGCGTGTGTGTGTGTGTGTGAGATTGTGTGTGTGTGAGAGATTGTGTGTGTGTGTGTGAGATTGTGTGTGTGTGTGTGTGTGTGTGTGAGATTGTGTGTGTGTGTGTGTATGTGTGTGATTGTGTGTGTGTGTGTGTATGTGTGTGAGACAGTGTGTGAGATTGTGTGTGTGTGTGTGTGTGAGATTGTGTGTGTGTGTGTATGTGTGTGAGAGTGTGTGTGAGATTGTGTGTGTGTGTGCATGTGTGTGAGATTGTGAGTGTGTGTGTGTGAGATTGTCTGTGTGTGTGTGTATGTGTGTGAGAGTGTGTGTGTGTGAGTGTGTGATTGTGAGTGTGTGTGTGAGTGTGTGTGTATGTGTGAGTGTGTGTGTATCTGTGTGTGTGAGTGAGTGTGTGAGTGTGTGTGTGTATCTGTGTGAGTGAGTGTGTGAGTGTATCTGTGTGTGTGAGTGAGTGTGTGAGTGTGTGTGTGTATCTGTGTGAGTGAGTGTGTGTGTGTATCTGTGTGTGTGTGTGAGTGTGTGAGTGTATCTGTGTGTGTGAGTGAGTGTGTGAGTGAGTGTGTGTGTATCTGTGTGAGTGAGTGTGTGAGTGTATCTGTGTGTGTGTGACAATATCAGCATTCAAGATCCTACACTTTACAAAGACACTCCAGCTGGAAATGAGTAAAGATTTCATTTCAAATGCTCAGAGAATCCCAAATGGGTGATTTTGTAAACAGGATTTCTCGATTGTTGGCACTGAACTGGGTCCAACATTGACAGGCTAAAGGGTAATTGCAGTGGGAATGTACAAAGGTGGAAGTGAAATTCTTAAATTAGATTGGAATCTTTCCACGGGTGATTAGATGATAGACGTTGTTTTGGGAAATGGGGTCAGAGTGCAATGTGACTCATTCCTCACACAGCTAACCTCTCCCCTCAGCGTGCCGGGGTTTAAACCGGGGATTGGTTCCTGCCCCATCTGGAATCCGGAATGGGATCTTCCTCTGCTCCAGGCCTTGGCATCTCTCTGACCTTTGTCCCAGCGTATGGACATCCTGCCCATTGAAGGTGACAGAATGCTGGATACTGTGCCAATGTTGGTGGGGATCTATGTTCATCCCGTGTGTGCTGTGCTGCCAGACAGGACGGAGAGTATGGGGGAAGAAGAGGGAAATATTTCAGCTCCCCTGGGTTTGACCGTCCCTTTGAACAGAATCAGTTTTCCTCTGTCGTGCAGCAGGACAGGAAATTCTGCTTGAATGTATTTTAGTTTGGACATTTACCTCCACCCTCTCAGTAAAACGCGAAAGGAAATCCTTGTTGCACACACCGGTAATGGGTCTGCTTCCACCTACCTCCCCTAACCACAAGATATTGTCGTGTAGTGAGCAGAAGCAGACTTAATTAATATTTAACCATTTGCAATGTGTAAGCTAGCGATACCATGTGAATGTGACAGAAAACCTGCTTGTCTCTCCATTCATACTGTCAAAACTGGAATATTCATTAGATTCCATCCAGTTTATCAGACCTGCAGCACAGTGGCACAGGGCCAGCGTATATATACACACACACACACACACACACACACACACAGGGCCAGCGTATACACACACACAGGGCCAGCGTATACATACACACGGGGCCAGCGTATACACACACACGGGGCCAGCGTATACACACACACGGGGCCAGCGTATACACACACACGGGGCCAGCGTATACACACACACGGGGCCAGCGTATACACACACACAGGGCCAGCGTATACACACACACGGGGCCAGCGTATACACACACACAGGGCCAGCGTATACACACACACGGGCCAGCGTATACACACACACAGGGCCAGCGCGCACACACACACACACACACACACAGGACCAGCGTATACACACACACACACACACACACACACACAGGACCAGCGCGCACACACACACACACACACACACACACAGGACCAGCGCGTGCACGCGCGCACACACACACACACACACACACACACACACACACACACACACACACACACACACACACACACACACACAGGGCCAGTGCACACATACACACAGGACCAGCGCACACACACACACAGGGCCAGTGCACACATACACACAGGACCAGCGCGCACACACACACACACACACATACACACACACACACAGGGCCAGTGCACACACACACACAGGGCCAGCGCACACATACACACAGGACCAGCGCACACACACACACAGGACCAGCGCGCACACACACACACACAGGGCCAGCGCACACATACACACAGGACCAGCGCACACACACACACACAGGGCCAGCACACACACACACACACACACACACACACACACACACACACACACACACACGGCCAGCGCACACATACACACAGGACCAGCGCACACACACACACACAGGGCCAGCACACACACACACACACACACACACACACACACACACACACACGGCCAGCGCACACATACACACAGGGCCAGCGCACACACACACACACAGGGCCAGCGCACACACACACACACACACACACACACACGGCCAGCGCACACATACACACAGGACCAGCGCACACACACACACACAGGGCCAGCGCACACACACACACACAGGGCCAGCGCACACACACACACACAGGGCCAGCGCACACACACACAGGGCCAGCGCACACACACACACACAGGGCCAGCGCACACACACGCACACACACACACACACACACACACACAGGGCCAGCGCACACACACACACACAGGGCCAGCGCACACACACACACACACACACACACACACACACACAGGGCCAGCGCACACACACGCACACACACACACACACACACACACACAGGGCCAGCGCACACACACACACACAGGGCCAGCGCACACACACATAGGGCCAGCGCACACACACACACAGGGCCAGCGCACACACACGCACACACACGCACACAGGGCCAGCGCACACACACACACACACACACACACACACACACACACACACACAGGGCCAGCGTATACACACACACACAGGGCCAGCGCACACACACACACAGGGCCAGTGCGCGCGCACACACACACACACACACACACACACACACACACACACACACACACACACACACACACACACACACACACACACAGGGCCAGCATCCATATTCAACATCTCAATGCAGTTAAAAATCTAACTGTTTAGAGCATTTTCTCTCCTGACAGAGATTTCAGCTCCCCTGGCTATTGATTTCCATTCGCCACCCCCCCTCCTCGCCCCCCAGTCCCCCTGCCCCCCCAATCCCACCACCCCTTTCTCACACACTCAGGTAGCAGCTCCCTGTTTGTGAACCAAGACAATAGACTATTTGACAGTTGAAGGCGTCACCTTAAATGTTGATTGGGTATGGAGCAGACATGTGCAGGCTTTTCAGAGAGATAGTGCAGGTTCAGACAGCCGAATGGCCTCCTTCTGCACTATAGGAATTCTGTGATTGTTTGGAAAACTTGTGCAAAAAGATTAATTTTGAACATTTGTTTCCAAATATATGGATTCAGTATTGAAGGTAAATCAAACAGCATATTACAGAAATGTGAAAGTACTGGGTGTTAATCGCTCACACTCTGGGGGTGGGTGGGCTGAGTGAGTGTGCGTGTGTGTGGCAGGGGAGTGCGTATGTGTGTGGTGTGTGTGTGTGTGTGTGGCAGGGGAGTGCGTATGTGTGTGGTGTGTGTGTGTGTGTGGTTTGGGGGGGTGTGTGGCGGGGGGAGAGTGTGTGGTTGGGGCGTGTGTGAGTGTGGGGGGGGGAGTGTGTGTGTTGGGGAGTGTGTGAGTGTGGGGGGGGGAGTGTGTGTGTTGGGGAGTGTGTGAGTGTGGGGGGGGGGAGTGTGTGTGTTGGGGGGGGGAGTGTGTGTGTTGGGGGGGGAGTGTGTGTATTGGGGGGGAGTGTGTGAGTCTGTGGGGGGGAGTGTGTGTGGTTGGGGAGTGTGTGAGTGTGTGGGGGGAGTGTGTGTGGTTGGGGAGTGTGTGTGTGTGGGGGGGGGAGTGTGTGTGTTGGGGAGTGTGTGAGTGTGGGGGGGGGAGTGTGTGTGTTGGGGGGGGGAGTGTGTGTGTTGGGGGGGGAGTGTGTGAGTGTGGGGGGGGGAGTGTGTGTGTTGGGGGGGGAGTGTGTGTGTTGGGGGGGGAGTGTGTGAGTGTGGGGGGGGGAGTGTGTGTGTTGGGGGGGGAGTGTGTGTGTTGGGGGGGGAGTGTGTGAGTGTGGGGGGGGGAGTGTGTGTGTTGGGGGGGGAGTGTGTGTGTTGCGGGGGGGGGAGTGTGTGTGGTTGGGGAGTGTGTGAGGTTGGGGAGTGTGTGAGTGTGGGGGGGGGAGTGTGTGGTTGGGGAGTGTGTGAGTGTGGGGGGGGAGTGTGTGTGTTGGGGGGGGAGTGTGTGTGTTGCGGGGGGGGAGTGTGTGAGTGTGGGGAGTGTGTGAGTGTGGGGGGGGAGTGTGTGTGTTGGGGGGGGAGTGTGTGTGTTGCGGGGGGGGAGTGTGTGACTGTGGGGGGGGGAGTGTGAGTGTGGGGGGGGGAGTGTGAGTGTGGGGGGGGGAGTGTGTGGTTGGGGAGTGTGTGAGTGTGGGGGGGGAGTGTGTGAGTGTGGGGGGGAGTGTGTGAGTGTGCGGGGGGGAGTGTGTGGTTGGGGAGTGTGTGAGGTTGGGGAGTGTGTGAGTGTGGGGGGGGGAGTGTGTGGTTGGGGAGTGTGTGAGTGTGGGGGGGAGTGTGTGAGTGTGGGGGGGGAGTGTGTGAGTGTGGGGGGGGGAGTGTGTGAGTGTGGGGGGGGAGTGTGTGAGTGTGGGGGGGGAGTGTGTGGTTGGGGAGTGTGTGAGGTTGGGGAGTGTGTGAGTGTGGGGGGGGGAGTGTGTGTATTGGGGGGGGAGTGTGTGAGTGTGGGGGGGAGTGTGTGAGTGTGGGGGGGGGAGTGTGTGGTTGGGGAGTGTGTGAGTGTGGGGGGGGGAGTGTGTGTATTGGGGGGGGAGTGTGTGAGTGTGGGGGGGAGTGTGTGTGGTTGGGGAGTGTGTGAGTGTGGGGGGGGGGGAGTGTGTGTGTTGGGGGGGGAGTGTGTGTGTTGCGGGGGGGAGTGTGTGAGTGTGGGGAGTGTGTGAGTGTGGGGGGGGAGTGTGAGTGTGGGGGGGGAGTGTGTGGTTGGGGAGTGTGTGAGTGTGGGGGGGGGAGTGTGTGGTTGGGGAGTGTGTGAGTGTGGGGGGGGAGTGTGTGAGTGTGGGGGGGGGAGTGTGTGGTTGGGGAGTGTGTGAGTGTGGGGGGGAGTGTGTGTGGTTTGGGGGGGGGAGTGTGTGTATTGGGGGGGAGTGTGTGAGTGTGGGGGGGGGAGTGTGTGTATTGGGGGGGGAGTGTGTGAGTGTGGGGGGGAGTGTGTGTGGTTGGGGAGTGTGTGAGTGTGGCGGGGGGAGTGTGTGTGGTTGGGGAGTGTGTGAGTGTGGGGGGGAGTGTGTGTGTGTTGCGGGGGGGAGTGTGTGGTTGGGGAGTGTGTGAGTGTGGGGGGGGGGAGTGTGTGAGTGTGGGGGGGGGGAGTGTGTGAGTGTGGGGGGGGGAGTGTGTGAGTGTGGGGGGGAGTGTGTGGTTGGGGAGTGTGTGAGTGTGGGGGGGGGGGAGTGTGTGAGTGTGGGGGGGGGAGTGTGTGAGTGTGGGGGGGGGGAGTGTGTGAGTGTGGGGGGGGAGTGTGTGAGTGTGGGGGGGGGGGAGTGTGTGAGTGTGGGGGGGGAGTGTGTGGTTGGGGAGTGTGTGAGTGTGGGGGGGGGGAGTGTGTGAGTGTGGGGGGGGGGAGAGTGTGTGTATTGGGGGGGGGAGAGCCAGTCTTGCCCCCACTGTCACATAAACACTTTCAGTTTAATCTCAATGTGAAGAATCAGGAAACTCGAGTTGATTTTTTTCAATCTAATCCCGAATCTCCAAAATAAAACCAGCCAGTTAATTCTGTGATATTTGAGTTGATTTGGGGTGCAGACTGGAGATGGAAAGTATTTGGGGGATTCCAGCCCCTTTCCCCATGTCTCCCCCCCCCCAGTGCAGAGAGTGGGCTCTTACCCAGGGTGGGGGGCTGTGTCCCCAGGCAGTAGCTCCAGAAGTCGGGGCAGCAGTCAGACACGGTGCGGTTACAGAAGAGATCACAGTAGCAGATGGTATCGATGTAGGGTACGGTACACACATCATCCCTGCCGGGGCAGCAGGAGCCCAGGCGGCGGCAGTAAGAGCCCTGGGGGTCCCGGATCCCCGAGCGGTGTAACCCCGGGCTCAGCTCCCGGCGGCTGCGGCTCAGGGCGGCTCCCAGCCCCGGGGACAGGAACAGCAGCCAGGCAACGGAGAGAATGGCCTTCATGTCCATCAGAGTGCCAGAGCCCTGCAACACACACACACAGTACGTTAAACACACTGTATATTAAACACACTGTATATTAAACACTGTATATTAAACACACTGTACATTAAACACACTGTATATTAAACACTGTATATTAAACACACTGTACATTAAACACACTGTATATTAAACACTGTATATTAAACACACTGTACATTAAACACACTGTATATTAAACACTGTATATTAAACACACTGTATATTAAACACACTGTATATTAAACACTGTATATTAAACACACTGTACATTAAACACACTGTACATTAAACACACTGTACATTAAACACTGTACATTTAACACACTGTACATTAAACACACTGTATATTAAACACTGTACATTAAACACACTGTACATTAAACACAGTATATTAAACACAGTATATTAAACACACTGTATATTAAACACACAGTATATTAAACACACTGTACATTAAACACACAGTATATTAAACACAGTATATTAAACACACTGTACATTAAACACTGTATATTAAACACACAGTATATTAAACACTGTATATTAAACACACAGTATATTAAACACACTGCACATTAAACACACTGTACACACTCCAAATCCACATTCTCTCATTATGATCCATGGTTAAAATCCTGCTTTACTCCGTCCCTGGACTGATCACTTCTCCCAAACTCACCATGTCATCACTCAGACTGAAATTATAATTCCCATTTCCGATCTGTCTTACTCCCCATTTCTCAACACAGACTAATAAAGCGACACAGCTGCTGCCAGGAGAATCTGTAATTCTGTCTGCTTTTCCACCCACCCAGTCACCCATTCACCCAGTTACTCACCCACCCACCCAGCCACCCACCCACTCACCCACCCACCCAGTCACCAACCCACTCACCCATCTATCCACCCACCCACCCAGACAGCCACCCACCAGGTCACTCACCCCACCAGTCACCCCCCAGTCAACCTACCAACCCAATTACTCACCCACCCCTCAGTCACTCATGCCCTGAAGTGGCAGTCTGCTTTTCCACTCTCTTAGTCACTCGGTTCTTGGTGGCTGTGTAAACGCGGCTGCTCTGCCCCTGGGTCTGCCCCTGCCCCTGTCCCTGGGTCTGTCCCTGCCCCTGCCCCTGTCCCTGTCCCTGGGTCTGTCCCTGTCCCTGGGTCTGTCCCTGCCCCTGTACCTGGCTCTGTGCAGGCTGGAGTTGAACTTTGCCCGTCCGACTCGCACTGACTCGAGTCCACGCTCCCTGCTTATATACAGACAGAGAGAGAGAGAACCGCCCCGTGAGAGGCAGAGGAACTGCACCCTTATCTCAGAGTCCGCTGCCCATTGCGATCCACTCTGACAATAACAACCTGCTACATTCATCTAGCGCCTTTCACAGGAAGTTCAGAAACACACTGGAAATATCAGGGCAAAGTTTGCTCCCTGCGAGAGGAGTGGATTTTAACGAGATCAAAGGGTTAGTGTGAGAGTGAGGGGGTTAGTGTGAGAGTGAGGGGGTTAGTGTGAGAGTGAGGGGGTTAGTGTGAGAGTGAGGGGGTTAGTGTGAGAGTGAGGGTGTAGTGTGAGAGTGAGGGAGTTAGTGTGAGAGTGAGGGGGTTAGTGTGAGAGTGAGGGGTTAGTGTGAGAGTGAAGGGTTAGTGTGAGAGTGAAGGGTTAGTGTGAGAGTGAGGGGTTAGTGTGAGAGTGAAGGGTGAGAGTGAGGGAGTTAGTGTGAGAGTGAAGGGGTTAGTGTGAGAGTGAGGGGTTAGTGTGAGAGTGAAGGGTTAGTGTGAGAGTGAGGGTGTAGTGTGAGAGTGAGGGGGTTAGTGTGAGAGTGAAGGGTTAGTGTGAGAGTGAGGGGGTTAGTGTGAGGGTGAGGTTTTTGGGGTTGGTCCCCTTTTCTTTCTGCTCACCTCCAGCCCTTGTTGTTCCCTGAGGTGTCTTGCCTTTGCTTGTTGGTTCCTTGCCTCCTGGCCTTTTCTCTTATGTAGTATAACTCCTGTCCGTTCTTTGTTGGGTGGAAGGGTGAATGGGGTGAGGGGGTACCCCGGGGTGGGGGGAGAGGGTACCCCCGTGTGGCAGAAGAAAGGGGAGAGGTGGGGAAAGGAAAACAGGGTGATGGTCTGCTTGTGCTGTTGGTGTGTTGGGGAGAGTGTTTTATGTTGTGTTCAGCAGGATGGCGTGTTGTGCATTCGGGTAGTCTGTACTGGGCTGGTGTAGAGGGCAATAGTTGCCGAGTGTGGGGGTGGAGGGACTTCCTCGTTTATCAGGATGGCTCATGGGTTTGGCATGAGGTCAGAGCCTTTGTTGGCTGCACAAAAATTACTTCTTTGACAAATCATTTATTCATTTTTAGTGTCCCAAGTCAGATTACATTAACACTGTAATGAAGTCACGATGGAAGGTACAATGAGTGAGAATTCAGCATGGCCAATCCGCCTCACCTGCACATCTTTGGAGTGTGGGAGAAAACCAGAGCTCCGTAGGAAACCCACGCAGACATGGGGAGAATGTGCAAACTCCAGACAGACAGTGACCCAAGTCAGGAATCCAGCTCAGGTCCCTGATGCTGTGAGGCAGCAATGCTAACCACTGTGCAGCCCATAAATGAATGATTTCACATATTATTTTAAAGTGACCCGGTGTGGTGGGGAGGGGGGGGGGGGGTGCGGGGGTGGGTGGGGGTGGTGGTGGGTGGGATTGTTGTGTCCTTCTTCGGAGAGTTTCTTTTATTACCAATGGTGAGTCCCCTGCGACCAGGGTTCTTTGGCAGGGTTCTGTGACCAGGGTCCAGGGCAGTCCAACAGGTTTATTTGGTAGCACTAGCTTTCGGAGCGCTGGTCCTTCGTCAGATGAGTGAGGAGCTGTGTTCACAAACAGGGCATATATAGACACAAACTCAATTTACAGAATAATGGTTGGAATGCGAGTCTTTACAGGTAATCAAGTCTTAAAGGTACAGACAATGTGAGTGGAGAGAGGGTTAAGCACAGGTTAAAGAGATGTGTATTGTCTCCAGACAGGACAGTTCGTGAGATTTTGCAAGCCCAGGCAAGTCGTGGGGGTTATAGATGGTGTGACATGAACCCAAGATCCCTGTTGAGACCGTCCTCATGTGTGTGGAACTTGGCTATCAGTCTCTGTTCAGAGACTCTGTGTTCTCATGTGCCGTGAAGGCTGTCTTGGAGAACGCCTACCGAAGTTCAGAGGCCAAATGCTCGTGACCACTGAAGTGTCCCCGAACAGGAAGAGAACGCTCTTGTCTGGTGATTGTCGAGCGATGTTCATTCATCCATTGTTGTAGTGTCTGCATGGTCTCTCCGATGTACCATGCCTTGGGACATCCTTTCCTGCAGCGTATCAGGTAGACAACATTGGCCGAGTTGCAAGAGTATGTACCATGTACCTGGTGGATGGTGTTCTCACGTGTGATGATGGTATCCATGTCAATGAGCCGGCAAGTCTTGCAGAGGTTGCTGTGGCAGGGTTGTGTGGTGTTGTGGTCACTGTTCTCCTGAAGGCTGGGTAGTTTGCTGCGAACAATGGTCTGTTTGAGGTTGTGCGGTTGTTTGAAGGCAAGAAAAAGGGTGTGATGACCTTGGCGAGATGTTCGTCTTCATCAATGACATGTTGAAGGCACCAGAGAAGATGTCGTAGCTTCTCTATTTTGGGGATGTACTGGACAATGAAGGGTGCTCTGTCCACCGTGTCCCATGTTTGTCTTCTGAGGGGGTTGGTGCAGTTTTTCGCTGTGGTGCGTTGGAACTGTCGAGTGGAGCATCATATTCTGTTCTTATGAGGGCATCATTCAGCGTCTGTAGGTGTCTGTTGCGATCCTCCTCATCTGAGCAGATCCTGTGTATCATAGAATCATAGAACCCTACAGTGCAGAAAGAGACCCTTCAGCCCATCGAGTCTGCACTGAACACAATCCCACCCAGGCCCTACCCCCATATCCCTACATATTATACCCACTAATCCCTCTAAACCTACACATCCCTGGACACTAAGGGGCAGTTTTAGTGTGGCCAATCAACCTAACCCGCACATCTTTGGACTGTGGGAGGAAACCGGAGTACCTGGAGGAAACCCACACAGACACGAGGAGAATGTGCAAACTCTGCACAGACAGTGACCCGAGCTGAGAATCGAACCCAGGACCCTGGAGCTGTGAAGCAGCAGTGCTAACCACTGTGCCACTGTGCCATGTATATGGAAGGCTTGTCCATAGGGGATGGCTTCTTTAACATGTTTAGGGTGGAAGCTGGAGAAGTGGAGCGTTGTGAGATTGTCTGTGGGCTTGCGGTACAGTGAGGTGCTGAGGTGACCGTCCTTGAGGGAGGTGCGTGTGTCCAAGAATGCAACTGATTCTGGGGAATAGTCCATGGTGAGTCTGATGGTGGGGTGGAACTTGTTGATGTCATCATATAGTTGTTTCAGTGATTGTTCACCACGAGTCCAAAGGAAGAAAATGTCATCGATGTATCTAGAATATAGCAACAGTTGAAGATCTTGTGCGGTGAAGAGGTCTTGTTTGAGCCTGTGCATGAAGATGTTGGCATATTGAGGTGCGGATTTGGTGCCCATGGCTGTTCCGTGTGTCTGGATGAAGAACAGAATGTTGAAGGTGAAGACATTGTGGTCCAGGATAAAGCGGATGAGTTGTAAAATTGCATCTAGAGATTGGCAGTTGTCGGTGTTGAGTACTGAGGCAGTTGCAGCAATGCCATCGTCGTGGGGGATGTTGGTGTAGAGCACCGAGACATCCATTGTGACCAGGAGTGCTCCTGGTCCATGTGTGCTGAGTCTCTGTAGGAAGTCTGTGTTGCGACGAAGCTGGGGGTTCTTTGTACAATGGGTTTCAGGGTTCCCTCGACATAGCTGGAGAGGTTCTTACACAGGGTCCCATTGCCTGATACGATGGGATAGCTGGGGGCATTGGCCTTGTGTATATTTGGGAGGCAGCAGAGATCTCCAGTGCAGGGAGTACGTGGGGTGAGAGCACGGAGAGTGCCCTGAAGGTCAGATCAAAGGTCTAAGGATTCTTTCAGTTCAGGGAGTCTAGAAATTTGCTTTGTTAGTTGTGACGGGCTATCCTGTGTAAGTGTGAGGGTGAGGGGTTAGTGTGAGGGTGAGGGGTTAGTGTGAGGGTGAGGGGTTAGTGTGAAGGTGAGGGGTTAGTGTGAGGGTGAGGGGTTAGTGTGAGGGTGAGGGTTAGTGTGAAGGTGAGGGGTTAGTGTGAGGGTGAGGGGTTAGTTTGAGGGTTTGTCTGAGCTCATGATTCAGGCAGCTGAAGGCAGCACCAATGGTAGAATGTTTAAAATTGGGGATACACAAGAGGCCAGAAGTAGTGAAGCAGAGATTTTAGAAGGTGACAGAGAGAGAGGAAAGGCTCCAGAGGGATTTAAATCGAGGAGAAAACTTCCAAAATCTAGGTGTTACCAAATCAAGAGCTAATGGAGTTCAGCGACCAGAGGGTTAACAACATCTGGTGAGAGTTCAGAAATGGCAGAGTTTTGGATGATGAGGGGCCAAGCCTCTCTGACAAGCTTAGGGTACAAAGTCTAAGCTGCTGTTCCAATGCATCAGTGACAGGGGACTGCAGTATTGGACAGGCGAGGCAGAGGGAGTGCTGCAGTAATGTAGGGCCAGTACTGGCAGTGCTGCTCTGTCAGAGGAACATACCGAGAAAGCACTGTGTTTGAAGAGTCAGTACTGAAAGAGTCAGCACTGTCAGGGGTGCAATCATCCAGGTACAATTCTTTTCCTTGTTCTTTCACAGGATGTGAGCATCACCGCCAAGTCCAGATTTCCCCGTCCCTAATTGCCCTGGAACAGAGTTTCTCACTGGGTCATTTCAGAGGGCAGTTGGGAGTCAACCACATTGCTGTGGCTCTGGAGTCACATATAGGCCAGACCGAGTAAAGTTGGCCGATTTCCTTCCCTAAAGGACATTAGTGAAGCAGATGGGTTTCTACAATGATAGTTGGCATGGTCACCATCCTTGAGACTAGCTTTCAATCCCATCAGCTGCCATGGTGGGTCTCCAGAGCATCAGACTGGGTCTCTGGATTACTAATCTGGCAATGTTATCACTACCTCATAATCTCCCATTAGCCTCATTAAAGCAAGGCCTTTCCTTCCTGGGAATGTTGAAAATCCCGATAGTATTTGAACCCAGTGCCCTCTCCCATATCCTGGCCATGAGCAATGATAATTGACCTTCTTTCATACTCAGCAGACTCTGAAATGTAACAAGTCTTTAGCAGCTGAGAAGGTGCGGGGTGGGGGGACTGAAAATAAAGGAAGGTCATTGATAGGGTTAAAGGCTGGTGAGATTAGATGATGTAAGGATATGGGACAAGAAACAAAGGATATGTCTAAAGATGGTGTGAATGGCAGGAGGATTAACAACTGCTCTCTGAAAGCAAAATCCAAAAGAGAGAAAAATCCATACAAAAATACAAACTGGGAGCAGGAGGAGGCCATTTGACCCCTCAGCCTGCTTAAGGTAAATGGCAAAAGAAATGACACCCAATGAGTGGCTCGGGTCTGGGACTGTGATGGAGGCGGGTTACATTGGGGCGTTCCAGAGAGAAATGGACTGTTATCAGACACGAAGGTTGGTGTTGTGGATGGTCTGGAAGGATGTCAAAAGTTGCAGCAGGACATAAATAGGATGCAGGACTGGGCGGAGAAGTGGCAGATGGACTTCAATGCAGATAAATGCGTAGTCGTCCATTTTGGCAGAACCAATGGGATGAACGAGTACACTATCAAGGGCAGGAGTCTTAGTAGTGTTGAAGAGCAGAAGGATCTTGGGGTCTGGGTCCACAGGACTCTTAAATCGGCCTCGCAGGTGGAGGATGTGGTCAAGAAGGCGTATGGTGTACTGGCCTTCATTAATCGAGGGATTGAGTTTAGGAGTCGGGAGGTAATGCTGCAACTTTATAAGACCCTTGTCAGGCCTCATTTGGAGTATTGTGCGCAGTTCTGGTCGCCTCACTATAGGAAAGACGTAGAAGCTATTGAAAGGGTACAGAGGAGATTTACAAGGATGTTGCCTGGATTGGGAGGCATGCCTTATGAAGTTAGGTTGAGGGAGCTGGGTGTCTTTTCCCCGGAGAGACGAAGGTTGAGAGGCGACCTGATAGAAGTTTATAAAATGTTGAGAGGAATAGATAGGGTGGATTCTCAGAGGCTATTTCCCCGGGTTGAAATGGTCGCTATGAGAGGACACAGATTTAAGGTGCGGGGAGGAAAGTACAGAGGTGATGTTAGGGGTAAGTTTTTCACTCAGAGGGTAGTGAGTGAGTGGAATCGGCTGCCGTCAGTGGTGGTGGAGGCGAACTCGCTGGGGTCTTTTAAAAGACTTCTGGATGAGTATATGGGGTTTTATGGGATTGGAGGTTATAGATAGGTCTATAGATTGGTAGGTGTTGATGTGATCGGTGCAACTCGTGGGCCGAAGGGCCTGTTTGTGCTGTAGTGTTCTATGTTCTAAAAGGAAGAATGTTATGGAGGAAGGACATTTGGTGTATTGCTCATTTTGGGGGGTCTGGTATAAACATGATGGGCCAAATGGCCTCCTTCAATGCTGTAACAATCCTGTGGTTCTGTGACTGGAGATGTTCTTCAAAATGGTCACACCATCCTCGCTTGGAGCACACCACATTGTAAACACTGAATCCAGGAGACAAACCCAAAAACCTACAATGGGGATTCAGGCCCCTGGATTGTGAGAAGGGAGAAGATGCTGCCTCGCTAAATATTTTTAAGAAGCGGGTTGATGGGTTTTTGATAAGAGAGGGGATTAAGGGTTATGGGGAGAGGGCGGGAAAGTGGAACTGAGCCACGACAGATCAGCCATGATCTTATTGAATGGCGGGGCAGGCTCGAAGGGCCAGATGGCCTACTCCTGCTCCTATTTCTTATGTTCTTATGTTCTTATAAAAATGAATCATAATCATAAGAACATAAAAACCAAGAGCAGGAATCAGCAGTACAGCCCCTCGAGCCTGCTCTGCCATTCTATACAATCATGGCTGATCTCATCTCGGCCTCAACTCCAGCTTCCTGTCTGTTCACCATAACCCTTTAACCCATTACTAATTAAAAATCTCTATCTCCTTAAATTTACTCAATGTCCCAGCATCCACTGCACTTTGGGGTAGTGAATTCCAAACTCTCAACCCCTTGAGAGAAGTAGTTTCCTCTCATTTCTGTTTTAAATCTGCTACCCCTTATCCTAAAACTACAATCCTTGTTCTAGGTTGCCCCACAAGAGGAAACATTCTCTCCACCTGTCAATTCCTCTTTAGAATCTTATAATCTGCTCTCATTCTTCTAAATTAGGCACAGGCTTAAACTGCCCAATCTCTCTTCATAAAGCAAACCCCTCATCTCTGGAATCAATGATTGGTGTGGCACCCCCTGTGTTTATATATGATGAGGGTCACAGGATAGGGAGGGGATTGTTGGGCGATTGAAGAGTGAATGAGGAAATAGTCCCTTTGGAAGACAAGTGTTCACTGGCAGAGGTGGTGGAAATGGTGACAGATTATCTGCTGAACCCAGAGAATGGTGGAGTGGTGGGTGGAAGGAACTTGCCTCTGCTGAGGTAGAAGTCAGCTTGCCAGACACCAAAGACAGCAGTTCGTTACCAGGTTTGGTAACAATATCCCTGTCAGAGAGGAATATTACTAGTCCAGAGGGAGACAGCTCAGAGTGAAGGAAGGGAACTGTTGTGGGAAAATCACCACTCAGAGTCAGATTTAAAGATTCAACATGTAGTTTATTGGACAAAGCTTTGGGAGAAGTGCTGGGGTCTCTGCAGTGCTCAACTTTAAAATGGCAGCTGAGCTTCTTTCATACGTTTTCGAATAGTGGACATTAGCAGTTATCACATCGTTATACATTTATGCCCTTCTTTCAACGTCTGATCTTGTTAACAAAACTCATTGTTTTGGTTCTGCTTTATCTCGAGCTAAGGTGATCATCTGGATTTATTTACTGTAGTAATTAGACACTAACAGAATTTAATTCATTTTACAACGTCTGTGCCTAAGTCAGCACATCTGAATGTCTTTTCAGAGTCCATTTGTGCCAGGTAACCCTCTTGTATCTCTTAATTTTGGGTTTACTCCAACAGAACAAAGAAATTGAAGAGGCCAATGAGACACCAGTATATCTCAATGAAAAGGAACAAGAGAGGGTGAGTGAGCAGAGAGGGAATTGGGTGGTGGGAGAATTCTGGAGAGAGGTCAATGCATCCAGTGTGCAATGGGCAGACTCCTGGATAACTGGATGAACTAATTGCGCAGATAGATGTAAACGGATATGATATGTTTGGGATTATAGATTCGTGGCTGAAGGGTGAACAGGGATGGGAACTGAATGTCCCAGAATATTTAGTATTTAGGAAGGACATGGATAAAGGAAAAGTTGGTGGAGTGGCACAGCCGATTAAAGGGGAAATGAACACAATACTGAGAAAGGCTCTGACAACGTGGAGTCTGTATGGGTAGAGCTGAGAAATACCAAGGGAATAAAAATATCAGTGGGTGTCATATACAGAGCCCAAACTGCAGCGGTGATGTTGAGAATGACACTAAGCACAAAAACAGAGATACACATGATAAGGGAATTGACGATTGGGAGCAGTTTAGAATTCAGCAAAAAGGATTGATAAGCAAAGGGAAAATACAATACGAAAGTAAACTAGCAGGGAACATAAAGACTGACGCTAAGAGTTTCTATAGATACATGAAGAGAAAGAGATTGGTGATGTCAAATGTAGGTCCCCTCCAGACAGAAATGGGGAATGTATAATAGGGGAGAAAGAAATAGCCAAACAACTGAATATATACTTTGGTTCTGTCTTCACAAAAGAGGATACAAATCAGATACCAGAAATGTTAGAGAATTCAAGATTTAGTGAGAGGGAAAAACTGAGGGAGATCAATATCAGTGGAGAAATGGTGCTGGGAAAATTGGTTGGATTGAAGGTGGCTAAATCCCCAGGGCCTGATGATCTATATCCCAGAGTACATAAGGAAGTGGCTCTAGAAATAGTGGATGCATTGGTGGTCATCTTCCAAGATTCTATAGCCTCTGGAACAGTCCCTGCACATTGGAGGGTAGCGAATCTCATTCCAATATTCAAAAAGGGAAATAGAGAGAAAACAGGAATTATAGACCAGTAAGCCTAACATTGGTAGTAGATAAAAGTCTCAAATCCATTGTCAAAGACTTGATAGCGGAGCATTTAGAAAGCAGTGACAGGATCGACACGGATACATCATCTCACGTGAGAATACCATCCACCAGGTACACGGTACATACTCTTGCAACTTAGCCAACGTTGTCTACCTGATACTGTACTGTAGTGCTGTAGTGTTCTATGTTCTATGATACGCTGCAGGAAAGGATGTCCTGAGGCATGGTACATTGGGGAGACCATGCAGACACTACGACAACAGATGAATGAACATCGCTCGATAATCACCAGGCAAGACTGTTCCCTTCCTGTTGGGTAACACTTCAGCGGTCACAGGCATTGGGCCTCTGATCTTCGGGTAAGCATTCTCCAAGGCGGCCTTCACGACACACGACAGTGCAGAGCCGCTGAGCAGAGACTGATAGCCAAGTTCCGCATAGATGAGGATGGCCTCGACCAGGATCTTCAGTTCATGTCACGCTATGTTGTAACCCTTATGACTTGTCTGGACTTGCAAAATCTCACTAAGTGTTCTGGCTGGAGACAATACACATCTCTTTAACCTGTGCTTAACCCTCTCTCCACTCACATTGTCTGTACCTGTAAGACTTGATTACCTGTAAAGACTCGCATTCCAACCATTATTTTGTAAATTGAGGTTGTGTCTTTATATTGCCTTGTTTATGAAAAGAACTCCCACTCACCTGATGAAGGAGTAGCGCTCCAAAAGCTAGTGGTTTTTGCTACCAAATAAACCTGTTGGACTTTAACCTGGTGTTTTGAAATTTCTTACTGTGTTTATCCCAGGCCAACGCTGGCATCTCCACATCAGGATCAGACAGAGTCAGCATGGATTTATGAAGGGGAAATCATGCTTGACAAATCTGTTGGAATTCTTTGAAGATGTAACTGGTAGAGTTGACAAGGGGGAGCCAGCCGATGTGGTATATTTGGATTTTCGGAAAGCATTTGACAAAGCACATGGATTTGGAGGAAGTGTGTTGAGACGGATAGAAAACCGGTTGGCAGAGAGGAAACAAAGAGTAGAATTAATGGGTGCTTTTCAAATTGGCAGGCAGTAACTAGTGGGGGTGCCACATGGAATGGTGCTGGGACCCCAGCTATTCACAATATATATTAATAATTTGGATGAGGGAACAAAATGTAACATCTCAAAGTTTGCAGATGATACCAAATTGGGTGGGAGGGTGAACTGTGACAAGGATGCAAAAATCCTTTAGCATAATCTGGGCAGATTGGGTGAGTGGGTAAATCAATGGCAGATGCAGAATAATTTGGATAAATGTGAGGTTATTCACTTTGCAAGCAAAAACAAGAAGGGAGATTACTACCTGATTGGCTGTAAACTGAGAGAGGGGAGTGTGCAGAGGGACCTGGGTGTCCTTGTGCACCAGTCACTGAAGGTAAGCGTGCAGGTGCAGCAGGCGGTAAAGAAGGTAAATGGCATGTTGGCCTTCATTGTGAGAGGTTTCGAGTACAGGAGCAGGGATGTGTTATTGCAATTAAACAGGGGTCTTGGTGAGGCCACACCTAGAGTATTGTGTGCAGTTTTGGTCTCTTTCTCTGAGGAAGGATGTTCTTGCTCTCGAGGGAGCGGAGGTTTACCAGGCTGATTCCAGGGATGGTGGGACTGATGTATGAGGAGAGATTGACGAGGTTAGAATTGTTTTCGCTGGAGTTCAGATGAAGTGTGATGGAATAGTCAGGAGCGTTAGTCCAATCAGGAGTGTGATGGAATACTCTCCACTTGCCTGGATGGGTGCAGCCAGGTTCAGTTCCGGCCTCGGGTCACTGTCTGTGCAGAGTTTGCACATTCTCCCCGTGTCTGCGTGGGTTTCCTCCGAGTGCTCCGGTTTCCTCCCACATTCCAAAGATGTGCGGGTTAGGTTGATTGGCCAGGCCAGATTGACCCTAGTGTCGGGGCATTAGCAAGGTAAATGTGTGGGGTTGTGGGGATAGGGGTGGGTGGATGGTTGTCAGTGCAGACTTGATGGGCTGAATGGTCTTCTTCAGCACTGTAGGCTTTCTGTGATTCTAAACAATGAGGGGGGGAGACTTACGAAATTCTAATAGGACTAAACAGGGTAGATGCAGGGAGGATATTCCCGATGGTGGGGGGAGACCAGAACCGGGGGTCACAGTCTGAGGATTCAGGGTAGACTATTTAGGATGGAGACGAGGAGACATTTCTTCACCCGGTGAGCCTGTGGAATTTATTCCTACAGGAAGGAGTTGATACCAAAACATTGAACATATTCAAGAGGCGGCTGGATATAGCACTTGGGGCAAATGGGATCAAAGGTTCGAGAGAATGGGAGAATCAAGGATTAGGTTATTGAGTTGGACGATCAACCCTGATCGTAATGAATGGCAGAGCAGGTTCGAAGGGCCAAATAGCCTCCTCCTGTTCCCATCTTTGATGTTTTTATAAAGGAGTGAGCATTAAGGTGAAACCAGTGGAAGAAGAGGTCAGCCTCGCGCTGAGTTTAAAATTCATTGAGGGAGAGTGTGGATAAAGCTCAGTCTTTTCTAAAGGCAAATTGTTCAGGGTCAGAGAGAGAAAGGCTGGAGGTTATTGTGAATACATGGCAAAGGATGAGATTAGAGAAGGGATTGGGAGTCAGAGGAAATTACTGGAGAAGGAAGACTCGGACAGATGTTGGTATCCATGAGTTGTTGAAGAATGTGATCCAACAAACTTGAAAGAAAAAGAATAGGTTTGTTTTAAAGAACAACAGAAATGAAAGTAGGGATCAGGATAATCTGAGATGGAGTGAATAGGTGCTGCTGAGAGAGACGGAGAGAGTGTTTATTCTTGTTTTTCAGCAATATTTTGCACTTAATTTGACTTCTCATTCAATTACCTTTCTGTCTATGATATTTTACTGAGAGCAAAATTAGACGCTGTGTTCTCACAAGATGTCAGTTTTGTGACAAAAGTGATATTTATTGGCCGAAAGCCCTTTGGGACGTCTCAGTGACATATGGAAGCACTTGCCATTCATTTCAACCCTTCACATTGCACCTCAACTTGGCCTCAGCAACACCAGTCACTCCCAGTGCATCTCACATTCTACACAGTGCACCTGTCCCTGTACATTCCCTGGTTAACTGATAGCCACATCCAGGGATTGTTAGCAGACAGTGGCCCCATCATGTACTCACTAAATATGTCACCGTTTCAATTCTTCTCTTATTGTAGATTGAAAAGCCTGTGAATGGGATGAAGCAGAGGCTTTGAACATGATATGTGCATTAAAAACACGTACCTTTCACAGTGGCAACATACACATTGCTCCACCCTAAACCATAAAACTGCCATGATCTCTCATGAAACCTGGTCTCAAAGAAAGGAGATTCCTTCTTCTAGCTTAACCCTTTGAAGATAAGCTGGTTCAGATATTCAGGGGTAACGTTTCTGTAATCTGTCCGGCTGGTTTCAGTTGGCCACCTGTTTCACAATGTCCACATTCCACACAAATGAATGGTGAGATCGAGTGAGCAGCTGAATTGATCCTGTCAGCCGTCACTTAAAGTTACCCCAACAATTCAACATTGTGTGTCACAGCCAGCCTCCAGGCAAGGTCCCCCAATTTGTTCACTTTCCGAGGTGGGCCCCAGTTTTGTTATTTGCTCTGTTGAGGAGGAATTAACTGGCTCCTGTTCTTTATTCAGTCCCTCCATTTGGATAGTGACAAGAAGATTAATTTAAAAAGAATTCCTTCCCTTCTCCCACTCCAAATATATTTATTTGTTACAAGGAGTCGATTTAACCTGGCTTTCTTCAGTCAAAGGAAGGGTAAGTTTATTAGTTACTAAAACAAATGGAGAAAATAAGACAACACAACAACACACATTCACATACTGATCAAATGTAAAATTAGAAGTCCAGCTGAAGATAAAAATAATACAAATCGATCTTTGCCGTGTTTATGAGTGGTTAGGGAGATATGTGAATAGCCTTTGTTTAAGAAGGGTAGCAAAAATAATTGAGGTAATTACAGGCCGGTGAGCCTTACATCAGCGGTAGGGAAATTATTGGAGAGGATTCTTCGAGACAGGATTTATTCCCATTTGGAAATAAGGAGACATATTAGTGAGAGGCAACATGGTTTTGTGAAGGGGAGGTCGTGTCTCACGAACTTGATCGAGTCTTTCAAGGAAGTGACAAAGATGATTGATGAGGGCAGGGCAGTGGATGTTGTCTACATGGACTTCAGTAAGGCCTTTGACATGGTCCCTCATGGCAGACTGGTGCAGAAGGTGAAGTCGCATGGGATCAGAGGTGAGCTGGCAAGGTGGATACAAAACTGTCAAAGAAGACAGAGGGTAGCAGTGGAAGGGTATTTCTGAATGGAGGGCTGTGACAAGTGGTGTTTCTCAGGGATCAGTGCTGGGACCTTTACTGTTTGTAATATATATAAATGATTTTGAGGAAAATGTAACTGGACTGATTGTTAAGTTTGCGGATGACACAAAGGTTGGTGGATTTGCAGATAGTGATGAGGATCATCAGAGGATACAGCGGGATATAGATCAGTTGGAGACTTGGGTGGAGAAATGGCAGATGGAGTTTAATCCAGATAAATATGAGGTAATTCATTTTGGAAGGTCTAATACAGATAGGAAATATACAATAAGTGACAGAACTCTTAGGAATATTGATAGGCAAAGGGATCTGGGTGTACAGGTACACAGGTCACTGAAAGTGGCAATGCAGGTGGAGAAGGTAGTCAAGAAGGCATACGGCATGCTTGCCTTCATCGGCCAGGGTATTGAGTTTAAAAATTGGCAAGTCATGTTGCAGCTTTATAGAACCTTAGTTAGGCTGCACTTGGAATATAGTGTTCAATTCTGGTCGCCACACTACCAGAAGGATGTGGAGGCTTTGGAGAGGGTACAGAAAAGATTTACCAGGATTTACCTGGTATGGAGGGCATTAGCTCTGAGGAGAGGTCGGAGAAACTTGGTTTGTTCTCACTGGAGCGATGGAGATTGAGGGGAGACCTGATAGAAGTCTACAAGATTATGAGAGGCAGGAACAGAGTGGATAGTCAGAAGCCTTTTCCCAGGGTGGAAGAGTCAATTACTAGGGGGTATAGATTTAAGGTGTGAGGGGCAAGGTTTAAAGGAGATGTACGAGGCAGATTTTTTAGACAGAGAGCGATGGGTGCCTGGAACTCATTGCCGGGGGAGGTAGTGAAGTGGATACGGTAGTGACTTTAAGGGGCATCTTGACAAGTACATGAACAGGATGGGAATAGAGGGATATGGTCCCTGGGGGTTTTAGTTCAGTCGGGGCAGCATGGTCAGTGCAGGCTCGGAGGGCCGAAGGGCCTGTTCCTGTGCTGTAATTTTCTTTGTTTTTTGTTGCAGCTGTTAACTTGGATGATTCCAGCAGAATGTCTACTCACTTTTACTGCCACCATCTCTCTCTCTGGCAACTATCTGAGACTCAATCACAACATCTGCAAACTCAAGATGAATTTCCAACCACAATATTGTTTCATCTGCTCAGGTCCTGGACCAGAATCCCAAATTATATCAGGAAGACAGGCTCAACCCCAACAATTTTTCTATTTTGACATAAATGTGATGTGGAGATGCCGGCGTTGGACTGGGGTGGGCATAGTAAGAAGTCTCACAACACCAGGTTAAAGTCCAACAGGTTTATTTGATAGCGTGAGCTTTTGGAGTGTTGTCTCTTCATCAGGTGAGTCACCTGACACCTGATGAAGGGGCAATGCTCCAAAAGCTTGTGCCAAAAGCTTGTGAGACTACTTACTGGTCATAAATGTGAAGGTAGGATGCTTCACTCCAGGAGTAATTCCACTGACAAAGTAGGGATCTTTTATATTAAATAGCTAAATTAAACTAATATATAGCTTTATATTAAATAAAGCTATTTTTAATATTAATAACATTGTTAATAACACAGTTAATATTAATATTTAATATTAATAACATTGTTATTAATAACATTGTAATTTTTAATATTAATAACAATGTTAATAACACAGTTAATATTAATAACAATGTTAATAACACAGTTTAAATATAGTTCTAACAAAATGAAGCAGTTTAACTTTTAAAAAATGAAATGAAACTTCAATTTCTAACTTATCACTGTTTCAGTTCCAAATGAGCAACATTCCTCTAACAGACTTAAAGACCACATTAAATACAGTTAGCAACCACAAATATACTTGCTGTAAGAAGTGCACACAGTCTCAAATCTTTCAGAGAGGTTTTGATTTTCAAAGTAGCTTGCAGACCTCTGCCTTTAAACAAATCCCAGCCAAAAGCAAAAGTTGTTTTATCTCTGCTACAAACCTAGCTTCTCCCATTAACCACATTATCACTTGACTCTTTCAATCAACATTATCATAAGCCCCAGCGTAACTCACTATTTATAAATAAAAATCTCTTAGCTCCATCCTAAATAAGCACTTCATGACTAAAATGAATAATAATCCTGCTCTGATTATCCTGGAACTGAGCTGCATTCCAGCCAAACCAACCAATTACCTGTAGAATAATGCTGAACTTTAAAATAGTCCCCATAACCATAACCACATTTGTAGCAAATACTATCATCCTACATGGCTATGTCCTCCTATTCCATCACCTGACTTAATCCTTGCCTCATCTCATTGGCTGCTGAGATCCTTATTGTTACCTCTAGACTTGACTATTCTGATGTATTTCTGACCAAACCCCTACATCCCATTCTCTGTATACTTGCAGGTATTTAAAACTCCACAGCCCTTTCCTAACTCATACAGATCTCGTTTACTCATTACCCCGTTCTTGCTGGTCTCCACTGGCCCCCCAATCAGCATTAGCTCCAGTAGTAAAAATCTTATCGTTGTTTATAAATCCCTGGCTGGTCTCACCTTTCCCTTTCTCAGCAACTTCCCCCTGCTCAGAGATGTTTATGCTCCTCTAATTCTGTCTTTGTCTGCATCCCTGATCTTGATCACCCAGTAATTGGTAAATGTATGTCTAGCTTTCAAAGATCTGAGCTCTGGAATTACTGGTCTACATTATTCTGCATCACATTCCTTGATTAAAATGTTCCTCAGCATCTACCTGTTTAGCCAAACTAGCACCCAAATATCAACTCAGGTGGCTTGGAGTTATTTATTGCTTTAAATGCACTTTTGAAATGTCTTGGAAAATTTTAGTGTGTGAAATGTGCCGTATTAACCACAGGTTTCTGCTCTTGTAGGTGAGATGATGTGTTACTCTCTGGATTGAGTTGATGTGTTACTCTGTGAGTGAGACGGTATTACTCTGTGGGTGAGTTGATGTGTTACTCTGTGGGTGAGTTGATGTGTTACTCGATGTGTTACTCTGTGTGTGAGTTGATGTGTTACTCTGTGTGTGAGTTGATGTGTTACTGTGTGGGTGAGTTGATGTGTTACTGTGTGGGTGAGTTGATGTGTTACTCTGTGGGTGAGTTGATGTGTTACTCTGTGGGTGAGTTGATGTGTTACTCTGTGTGTGCGTTGATGTGTTACTGTGTGGTTGAGTTGATGTGTTACTGTGTGGGTGAGTTGATGTGTTACTGTGTGGGTGAGTTGATGTGTTACTGTGTGGGTGAGTTGATGTGTTACTGTGTGGGTGAGTTGATGTGTTACTCTGTGGGTGAGTTGATGTGTTACTGTGTGGGTGAGTTGATGTGTTACTCTGTGGGTGAGTTGATGTGTTACTCTGTGGGTGAGTTGATGTGTTACTGTGTGGGTGAGTTGATGTGTTACTCTGTGGGTGAGTTGATGTGTTACTCTGTGGGTGAGTTGATGTGTTACTCTGTGTGTGAGTTGATGTGTTACTGTGTGGGTGAGTTGATGTGTTACTGTGTGGGTTGAGTTGATGTGTTACTGTGTGGGTGAGTTGATGTGTTACTGTGTGGGTGAGTTGATGTGTTACTGTGTGTGTGAGTTGATGTGTTACTGTGTGGGTGAGTTGATGTGTTACTGTGTGGGTGAGTTGATGTGTTACTGTGTGGGTGAGTTGATGTGTTACGGTGTGGGTGAGTTGATGTGTTACTGTGTGTGTGAGTTGATGTGTTACTGTGTGGGTGAGTTGATGTGTTACTGTGTGGGTGAGTTGATGTGTTACGGTGTGGGTGAGTTGATGTGTTACTGTGTGGGTGAGTTGATGTGTTACTGTGTGGGTTGAGTTGATGTGTTACTGTGTGTGTGAGTTGATGTGTTACTCTCTGGGTTGAGTTGATGTGTTACTGTGTGGGTGAGTTGATGTGTTACTGTGTGGGTGAGTTGATGTGTTACTGTGTGGGTTGAGTTGATGTGTTACTCTGTGTCTGAGATGATGTGTTACTGTGTGGGTTGAGTTGATGTGTTACTCTGTGTCTGAGATGATGTGTAACTCTGCTGGTGTGAAAACCTGGGTGAAACCTGTTAAACAGAGTACTGTGGCAAGGATACACTCTTTACCTCCCTGTCCTAGACTGTTGTTGCTAAACCCCCTTTTTGGAATTTTGGAGTGGCACGGTGACACAGTGGTTAGCAGTGCTGCCTCACAGCACCAGAGACTCGGGTTCCATTCCTGGCTGGGGTCACTGTTGGTGCGGAGTCTGCATGTTCTCCCCGTGTCTGTGTGGGTTTCCTCCTACAGTCTGAAAGATGTGCTGGTTGGGGTGCATTGACCCAAACAGGCGTCAGAGTGTAACGACTAGGGGATTTTCACAGTAACTTCATTGCGGTGTTAATGTAAGCCTTATTTGTGACAAAAAAACTTTAACTTTCTTTAATCTTTAACTCTGCCCTCCTCCAGAGAGGTCACTCTGGAGACTGGATCTGAATAAGCTGCACAATACATTCAAGTGAAGCAGGGGGAAGAATTAATGGGAACCTGAGGAGCAACTTTTTACACAGAGGGTGGTACGTGTGTGGAATGAGCTGTCAGAGGAAGTGGTTGAGGCGGGGACGTTGACAATATTTAAGAGGCATTTGGACGGATACATGGATAGGAAAGGTTTAGAGGGACATGGGCCAAATGTAGGGAAATGGGGTTCGTTTCGATGGGCATTTTGGTCGGCATGGACCAGTTTGAGCTGAAGGGCCTTTCTCTGTGTCATGGTTTGTACGATTCTATATCAGTTTATACTCAGTCTGAAGCAGCTGTATGATTGGCTGAGTATTAACTATTTAGCACAGAGAGGAAAGTGATACCACTCTGACAGAGGCTCTCTCAGACTGGGCACAGAGCGGTTTCCAATTCTCCAACCTTCACTCTGGGAAATCGATCTTTGACTCAGCTGCTCATTGGCTCATTAATAAGATGGAATTGGGGTCAAGTGAGCTGCGTACAGCTGCATCTCTGATCTCCATCCCTGGCTGCTTCAGCTTATCAAATCAGCCTTGTACTGCTGATCAAAAGCGGTGAGTGAGGTGAAGGGGCCGGTCTGTGCTGTGGGATTCTAACAGAGGGACAGCAGCCTTGTCAGTGGTCAGCAAAGGGTTAATGGCGATAACTTGCTCCGTGATGATACTGAGGGGGTTGTAGATTGAGTGAACTGACCCCCCTCCCCCCCAGGGACACAGTGCTGAGGGGAGCAGTACACGTTCGGAGATCTAACTCACCTGTGTGGGCAGGGTGAGATTCGCTCAGTGAACTCAGTCTGACCAATACGGAATCTCAGAGTCAGAACGTCGGAGAATGAGGTTCCACGTCAGAGATCTGAGCAGACAGTCCAGTGCAGTGCTGGCGAATGCTGCACCGTCACGGGTCCCAACTTTCAGATGAAGTAAGGCTCATTCTGCCGTCGGTAAATGTAAAAGATCCCTTGGGACTATTTTGATGAGGAGTAGGGAACTATTCTCAGGGCCCTTGCTGCAATTTATCCCCAAATCAACATGAAACAGAATAAGTTAACAGGTGATTGCAGCCTGTGGGATCTTGCTGTGTGCAAGATGGCTGCCTCATTTCCTATGACAATGATGACTATGAAAGTATTTCATTGGCGAGAAAGCTTTCTGAGATGGCCTCAGGCTGCGAAAGGTTCTATAAAAATTCAGGTTTTTCTTCTCCTGGTGATCTGAAGGATTAGAATGAGAAAGCATCCCTCACCCAAACCCATTGTTTAACCTGGGAGAAGATCCCGCAGCACCGATAGTGAGATAGTTCAGTACACTGTCTCCTCCACCTCTGATTGTGAACCCCCCCGAAATGACTGGACAAGCTGTACGAATGTTGTGTGCTCCTGTGAGGTGCAGCTAAGGTATTAGACTCAGTGCAACATGAAATCTGCCCCCTTTGCTAAGATAAACTATTGCAAATTGCCAACAAAGTGATAAAAGCAGGAAACCTTTAACACGTGCTCAAAAAGCAGGCCGAGCTTCAGTTTAGTATCTCACCTGAATAGACAGCACTTGCAGCAGTGCAGCACTCCCTCAGTGAGATCAAGCAGTGCCTGAGGATGGCTGACATTCGTCTGCGCTCATCCCTGTCCTGTGTCTGGTGTGCATGATATTCTCACTTAGGGGTTCCCGTGTTACCAGCTGATGCAAGGGACTCTATCTGTCTGACCTCCATCACCCGTAGGAAGGTTGGAGGGATGGGCACGATGACATTCGCTGTCCCTGCCCCTCACTCTGGCTATTTGGGGTCTCCTTCAGAAACGTGAGCCTATTACGCTGTACCTGGCTTTAGCTCAGGTCCTGCTCGCTATTTGACCTCTTGAACATTCCCAATTTTAATCATTCCGTTGTTACTGGTGGACATGCCTTCAGCTGCAAGGCACTAAGTTCACTAAAATGTTTTTACTAGGATGTTGCCTGGTATGGTGGGGAGGTCCTATGAGGAGAGACTGAGGGATTTAGGGTTGTTTTCGCTGGAAAGAAGGCGGCTAAGAGGGGATCTTATTGAAACATATAAGATGATTAGAGGTTTAGATAGGGTGGATAGTGATAGCCTTTTTCCTCGGATGGAGAAAGCTAGCACGAGGGGGCATGGCTTTAAATTAAGGGGGGGTAGTTATAGGACGGATGTCAGGGGTAGGTTCTTTACCCAGAGGGTGGTGAAGGATTGGAATGCCCTGCCTGCTGCAGTTGTAAATGCGTCTAGTTTGGGGGCGTTTAAGAGATCTCTGGATAGGTTTATGGACGAAAAGGGATTGGTATAGGCTAGTGGGTCATTGTTTTTGTAACTGGTCGGCGCAACATCGTGGGCCGAAGGGCCTGTTCTGCGCTGTAATGTTCTATGTTCTATGTTCTATATTAAACTATTCCAGTCACTCTCCTCCTTAAACCTTTGTCCAAATAATCATCAATTTGTCTAACATTTCCTTGTCCTTCACTCACTTTCTGTTTCACAAAGAACACATGATGGGTCACTCTTGGTTCTTTTTTGGGATGTAGTTTTGCTGACTGGGCCAACATTCATTACTCATCATTAACCGAGTGGTTTGCTGGGCCATTTCAGAGCGCAGTCAAATGGAGACCCAGTTGCGGGATTTTATGGTCTCACTCATCCCAAAACCATAAAATTCCAACCTTTCCATGGTCCGCTCCCTCACCTGCTCTGATTCCCATGGCAGGCGGATGGTAAAATTCCAGCCCACATTGCTGTGGATTTGGAGTCACATGTAGGCCAGACAGGGTAAGGATGGCAAATTTCCTTCCCTAAGGGACATTAGTGAACCAGATGGGTTTTTACAACAATCGATGATAATTTCATGGTCATTATTGGCACTAGCTTTATATTCCAGTCTTTTTAATTAAATTTAAAATCCACCAGCCACTGTGGTGGGATTTGATCCCACATCCCTAGATCACTGGTCACTGTCTCTACAAGCGTCAATCTCTGTATTACACACACCTCCAATACCTGTTCCCTCTCCCACCCAAGCTCTGTCTCAGCATCAAATGATAACACCTCTCCTTTCATGCCTGCCAGCTTACATGTAGTGTGTATGTTCATGAGCTGCACTTGTGACCATCACTGAAACAATCAGACATGTGTAAAATTAAGAGAATTGAGTCAGCATGGGTTGACTCAGAGTCAATAAACCTAATGTGTGAAACATGAGATCCTCATCCTGCACGCTCAGCAGCTTCCTAAATCCAAAAATATTCCTGATTCATTAAAGTTCAGAAGTTAAAGAGTCAACAAAAGCCACATAATGACACTGGTCTCTATCGCCTTTATCTATGGAGCAGACCCCAGTGCCTGACTCAGAATCTAATCCATTATCACAGGGTTTGGAAATTAAAGAGAGGCTTCACTGTGATGAGCGAATTCAGGGAAATCATGAAAAATAAATGGTCTGGTTAGAAGCAATTGGAGAAAATTAGAGAATTGGTTCTAATGTTTTGTCCTAATTGATGTATCGATGTTCATTACTCAATAACCAAGAGCCGTAGCTGATGACTAACCTAGAGACTATTGTTAGTCAGAACGCTTTTCACACAGAGTCCAAGGGTAGGGGTGGGGAGTCCATGACCTTCACTAGCTGACTACAGTAATTGTTTAAACTGCGGAACAGATTTATTTATGTCATATTACAGAGTGGGTTCTGTTTGGTTACAATCAGTGCACTCAATGTCAACTCACATCAATACACAGAGGGAGCTGGGAGGGTTGGAGAGGATGGAAGGAGAATGCAAGTGTGGAATGTAGGGAGGGTGAAAAATAATATCAACAACATTGCAGATTACTGCAACTGCTTTTGGAGGTAGGCCTCAGATTGAGGTGTAACTGAGCAGATCATGGGGTGGTCCAGAATTCCTACAGTGAACGCTCCTCACTCCAGTTTCTCCGGATCAATTAATCCAAAATTGATCAAACCAACGCAAAAGGATTCCAAATACAAATACAGCTCAAATCAACCTTCTGTGAACTTTTGTGCTAGATTGAAAAGTATTATAAGTTATTGAATTAAGAAAGTGACTATTTGCACCATAAAACTGGTAGATGATATTGTCGCGAGTTTTAAAAGTAAAATCAGGGCATTCACAAGAAGTGGACGGAATATTCCGATTCCAAGTGAAGGCTTTATGAAAAATCCAGTTAAATCTGTATTAATAAACTTGCACCAGATTCTCACACTTTATTAGAAGCAGAAATATAGATTGAAACAAGAAAAAGTTCAAACAGGTACATTGGAAAAGACTTCCTAATTGTACATTCAGCAATATATAAATGAGTTTGAGCAGAAGCTTGAGCAAATAATTAACTAGCCACAAAGCAGAAACTATGCCCAATGTATATTCAAACTTCATGCCTCTTTCTCCCTGTCTGAGATGGTTCAGAGATTGTTCTCTCTGCTCTTCGCGAACATTGAGTATCTCACAAGAAGCTACTTTTCTGTTACACTTGTGGGATTGTGTTTTTCTCTTTCAGTAAATAAAGTAGAAGTAAAGTTTATTTATTAGTCACAAGTAGGCTTACATTAACACTGCAATGAATTTACTGTGAAAATCCCTCAGGATTCATGGGACCTGGGCATCACTTGCTGGGCATCTCTAATTGCCCTTAAACTGAATGAATTACTTGGCCATTTCAGGGGGCAGTTAAGAATCAACCACATCGCCGTGGCTCTGGAGTCCCATGTAGGCCAGACCGGGTAAGGATGGCAGATTTCCTTCCCGAAAGGAAATGAACCACGTGGGTTTTTACAACAATCAATGATATATTTATGGTCACTATTACTGAGACTAGCACTCAATTCTGGACTTTATTAAGTGAATTTAAATTCCTTCAGCTGCCGTGGTGGGATTCGAACCCAGGTCTCCAGAACATCAGCATCAGGATTACTAGTCCAGTGACATGACGAACATTTTCCCTGCGGTCTGTGCCAGTTATTGTATCTGGAGGGATGTCTTATGGTGCAGTGGGTTGTGTCCCTAGCTCTGCGCCAGAAGCTTCCAGACCAAGTCCTGCTTCAGGACCTGGCGGTCACAGAAGGTGTGTTCATAATGTCGCCAAACATCCTTGTACATCCTTCCCATAAATCTGACAGCAAGTGGGAGAGTTTCCTGGCCAGCCATGCTGCCAAAGGCAATGGGAAACCACGGCAGTGCTTTGGAAGGACACGATCATTAATGCCCTCATAGGGAACTGAGCTGCAACATCTCTGCATGTTGCTTATGATGAATAACTTGGGTATGCAGTGACCATTCTGGCTGGAAATGCCAGTGTTCCTGCCAGCTTCACATGGTTTCATTGCTATTTAATTAGTTTTCAGCGAAATATTCTGAATGTGCCCTGCAGGTGCAGGGTTTCACAGGAGCGTATCAGGAATTTATACATGGAGGTCAGAGCCATTAACCTCGCTGCTGGAAGTGTTTATATTTAACCATTTCCTTCCCTTCCCCTCGCACACACTGCTTCATAACTATCGAGAGGCCCACAGTGGAGATCATCAGTAAATCTCAGTGGAATCAGAGAGTCGATAAACAGAGTGAAGTGGGAATTCATTGCCACCAGCTTTATCGCTCCACACGGGAAAGTCAAAGTGATCGTGGGACGAGCACTAAGGGAATGGAGAGACACAGCGTCCAGGTTCAGAGAGAGGGCACACCCAGGCTGAGATGTGGCAGCCTACAACACGACTGACACAGAGTTAGACAAGGGAAGGAGAGAACTGAGAAATCAGCAGAATATAACGTTAATAACACTGGGGCAGACACGAGCAGCAGAGAAACAATGGTGCTCACAGTAGAAAGACTGGAAAACAGAATGTGTTTACATTTATACAGCGCATTCCCAGCCTCAGGGAATCTCCTACAAGCCAATGAACTACATGAGCATGATTGGTGTTTTCGCAGTCTGAGAAATTTACCAGCAGCAGCTGACAGATTAAAATTATCACTGAAACCCCCAAATTATCAACAAACAGATGAATTATTCTGGAAATAAATATCATCTGGACAGCACGGGGTTAGATACAGAGTAAAGCTCCCTCTACACTGTCTCCCCATCAAACACTCCCAGGACAGGTACAGCACGGGGTTAGATACAGAGTAAAGCTCCCTCTACACTGTCCCCCCATCAAACACTCCCAGGACAGGTACAGCACGGGGTTAGATACAGAGTAAAGCTCCCTCTACACTGTCTCCCCATCAAACACTCCCAGGACAGGTACAGCACGGGGTTAGATACAGAGTAAAGCTCTCTCTACACTGTCCCCCCATCAAACACTCCCAGGACAGGTACAGCACGGGGTTAGATACAGAGTAAAGCTCCCTCTACACTGTCCCCCATCAAACACTCCCAGGACAGGTACAGCATGGGGTTAGATACAGAGTAAAGCTCCCTCTGTAGTGTCCCATCAAACACTCCCAGGACAGGTACAGCACGGGGTTAGATACAGAGTAAAGCTCCCTCTACACTGTCCCCCATCAAACACTCCCAGGACAGGTACAGCACGGGGTTAGGTACAGAGTAAAGCTCCCTCTACACTGTCCCCCCATCAAACACTCCCAGGACAGGTACAGCACGGGGTTAGATACAGAGTAAAGCTCCCTCTACACTGTCCCCATCAAACACTCCCAGGACAGGTACAGCACGGGGTTAGATACAGAGTAAAGCTCCCTCTACGCTGTCCCCATCAAACACTCCCAGGACAGGTACAGCACGGGGTTAGATACAGAGTAAAGCTCCCTCTACACTGTCCCCCATCAAACACTCCCAGGACAGGTACAGCACGGGGTTAGATACAGAGTAAAGCTCCCTCTACACTGTCCCCCCATCAAACACTCCCAGGACAGGTACAGCACGGGGTTAGATACAGAGTAAAGCTCCCTCTACACTGTCCCCCCATCAAACACTCCCAGGACAGGTACAGCACGGGGTTAGATACAGAGTAAAGCTCCCTCTACACTGTCCCCATCAAACACTCCCAGGGCAGGTACAGCACGGGGTTAGATACAGAGTAAAGCTCTCTCTACACTGTCCCCATCAAACACTCCCAGGACAGGTACAGCACGGGGTTAGATACAGAGTAAAGCTCCCTCTACACTGTCCCCCATCAAACACTCCCATGACTGATACAGAACATAAGAACATGAGAAATAGGAGCAGGAGTAGGCCATCTAGCCCTTCGAGCCTGCCCCGCCATGCAATAAGATCATGGCTGATCTGAAGTGGATCAGTTCCACTTTCCCGCTTTCTCCCCATAACCCTTAATTCCCTTGCCTACCAAAAACCTATCTACCCGTGACTTAAATATTCAGCGAGGTAGCCTCCACCACTTCAACGGGTAGAGAATTCCAGAGATTCACCACCCTTTGAGTGAAGAAGTTCCTCCTCAACTCTGATCTAAACTGCCCCCCTCCCCTAATCTTGATGCTGTGCCCTCTAGTCCTGCTGTCCTTTCTAAGCGGGAAGAATCTCTCTACCTCTACCCTATCCATCCCCTTCATTATCTTATACGTCTCTATAAGATCACCCCTCATCCTTCTAAACTCCAACAAGTACAGACCCAGTCTATTTAGTCTCTCTTCATAGTCCAACCCCCTCATCTCCGGTATCAGCCTAGTGAACCTCCTCTGCACTCCCTCCAAGGCCAAAATATCTTTGCGCAAGTGCGGCGACCAAAACTGCACACAGTACTCCAGCTGCGGCCTCACCAGTGCCCTGTACAGTTGCAGCAAGACCTCCCTACTTTTATATTCTATCCCCCTCGCTATAAAGGCCAGCATTCCATTCGCCTTCTTGATCACCTGCTGCTCCTGCAGACTGGGTTTTTGCGATTCGTGCACAAGGACTCCCAGGTCCCTCTGCACCGTAGCATGCTGCAGCTTTTCGCCCTTTAAATAATAATCCCTCCTACTATTATTTCTGCCAAAGTGGATGACCTCACACTTGCTAACATTATACTCCATCTGCCAGGTCCTCACCCACTCGCTCAGCCTGTCCAGATCTCTCTGCAGACTTTCCACACCCTCCACACAATTCACTTTTCCACTCATCTTCGTGTCATCAGCAAATTTCGTCACCCTACACTCAGCCCCCTCCTCCAGATCATCTATATAAATGGTAAATAGCTGAGGCCCCAGCACCGATCCCTGCAGCACTCCACTAGTCACCAACCGCCAACCAGAATAGCACCCATTGATACCAACTCTCTGCCTCCTATTAGACAACCAATCCTCTATCCACACTAACACCTTACCCCCAACTCCGTGCAC
The DNA here is from genome assembly GCF_965287045.1 of Carcharhinus amblyrhynchos. Classification (NCBI taxonomy): domain Eukaryota; kingdom Metazoa; phylum Chordata; class Chondrichthyes; order Carcharhiniformes; family Carcharhinidae; genus Carcharhinus; species Carcharhinus amblyrhynchos. The sequence continues at coordinate 1,139,335 of NC_137347.1, forward strand.
CCTAACCTTCTGCAGCAACATTAGGTTAAATTACAGGTTAAATTACTGGTAACATCTTGAATTGGAACATCAGTGTAAACTGGAGCTCCCTCCCTCACAGCACCGTGGGTATATCTACACCTCATGGACAGCAACAATTCAAGAAGAGGGCAGCTCACCACCACCTTCTCAATGGCAACTAGAGATGGTAATAAATGCTGGTCTGGCCCTATCCCATGCAAGGAATTTTAAAAAGTTGGACAAAAGACTGCAACAAAAAAACTGTAAATGTGTACCGAGTATTTGATCCAATTCAATTCTGAGCCAAGCTATTTCTTGACAGATGAAATCCAACATTATAACAGAGACTGATGGTAATTGGAACCTGATGGTCTTTGGTGATGTAGAATAAAACAATGCCAGCAGATGGCTAATACTCCTTATCATTCTCATAGTTAGACTGTGAGTCAGTGAGAGATTATCAGCCTACCCCATCTAGTCACTCGGGACCCCAGGCCAATGAAAATAGTTTAATCCTTGTTGCTTCTTCCAGTTTAGCTTTCCCTTTCCATCTGTTTTCCAAATATCCTCTCTTCTCATCAGGAATCAGGGTGCCCTCTGCACCCTGCATCACCGCCCCCGCCCACGGACCCCCCCACCCCACTCCTGGCCATCTTTATATCTGACTCAGATGGTCACGTTTCATCCAAGTGTGCATAGGCACCAAACGGGATCTTTGTCTAATCCAACTTACACATGGAACATCATACAGGTTACACATGGAATCCCCCAACGGTTACACATGGATTTACACACAGATTGGTAACCCTACAATGCAGAAAGGGCTCGACAAGTCTGCACCCACTCTCAGGCAGCACGTCACACCCAGGTCCTATCCCATAACCCAACGTATTTTCCATGGCTAATTCTGACTGTAGGAGGAAACCAGAGCATCCAGAGGAAACCCACCCAGACACAGGGAGACTGTGTAAACTCTGCACAGTCACCCAAAGCTGGAATCAAACCCAGGTCTCTGGCGCTGTGAGGCAGCAATGCTAACCTCTGTACCAGAGTACACATGAAATTCCATGTGATTATTGTATGGAATCCCACACGGATTACACGTGGGATCCCACACGGATTACACGTGGGATCCCACACGGATTACACGTGGGATCCCACACGGATTACACGTGGGATCCCACACGGGTTACACGTGGGATCCCACACGGATTACACGTGGGATCCCACACGGATTACACGTGGGATCCCACACGGGTTACACGTGGGATCCCACACGGGTTACACGTGGGATCCCACACGGATTACACGTGGGATCCCACACGGGTTACACGTGGGATCCCACACGGGTTACACGTGGGATCCCACACGGGTTACACGTGGGATCCCACACG